>NC_140997.1:88409580-88925731 GCF_052327205.1 Somniosus microcephalus | reverse complement strand
CGGGACCACCCAACCCAACACCACGCGACCACCCAGCCCAACACCCCGGGACCACCAAACCCAACACCCCAGGACCACCCAACCCAACACCCCGGGACCATCCAGCCCAACACCCCGGGACCACCCTGCCCATCGCCGGGACCACCCAACCCAACACCCCGGGACCACCCAACCCAACACCCCGGGACCACCCAACCCAACACCCCGGGACCACCCAACCCAACACCCCGGGACCACCCAACCCAACACCCCGGGACCACCCAGCCCAACACTCCGGGACCACCCAACCCAAAACCCCGGGACCACCCAACCCAACACCCCGGGACCACCCAACCCAACACCCCGGGACCACCCAGCCCGACACCCCGGGACCACCCAGCCCGAAACCCCGGGATCACCCAGCCCGACACCCCGGGAACACGCAACCCGACACCCCGGGACCACCCAGCCCTACACCCCGGGTCCACCCAGCCCAACACCCCGGGACCACCCAGCCCGACACCCCGGGAACACCCAGCCCGACACCCCGGGACCACCCAGCCCGACACCCCGGGACCACCCAGACCGACACCCCGGGACCACCCAACCCAACACCCCGGGACCACACAACACGACACCCCGGGACCACCCAGCCCGACACCCCGGGACCACCCAGCCCGACACCCCGGGACCACCCAACGCGACACCCCGGGACCACCCAACCCGACACCCCGCGACCACCCAACCCGACACCCCGGGACCACCCAACCCAACACCCCGGGACCACCCAGCCCGACACCCCGGGACCACCCAGCCCGAAACCCCGGGACCACCCAGCCCGACACCCCGGGAACACGCAACCCGACACCCCGGGACCACCCAGCCCTACACCCCGGGTCCACCCAGCCCAACACCCCGGGACCACCCAGCCCGACACCCCAGGAACACCCAGCCCGACACCCCGGGACCACCCAGCCCGACACCCCGGGACCACCCAGACCGACACCCCGGGACCACCCAACCCAACACCCCGGGACCACTCAACACGACACCCCGGGACCACCCAACCCAACACCCCGGGACCACCCAACCCAACACCCCGGGACCACCCAGCCCAACACTCCGGGACCACCCAACCCAACACCCCGGGACCACCCAACCCAACACCCCGGGACCACCCAACCCAACACCCCGGGACCATCCAGCCCAACACCCCGGGACCACCCTGCCCATCGCCGGGACCACCCAACCCAACACCCCGGGACCACCCAACCCAACACCCCGGGACCACCCAACCCAACCCCGGGACCACCCAGCCCGACACCCCGGGACCACCCAGACCGACACCCCGGGACCACCCAACCCAACACCCCGGGACCACTCAACACGACACCCCGGGACCACCCAGCACGACACCCCGGGACCACCCAGCCCGATACCCCGGGACCACCCAACGCGACACCCCGGGACCACCCAACCCGACACCCCGCGACCACCCAACCCGACACCCCGGGACCACCCAGCCCTACACCCCGGGACCACCCAGCCCAACACCCCGGGACCACCCAGCCCAACACCCCGGGACCACCCAGCCCAACACCCCGGGACCACCGAACCCAACACCCCGGGACCACCCAACCCAACATCCCGGGACCACCCAACCCAACACCCCGGGACCACCGAGCCCAACACCCCGGGACCACCCAACGCAACACCCCGGGACCACCCAACCCGACACCCCGGGACCACCCAACCCGACACCCCGGGACCACCCAGCCCGACACCCCGGGACCACCCAACCCAACACCCCTGGACCACCCAGCCCAACACCCCGGGACCACCGAACCCAACACCCCGGGACCACCCAGCCCAACACCCCGGGACCTCCCAACCCAACACCCCAGGACCACCCAACCCATCCCCGGGACCACCCAACCCAACACCCCGGGACCACCCAGCCCGACACCCCGGGACCACCCAACCCAACACCCCTGGACCACCCAGCCCAACACCCCGGGACCACCGAACCCAACACCCCGGGACCACCCAGCCCAACACCCCGGGACCTCCCAACCCAACACCCCAGGACCACCCAACCCATCCCCGGGACCACCCAACCCAACACCCCGGGACCACCCAACCCAACCCCGGGACCACCCAACCCAACACCCCGGGACCACCCAACCCGACACCCCAGGACCCCCCAACCCAACACCCCGGGACCACCCAGCCCAACACCCCGGAACCACCCAACCCAACACCCCGGGACCACCCAACCCAACACCCCGGGACCACCCAACCCAACACCCCGGGACCACCCAGCCCAACACCCCGGGACCACCCAACCCAACACCCCGGGACCACCCAACCCAACACCCTGGGACCACCCAACCCAACACCCCGGGACCACCCAGCCCAACACCCCGGGACCACCCAACCCAACACCCCGGGTCCACCCAACCCAACACCCCGGGACCACCCAACCCAACACCCCGGGACCACCCAGCCCAACCCCGGGACCACTGAGCCCAACACCCCGGGACCACCCAACCCAACACCCCGGGACCACCCAACCCAACACCCCGGGACCACCCAGCCCAACCCCGGGACCACCCAGCCCAACACCCCGGGACCACGCAGCCCAACACCCTGGGACCACCCAACACAAAACCTCGGGACAACCCAGCCCAACACCCCGGGACCACCCAGCCCAACACCCCGGGACCACCCAGCCCAACACCCCGGGACCACCCAACCCGACACCCCGGGACCACCCAACCCAACACCCCGGGACCACCCAGCCCAACACCCCGGGACAACTCAACCCAACGCCCCGGGACCACCCAACCCAACACCACGCGACCACCGAGCCCAACACCCCGGGACCACCAAACCCAACACCCCGGGACCACCCAACCCAACACCCCGGGACCATCCAGCCCAACACCCCGGGACCACCCTGCCCATCGCCGGGACCACCCAACCCAACACCCCGGGACCACCCAACCCAACACCCCGGGACCACCCAACCCAACACCCCGGGACCACCCAACCCAACACCCCGGGACCACCCAACCCAACACCCCGGGACCACCCAGCCCAACACTCCGGGACCACCCAACCCAACACCCCGGGACCACCCAACCCAACACCCCGGGACCACCCAACCCAACACCACGGGACCACCCAGCCCGACACCCCGGGACCACCCAGCCCGAAACCCCGGGACCACCCAGCCCGACACCCCGGGAACACGCAACCCAACACCCCGGGACCACTCAACACGACACCCCGGGACCACCCAGCCCGACACCCCGGGACCACCCAGCCCGACACCCCGGGACCACCCAACCCAACACCCCGGGACCACCCAGCCCAACACCCCGGGACCACCCAACCCAACACCCCGGGACCACCCAACCCAACACCCTGGGACCACCCAACCCAACACCCCTGGACCACCCAGCCCAACACCCCGGGACCACCCAACCCAACACCTCGGGTCCACCCAACCCAGCACCACGGGACCACCCAACCCAACACCCCGGGACCACCCAGCCCAACCCCGGGACCACTGAGCCCAACACCCCGGGACCACCCAACCCAACACCCCGGGACCACCCAACCCAACACCCCGGGACCACCCAGCCCAACCCCGGGACCACCCAGCCCAACACCCCGGGACCACGCAGCCCAACACCCCGGGACCACCCAACACAAAACCCCGGGACAACCCAGCCCAACACCCCGGGACCACCCAGCCCAACACCCCGGGACCACCCAGCCCAACACCCCGGGACCACCCAACCCGACACCCCGGGACCACCCAACCCAACACCCCGGGACCACCCAGCCCAACACCCCGGGACCACCCAACCCAACGCCCCGGGACCACCCAACCCAACACCACGCGACCACCCAGCCCAACACCCCGGGACCACCAAACCCAACACCCCGGGACCACCCAACCCAACACCCCGGGACCATCCAGCCCAACACCCCGGGACCACCCTGCCCATCGCCGGGACCACCCAACCCAACACCCCGGGACCACCCAACCCAACACCCCGGGACCACCCAACCCAACACCCCGGGACCACCCAACCCAACACCCCGGGACCACCCAACCCAACACCCCGGGACCACCCAGCCCAACACTCCGGGACCACCCAACCCAAAACCCCGGGACCACCCAACCCAACACCCCGGGACCACCCAACCCAACACCCCGGGACCACCCAGCCCGACACCCCGGGACCACCCAGCCCGAAACCCCGGGACCACCCAGCCCGACACCCCGGGAACACGCAACCCGACACCCCGGGACCACCCAGCCCTACACCCCGGGTCCACCCAGCCCAACACCCCGGGACCACCCAGCCCGACACCCCGGGAACACCCAGCCCGACACCCCGGGACCACCCAGCCCGACACCCCGGGACCACCCAGACCGACACCCCGGGACCACCCAACCCAACACCCCGGGACCACTCAACACGACACCCCGGGACCACCCAACCCGACACCCCGCGACCACCCAACCCGACACCCCGGGACCACCCAGCCCTACACCCCGGGACCACCCAGCCCAACACCCCGGGACCACCCAGCCCAACACCCCGGGACCACCCAGCCCAACACCCCGGGACCACCCAACCCAACACCCCGGGACCACCCAACCCAACATCCCGGGACCACCCAACCCAACACCCCGGGACCACCGAGCCCAACACCCCGGGACCACCCAACGCAACACCCCGGGACCACCCAACCCGACACCCCGGGACCACCCAACCCGACACCCCGGGACCACCCAGCCCGACACCCCGGGACCACCCAACCCAACACCCCTGGACCACCCAGCCCAACACCCCGGGACCACCGAACCCAACACCCCGGGACCACACAGCCCAACACCCCGGGACCTCCCAACCCAACACCCCAGGACCACCCAACCCATCCCCGGGACCACCCAACCCAACACCCCGGGACCACCCAACCCAACCCCGGGACCACCCAACCCAACACCCCGGGACCACCCAACCCGACACCCCAGGACCCCCCAACCCAACACCCCGGGACCACCCAGCCCAACACCCCGGAACCACCCAACCCAACACCCCGGGACCACCCAACCCAACACCCCGGGACCACCCAACCCAACACCCCGGGACCACCCAGCCCAACACCCCGGGACCACCCAACCCAACACCCCGGGACCACCCAACCCAACACCCTGGGACCACCCAACCCAACACCCCTGGACCACCCAGCCCAACACCCCGGGACCACCCAACCCAACACCCCGGGTCCACCCAACCCAACACCCCGGGACCACCCAACCCAACACCCCGGGACCACCCAGCCCAACCCCGGGACCACTGAGCCCAACACCCCGGGACCACCCAACCCAACACCCCGGGACCACCCAACCCAACACCCCGGGACCACCCAGCCCAACCCCGGGACCACCCAGCCCAACACCCCGGGACCACGCAGCCCAACACCCCGGGACCACCCAACACAAAACCCCGGGACAACCCAGCCCAACACCCCGGGACCACCCAGCCCAACACCCCGGGACCACCCAGCCCAACACCCCGGGACCACCCAACCCGACACCCCGGGACCACCCAACCCAACACCCCGGGACCACCCAGCCCAACACCCCGGGACAACCCAACCCAACGCCCCGGGACCACCCAACCCAACACCACGCGACCACCCAGCCCAACACCCCGGGACCACCAAACCCAACACCCCGGGACCACCCAACCCAACACCCCGGGACCATCCAGCCCAACACCCCGGGACCACCCTGCCCATCGCCGGGACCACCCAACCCAACACCCCGGGACCACCCAACCCAACACCCCGGGACCACCCAACCCAACACCCCGGGACCACCCAACCCAACACCCCGGGACCACCCAACCCAACACCCCGGGACCACCCAGCCCAACACTCCGGGACCACCCAACCCAACACCCCGGGACCACCCAACCCAACACCCCGGGACCACCCAACCCAACACCCCGGGACCACCCAGCCCGACACCCCGGGACCACCCAGCCCGAAACCCCGGGACCACCCAGCCCGACACCCCGGGAACACGCAACCCAACACCCCGGGACCACTCAACACGACACCCCGGGACCACCCAGCCCGACACCCCGGGACCACCCAGCCCGACACCCCGGGACCACCCAACGCGACACCCCGGGACCACCCAACCCGACACCCCGCGACCACCCATCCCGACACCCCGGGACCACCCAGCCCTACACCCCGGGACCACCCAGCCCAACACCCCGGGACCACCCAGCCCAACACCCCGGGACCACCCAGCCCAACACCCCGGGACCACCCAACCCAACACCCCGGGACCACCCAACCCAACATCCCGGGACCACCCAACCCAGCACCCTGGGACCACCCAGCCCTACACCCCGGGTCCACCCAGCCCAACACCCCGGGACCACCCAGCCCAACACCCCGGGAACACCCAGCCCGACACCCCGGGACCACCCAGCCCGACACCCCGGGACCACCCAGACCGACACCCCGGGACCACCCAACCCAACACCCCGGGACCACTCAACACGACACCCCGGGACCACCCAGCCCGACACCCCGGGACCACCCAGCCCGACACCCCGGGACCACCCAACGCGACACCCCGGGACCACCCAACCCGACACCCCGCGACCACCCAACCCGACACCCCGGGACCACCCAGCCCTACACCCCGGGACCACCCAGCCCAACACCCCGGGACCACCCAGCCCAACACCCCGGGACCACCCAGCCCAACACCCCGGGACCACCCAACCCAACACCCCGGGACCACCCAACCCAACATCCCGGGACCACCCAACCCAACACCCCGGGACCACCGAGCCCAACACCCCGGGACCACCCAACGCAACACCCCGGGACCACCCAACCCGACACCCCGGGACCACCCAACCCGACACCCCGGGACCACCCAGCCCGACACCCCGGGACCACCCAACCCAACACCCCTGGACCACCCAGCCCAACACCCCGGGACCACCGAACCCAACACCCCGGGACCACCCAGCCCAACACCCCGGGACCTCCCAACCCAACACCCCAGGACCACCCAACCCATCCCCGGGACCACCCAACCCAACACCCCGGGACCACCCAGCCCGACACCCCGGGACCACCCAACCCAACACCCCTGGACCACCCAGCCCAACACCCCGGGACCACCGAACCCAACACCCCGGGACCACCCAGCCCAACACCCCGGGACCTCCCAACCCAACACCCCAGGACAACCCAACCCATCCCCGGGACCACCCAACCCAACACCCCGGGACCACCCAACCCAACCCCGGGACCACCCAACCCAACACCCCGGGACCACCCAACCCGACACCCCAGGACCCCCCAACCCAACACCCCGGGACCACCCAGCCCAACACCCCGGAACCACCCAACCCAACACCCCGGGACCACCCAACCCAACACCCCGGGACCACCCAACCCAACACCCCGGGACCACCCAGCCCAACACCCCGGGACCACCCAACCCAACACCCCGGGACCACCCAACCCAACACCCTGGGACCACCCAACCCAACACCCCTGGACCACCCAGCCCAACACCCCGGGACCACCCAACCCAACACCCCGGGTCCACCCAACCCAACACCCCGGGACCACCCAACCCAACACCCCGGGACCACCCAGCCCAACCCCGGGACCACTGAGCCCAACACCCCGGGACCACCCAACCCAACACCCCGGGACCACCCAACCCAACACCCCGGGACCACCCAGCCCAACCCCGGGACCACCCAGCCCAACACCCCGGGACCACGCAGCCCAACACCCCGGGACCACCCAACACAAAACCCCGGGACAACCCAGCCCAACACCCCAGGACCACCCAGCCCAACACCCCGGGACCACCCAGCCCAACACCCCGGGACCACCCAACCCGACACCCCGGGACCACCCAACCCAACACCCCGGGACCACCCAGCCCAACACCCCGGGACAACCCAACCCAACGCCCCGGGACCACCCAACCCAACACCACGCGACCACCCAGCCCAACACCCCGGGACCACCAAACCCAACACCCCGGGACCACCCAACCCAACACCCCGGGACCATCCAGCCCAACACCCCGGGACCACCCTGCCCATCGCCGGGACCACCCAACCCAACACCCCGGGACCACCCAACCCAACACCCCGGGACCACCCAACCCAACACCCCGGGACCACCCAACCCAACACCCCGGGACCACCCAACCCAACACCCCGGGACCACCCAGCCCAACACTCCGGGACCACCCAACCCAACACCCCGGGACCACCCAACCCAACACCCCGGGACCACCCAACCCAACACCCCGGGACCACCCAGCCCGACACCCCGGGACCACCCAGCCCGAAACCCCGGGACCACCCAGCCCGACACCCCGGGAACACGCAACCCGACACCCCGGGACCACCCAGCCCTACACCCCGGGTCCACCCAGCCCAACACCCCGGGACCACCCAGCCCAACACCCCGGGAACACCCAGCCCGACACCCCGGGACCACCCAGCCCGACACCCCGGGACCACCCAGACCGACACCCCGGGACCACCCAACCCAACACCCCGGGACCACTCAACACGACACCCCGGGACCACCCAGCCCGACACCCCGGGACCACCCAGCCCGACACCCCGGGACCACCCAACGCGACACCCCGGGACCACCCAACCCGACACCCCGCGACCACCCATCCCGACACCCCGGGACCACCCAGCCCTACACCCCGGGACCACCCAGCCCAACACCCCGGGACCACCCAGCCCAACACCCCGGGACCACCCAGCCCAACACCCCGGGACCACCCAACCCAACACCCCGGGACCACCCAACCCAACATCCCGGGACCACCCAACCCAACACCCCGGGACCACCGAGCCCAACACCCCGGGACCACCCAACGCAACACCCCGGGACCACCCAACCCGACACCCCGGGACCACCCAACCCGACACCCCGGGACCACCCAGCCCGACACCCCGGGACCACCCAACCCGACACCCCGGGACCACCCAGCCGGACACCCCGGTACCACCGAACCCAACACCCCGGGACCACCCAGCCCAACACCCCGGGACAACCCAGCCCAACACCCCGGCACCACCCAGCCCAACACCCCAGGACCACCCAGCCCAACACCCCGGGACCACCCAGCCCAACACCCTGGGACCACCCAGCCCAACACCCCGGGACCACCCAACCCAACGCCCCGGGACCACCCAACCAACACCCCGCGACCCCCCAGCCCAACACCCCGGGACCACCCAACCCAACACCCCGGGCCCACCCAGCCCAACACCCCGGGACCACCCTGCCCATCCCCGGGACCACCCAACCCAACACCCCGGGACCACCCAACCCAACACCCCGGGACCACCCAACCCAACACCCCGGGACCACCCAACCCAGCACCCCAGGACCACCCAACCCGACACCCCGGGACCACGCAGCCCAACACCCCGGGACCACCCAACCCAACACCCCGGGACCACCCAACCCAACACCCCGGGACCACCCAGCCCCACACCCCGGGACCACCCAGCCCGACACCCCGGGACCACCCAGCCCGACACCCCGGGACCACCCAGCCCGACACCCCGGGACCACCCAAACCGACACCCCGGGACCACCCAGCCCTACACCCCGGGACCACCCAGCCCAACACCCCGGGACCACCCAACCCGACACCCCGGGACCACCCAACCCGACACCCCGGGACCACCCAACCCGACACCCCGGGACCACCCAGCCCGACACCCCGGGACCACCCAGCCCAACACCCCGGGACCACCCAGCCCAACACCCCGGGACCACCCAGCCCAACACCCCGGGACCATCCTACCCAACACCCCGGGACCACCCAACCCAACACCCCGGGACCACCCAACCCAACACCCCGGGACCACCCAGCCCAACACCCCGGGACCACCCAACCCAACACCCCGGGACCACCCAACCCGACACCCGGGACCACCCAGCCCGACACCCCGGGACCACCCAACCCGACACCCCGGGACCACCCAGCCCAACACCCCGGGACCACCCAGCCCAACACCCCGGGACCACCCAGCCCAACGCCCCGGGACCACCCAACCCAACACCCCGGGACCACCCAGCCCATCCCCGGGACCACCCAACCCAACACCCTGGGACCACCCAGCCCAACACCCCGGGACCACCCAGCCCAACACCCCTGGACCACCCAACCCAACACCCCGGGACCACCCAACCTTACACCCCGGGACCACCCAACCCAACACCCCGGGACCACCCAACCCAACACCCCGGGACCACCCAACCCAACACCCCGGGACCAACCAACCCAACACCCCGGGACCACCCAACCCAACACCCCGGGACCACCCAGCCCAACACCCTGGGACCACCCAACCCAACACCCCGGGACCCCCCACCTAACCCAGCATCCGGGACCACCCAACCTAACCCAACACCCCAGGACCACCCAACCCATCCCTGGGACCCCCCAACCTAACCTACCATCCAGGACCACCCAACCTAACCCAACACCCCAGGACCCCCCAACCGATCCCCAGGACCACCCAAACCCCCCCACCCCCGGGACCCCCCAACCTAACCCAACACCCCGGGAAACCCCCAACCTAACCCAACCCCACTGGACCACCCAACCCAACACCCGGAACCACCCACCCCATCCCCGGGACCACTCATCCCCCGGGACCACCCAAACCCACCCACCCCCTGGGACCACCCAACACACGGGACCACCCAACCCATCCCTGGGACCACCCATCCCCCGGGACCACCCAACCCATCCCCGGGACCACCCATCCCCCGGGACCACCCATCCCCCGGGACCACTCAACCCATCCCCCCGCGACCACCCAACGCAACACCCCAGCCCACCCAACCCAACCTCCCGGAACCACCCAACCCATCCCCCGGGACCACCCAACCCATCCCCCCAGGACCACCCAACCTGTCATCCGGGACCACCCAATCCCCCGCGACCGCACAACCCATCCCCGGGACCACCTAACCCAGCATCCGGGACCACCCAACCTAACCCAACACCCCAGGACCACCCAACCCATCCCTGGGACCACCCAACCTAACCTAGCATCCAGGAACACCCAACCTAACCCAAGACCCCGGGACCCCCCAACCCATCCCCAGGACCACCCAAACCCCCCCACCCCCGGGACCCCCCAACCTAACCCAACACCCCGGGGACCCCCCAACCTAACCCAACACCCCGGGACCACCCAACCCCCCGGGACCACCCAACCCAACCCCCTGTACCACCCAACCCAACATCCGGGACCCCCCAACCTAACCCAACCCCCAGGACCCCCCAACCTAACCCAACCCCCCGGGACCACCCAACCTAACCCAACCCCCGGGACCACCCAACCTAACCCAACACTAAGGAAGTGGTACTTGGTAAAATAATGGGACACAAAACAGATAAATCCCCATGACCTGATGGCTTACATCCTAGGGTCTTGAGGGAAGTGGCGGTAGGGATTGTGAATGCATTGGTAATAATTTTCCAAAACTCCCTGGATTCAGCAAAGGTCCCGGCAGATTGGAAAGCTGCTAATGTAACACCCTTATTTAAAAAGGGTAGTAGGCAGAAGGCTGGAAACTATAGACCTATTAGCCTAACATCTGTGGTTGGTAAAATTTTAGAGTCCATTATTAAGGAGACAGTAACGGGACATTTGGATAAACATAATTTAATAGGACAAAGTCAGCATGGTTTTATGAAGGGGAAGTCATGTTTGACAAATTTGCTTGAGTTCTTTGAGGAAGTAACATACAGGGTGGATAAAGGGGAACCAGTGGACATAGTGTATTTAGACTTCCAAAAGACATTTGACAAGGTGCCACACAAAAGATTATTGCTCAAGATAAAAAATCATGGGATTGGGGGTAATATTCTGGCATGGGTGGAGGATTGGCTAACAGAAAGCAGAGACTTGGGATAAATGGTTCGTTCTCAGACTGGCAATCAGTAACTAGTGGTGTTCCGCAGGGGTCAGTGCTGGGTCCCCAACTCTTTACAATCTATATTAATGATTTGGAGGAGGGGACCGAGTATAACATATCAAAGTTTGCAGATGATACAAAGATGGGAAGGAAAGTAGTGAGTGAGGAGGACATAAAAAACCTGCAAAGGGACATAGACAGGCTAAGTAAGTGGGCAGAGATTTGGCAGATGTAATACAATACTGGAAAGTGTGAGGTTATGCACTTTGGCAGGAATAATCATAGAGCAAGTTATTATCTTAATGGCAAGAAACTGGAAAGTACTGTAGTACAAAGGGATCTGGGGGTCTTGGTGCACGAAACTCAAAAAGTTAGTATGCAGGTGCAGCAAGTGATCAAGAAGGCCAATGGAATGTTGGTTTTTATTGCTAGGGGGATAGAATATACAAACAGGGAGGTATTGTTGCAGTTGTACAAGGTATTGGTGAGACTGCACCTGGAATACTGCATATAGTTTTGGTGTCCATACTTAAGAAAAGACATACTTGCTCTCGAGTCAGTACAAAGAAGGTTCACTCGGTTAATCCCGGGGATGAGGGGGTGGACGTATGAGGAGAGGTTGAGTAGATTGGGACTCTACTCATTGGAGTTCAGAAGAATGAGAGGCGATCTTATTGAAACATATAAGATTGTGAAGGGGCTTGATCGGGTGGATGCGGTGAGGATGTTCCCAATGATGGGTGAAACTAGAACTAGGGGGCATAATCTTATAATAAGGGGCTGCTCTTTCAAAACTGAGATGAGGAGAAACTTCTTCACTCAGAGGGTAGTAGGTCTGTGGAATTTGCTGCCCTAGAAAGCTGTGGAAGCTACATCATTAAATAAATTTAAAACAGAAATAGACAGTTTCTTAGAAGTAAAGGGAATTAGGGGTTACGGGGAGCAGGCAGGAAATTGGACATGAGTCTATGTTCGGAACGGTCATGGCCCTGTGGGTAGCGGAGCGGGCCCAGGGGCCGTGTAGCCTGGTCCTGCTCCTACTTCTTGTGTTCTAATTAAGTGTTAGATTTCAGGAGATGGTTCTATTCCTGTTCCTGGCTGGGGTGGAGATCACCTTTTACAGAAGGTAAGTACTGTAGAAAATATAGGGACAGAGTGATCTCCTGGGCGAGTTTCGATCGCCTAGATGGGTCGGAGAGGAATTTCCCAGATTTTTTCTCCCAAATTGGCCATTGGGTTTTTTATCTGGTTTTTCGCCTCTCCCAGGCGATCACATGGGTTTGGGTGGGATGTAGAGTGATAGTAGATTTGAGGTTAGAAACGTAGAAACATAGAAGATAGGAGCAGGAGTAGGCCATTCGGCCCTTCGAGCCTGCTCCGCCATTCAACGAGATCATGGCTGATCATCCAAACCCTAGCACCCGGTCCCTACACCGACAGCCATCCCACCCAAGCCCTATCCCTGTAACCCCGCGTATTTAATCCTCCCAACACTAAGGGTCAATTTTTTATTTATCATGGCTAATCAACCTAACCCGCACATCTTTGGACTGTGGGAGGAAACCGGAGCACCCGGAGGAAACCCACGCAAACACGGGGAGAATGTGCAAACTCCACACAGACAGTCACCCGAGGCCGGATTTGAACCCGGGTCCCTGGCGCTGTGAGGCAACAGTGCTAACCACTATGCCACCGTGCTGGATCAGATCAGCCATGATCTTATTGAATGGTGGAGTAGGCTCGAGGGGCCGATTGGCCTACTCCTGCTCCTATTTCTTATGTTCTTAACACCTGGGACCCCCCAACCTAACCCAGCACCCCGGGACCACCCAACCCAACCCATCCCCGGGACCACCCAACCCAACCCATCCCCGGGACCACCCAACCCAACCCATCCCCGGGACCACCCAACCCAACCCATCCCCGGGACCACCCAACCCAACCCATCCCCGGGAACACTCAACCCAACCCATCCCTGGGACCACACAACCCAACCCATCCCCGCGACCACCCAACCCAACCCATCCCCGGGAACACTCAACCCAACCCAGCACCCCGGGACCACCCAACCCAACCCACCCCCCTCCCCGGGACCACCCAACCCAGGGTGTGCAGGTGGAAATTAAAAAAGGTTACAAGAAGGGCAAAGAGAGAGTGTGAGAAAAGATTGGTGGGTAACATAAAAGGGACTCCAAAAATCTTTTATAAACATATAGAAAGTAAAACGATAGTTATATGAATGGTGGGGCTGATTAGGGACAAAAAGGGAAATCTTCTTGTGGAGGCAGAGGGCATGAATGAGGTACCGAATGGGTATTTTGCATCTGTCTTCACAAAAGAAGAGTATGAAGTTAATGTCACAATAGAGGATGGGGGAGTAGAGATATTGAAATAGGATAAAAATAGATAGAAAGGAGGTTGGCAAGTCACCCAGTCCAGATGGGATGCATCCTAGGTTGCTGAGGGAAGCTAGGGTGGAGATAGCAGAAGCTCTGACCACAATCTTTCAATCCTCCTTAGATATGGGAGTGGAGCCAATGACTGGTAGATTGCAAATGCTACACCAAAAAGGGGAGAGGGATAAACCTGGTAACTACAGGCCAACAGTCTAACGTCAGTGATGGGAAAACTACGAGACCATTGCAAGGACAAAATTAATTATCACTTGGAGAAGCATGGGGTAATAAGGAACAGCCAGCACAGATTTGTTAAAGGCAAATCATGCCTGACTAACCTGATTGAGTTCTTTGATGAAGTAACAGAGAAGGTTGATGATGGTAGTGCAGTTGATGTTGTATATATGGACTTTCAAAAGGCATTTGATAAAGTACCACATATCAAACTTATGCGTACAATAGAAGCACATGGTATTAAAAGGACAGTAGTAACTTGGGTACGGAATTGGCTACGGGATAGAAGGCAGAGAGTAGTGGTGAATGGATGCTTTTCTGACTGGAGTGAAGTATGTAGTGGGGTCCCCAGGAATCGGTATTAGGACCATTGCTTTTCTTATATATAAATGACCCGGACTTGGGTATAGGGAGTACAATTCTGAAGTTTGTAGAATATACAAAACTTGACAACGTAGTAAAGAAAGAAAGACTTACATTTCTATAGCGCCTTTCATGACCACCAGACGTCTCAAAGTGCTTTACAGCCAATGAAGTACTTTTGGAATGTAGTCACTGTTGTAATGTGGGAAACACGGCAGCCAATTTGCACACAGCAAACTCCCACAAATAGCAACGTGATAATGATCAGATAATCTGTTTCGGTTATGTTGTTGAGGGATAAATATTGGCCAGGACACCAGGGATAACTGCCCTGCTTTTCTTCAAAATAGTGCAATGGGATCTTTTACGTCCACTTGAGAGGGCAGATGGGGCCTTGGTTTAATGTCTCATCCAAAAGACGACACCTTCGTATAGAGAGCATGTCAGTAGCAGACTTCAGGAGGACATAGACAGATTGGTGAAATAGGCAGACGCATGGCAGATGCAACTTAACGTGGATAAGTGTGAATTGATGCCTTTTGGGAGGAGCCGGGGCCCGGGGGTGGAGGAGGAGGAGGAGCTGGAGCCCGGGAGTGGAGGAGGAGGAGCCGGGCATGGGAGTGGAGAAGGAGGAGAAGCCAGGGCCCGGGAGTGGAGGTGGAGGAGGAGCCAGGGCCCGGGAGTGGAGGTGGAGGAGGAGCCAGGGCCCGGGAGTGGAGGTGGAGGAGGAGCCGGGGCCTGGGAGTGGAGGAGGAGGAGGAGCTGGAGCCCAGGAGTGGAGGAGGAGGAGCCGGGCGTGGAGAAGGAGGAGGAGCCAAGGCCCGGGGGTGGAGGAGGAGGAGGAGCTGGAGCCCGGGAGTGGAGAAGGAGGAGGAGCCAGGGCCCGGGAGTGGAGGCGGAGCCAGGGCCCGGGAGTGGAGGAGGAGCCAGGGCCCAGGAGTAGAGGTGGAGGAGGAGCCGGGGCCCGGGAGTGGAGGTGGAGGAGGAGCCGGGGCCCGGGAGTGGAGGTGGAGGAGGAGCCGGGAGTGGAGGTGGAGCCGGGGCCCGGGAGTGGAGGTGGAGGAGGAGCCGGGGCCCGGGAGTGGGAGTGGAGGAGGAGCCGGGGCCGGGAGTGGAGGTGGAGGAGGAGCCGGGGCCCGGGAGTGGAGGTGGAGGAGGAGCCAGGGCCCGGGAGTGAAGGAGGAGCCGGGGCCGAGAGTGGAGGTGGAGGTGGAGCCGGGGCCCGGGAGTGGAGGTGGAGGAGGAGCCGGGGCCGGGAGTGGAGGTGGAGGAGGAGCCGGGGCCGGGAGTGGAGGTGGACCCGGGGCCCAGGAGTGGAGGAGGAGCCGGGGCCCGGGAGTGGAGGTGGAGGAGGAGCCAGGGAGTGGGAATGGAGGAGGAGCCGGGGCCAGGAGTGGAGGTGGAGGAGGAGCCAGGGCCCGGGAGTGAAGGAGGAGCCGGGGCCGAGAGTGGAGGTGGAGGAGGAGCTGGGGCCCGGGAGTGGAGGTGGAGGAGGAGCCGGGGCCGGGAGTGGAGGTGGAGCCGGGGCCCAGGAGTGGAGGTGGAGCCGGGGCCCGGGAGTGGAGGTGGAGGAGGAGCCAGGGAGTGGGAATGAAGGAGGAGCCGGGGCCAGGAGTGGAGGTGGAGGAGGAGCCAGGGCCCGGGAGTGAAGGAGGAGCCGGGGCCGAGAGTGGAGGTGGAGGAGGAGCCGGGGCCCGGGAGTGGAGGTGGAGGAGGAGCCGGGGCCGGGAGTGGAGGAGGAGCCGGGACCCGGGAGTGGAGGAGGAGCCGGGGCCCGGGAGTGGAGGTGGAGGAGGAGCCGGGGCCGGGAGTGGAGGAGGAGCCGGGGCCCGGGAGTGGAGGTGGAGCCGGGGCCCGGGAGTGGAGGTGGAGGAGGAGCCAGGGAGTGGGAATGGAGGAGGAGCCGGGGCCGGGAGTGGAGGTGGAGGAGGAGCCGGGGCCCGGGAGTGGGAGTGGAGGAGGAGCCGGGGCCGGGAGTGGGAGTGGAGGAGGAGCCGGGGCCGGGAGTGGAGGTGGAGCCGGGGCCCGGGAATGGAGGTGGAGGAGGAGCCGGGGCCGGGAGTGGAGGTGGAGGAGGAGCCGGGGCCCAGGAGTGGAGATGGAGCTGGGGCCCGGGAGTGGAGGTGGAGGAGGAGCTGGGGCCGGGAGTGGAGGAGGAGCCGGGGCCCGGGAGTGGAGGTGGAGCCAGGGCCCGGGAGTGGAGGTGGAGGAGGAGCCAGGGAGTGGGAATGGAGGAGGGGCCGGGAGTGGAGGTGGAGGAGGAGCCGGGGCCTGGGAGTGGGAGTGGAGGAGGAGCCGGGGCCGGGAGTGGGAGTGGAGGAGGAGCCGGGGCCGGGAGTGGAGGTGGAGCCGGGGCCCGGGAATGGAGGTGGAGGAGGAGCCGGGGCCGGGAGTGGAGGTGGAGGAGGAGCCGGGGCCCAGGAGTGGAGATGGAGCTGGGGCCCGGGAGTGGAGGTGGAGGTGGAGCCGGGGCCCGGGAGTGGAGGTGGAGGAGGAGCCGGGGCCGGGAGTGGAGGTGGAGCAGGGGCCCGGGAGTGGAGGTGGAGGAGGAGCCGGGGAGTGGGAATGGAGGAGGAGCCGGGGCCGGGAGTGGAAGTGGAGCCGGGGCCCGGGAATGGAGGTGGAGGAGGAGCCGGGGCCGGGAGTGGAGGTGGAGGAGGAGCCGGGGCCCGGGAGTGGAGGAGGAGCCGGGGCCGGGAGTGGAGGTGGAGGAGGAGCCGGGGCCAGGAGTGGAGATGGAGCCGGGGCCCGGGAGTGGGAGTGGAGGAGGAGCCGGGGCCGGGAGTGGAGGAGGAGCCGGGGCCGGGAGTGGAGATGGAGCCGGGGCCCGGGAGTGGGAGTGGAGGAGGAGCCGAGGCCAGGAGTGGAGATGGAGCTGGGGCCCGGGAGTGGGAGTGGAGGAGGAGCCGGGGCCCGGGAATGGGAGTGGAGGAGGAGCCGGGGCCCGGGAATGGGAGTGGAGGAGGAGCCGGGGCCCGGGAGTGGGAGTGGAGGAGGAGCCGAGGCCCGGGAGTGGGAGTGGAGGAGGAGCCGGGGCCGGGAGTGGAGGAGGAGCCGGGGCTGGGAGTGGAGGTGGAGCCGGGGCCCGGGAGTGGGAGTGGAGGAGGAGCCGGGGCCCGGGAGTGGAGGTGGAGCCGGGGCTGGGAGTGGAGGTGGAGCCGGGGCCCGGGAGTGGGAGTGGAGGAGGAGCTGGGGCCGGGAGTGGAGGAGGAGCCGGGGCTGGGAGTGGAGGTGGAGCCGGGGCCCGGGAGTGCAGGAGGAGCCGGGGCCCGGGAGTGGAGGTGGAGGAGCAGCCGGGGCCCGGGAGTGGGAGTGGAGGAGGAGCCGGGGCCGGGAGTGGAGGAGGAGCCGGGGCCCGGGAGTGCAGGTGGAGCCGGGGCCCGGGAGTGGAGGAGGAGCCAGGGCCCAGGAGTGCAGGAGGAGCCGGGGCCCGGGAGTGCAGGTGGAGCTGGGTCCCGGGAGTGGAGGAGGAGCCGGGGCCCGGGTGTGGAGGTGGAGCCGGGGCCCGGGAGTGGGAGTGGAGGAGGAGCCGGGAGTGGAGTTGGAGCCGGGGCCCCGGAGTGCGAGTGGAGTTGGAGCAGGAGCCGCGGCCCGGGAGTGGAAGAGGAGCCGGGGCCGGGAGTGGAGGTGGAGGAGGAGCCGGGGCCCGGGAGTGGAGGTGGAGGAGGAGCCAGTGCCGGGAGTGGGAGTGGAGGAGGAGCCGGGAGTGGGAGTGGAGGGGGAGCCGGGGCCGGGAGTGGAGGAGGAGCCGGGGCCCGGGAGTGGAGGAGGAGCCGGGGCCCGGGAGTGGGAGTGGAGGAGCCGGGGCCGGGAGTGGGAGTGGAGGAGGAGCTGGGGCCCGGGAGTGGGAGTGGAGGTGGAGCCGGGGCCCGGGAGTGCAGGAGGAGCCGGGGCCCGGGAGTGCAGGTGGAGCCGGGGCCCGGGAGTGCAGGTGGAGCCGGGGCCCGGGAGTGGAGGTGGAGGAGGAGCCGGGGCCCGGGAGTGGGAGAGGAGGAGGAGCCGGGGCCGGGAGTGGGAGTGGAGGAGGAGCCGGGGCCCGGGAGTGGGAGTGGAGGAGGAGCCGGGGCCGGGAGTGGGAGTGGTGGAGCCGGGGCCCGGGAGTGGAAGAGGAGCCGGGGCCCAGGATTGGGAGTGGAGGAGGAGCCGGGAGTGGGAGTGGAGGAGGAGCCGGGAGTGGAGGTGGAGCCGGGGCCTGGGAGTGGGAGTGGAGGAGGAGCCGGGGCCCAGGAGTGGAGGAGGATCTGGGGCCCCGGAGTGGAGGTGGAGCCGGGGCCCCGGAGTGCAGGTGGTTGAAGGACGCGCGTAAACTAAGCTCAAACTCCAACCGTCAAAGCGCGAGGGCCAGAGAGAGCGGGAAAAAGAGAAGCTGTGATTGGAGAAGGAGCAGCTTGGGCCGGGCGAGGCTGTGATTGGAGAAGCAGCGAGCTCGCGCGGAGGAGGGGAGGAGCCTTGGTGCGGAGCGCAGCTTCAGAGTTCCGGGACAGGGCCTTTGATAGTGAGCATTCTGAATTGAGGGGTGAAGGTTTCGTGGGCACTCAGGAAAAATTCCTGTCAGCCGGTCGGTCTCTAAAGGGAAGCGGTCTACGGACCGTATGTTAGACACCTCCGCTCTGCAGTTTAGGGAGCAGCAGCTCTCCTGGAGGTTGCATCTGCGACATTGGAACTCCCTTCATCCCCCGAAAAGCTACAGTAAAAACCTGCCGCAGGATTAATGGTGAGATCCTAAGTGGCGCTCGGAAAGCCCTATGATTAGGTATAGCTAAACCTGCAGGAATCCTTCAGTTAGATTCCACATTATAGAAACATAGAAGATAGGAGCAGGAGTAGGCCATTCAGCCCCTCGAGCCTGCTCCGCCATTCAATGAGATCATGGCTGATCATTCAAATTCAGTACCCTGTCCCTGCCTTCTCCCCATATCCCTTGATCCCCTTAGCCTTAAGAAATATATCTAACTCCTTCTTGAATATATTTAATGAATTGGCCTCAACTGCCTTCCGTGGTAGAGAATTCCACAGGTTCACCACTCTCGGGGTGAAGAAATTCCTCCTCATCTCTGTCCTAAATGGCTTACCCCTTATCCTTAGACTGTGACTCCCGGTTCTGGACTCCCCGGCCATCGGGAACATCCTTCCTGCATCTAGTCTGTCTAGTCCTGTTAGAATTTTATAAGTTTCAATGAGATCCCCTCTCATTCTTCTAAACTCCAGCGAGTATAAGCCCAATTGACCCAATCTCTCCTCATACATCATTCCTGCCATCCCAGGTATCAGTCTGGTGAATCTTCGCTGCACTCCCTCCATGGCAAGAACATCCTTCCTCAGATAAGGGGACCAAAACTGCACACAATATTCAAGATGTGGTCTCACCAAGGCCCTGTACAACTGCAACAAGACATCCTTGTTCCTGTACTCGAACCCTTTCGCTACGAAGGCCAACAAACCATTTGCCTTCTTAACCGCCTGCTGCACCTGCATGCTTACCTTCAGCAACTGGTGCACAAGGACACCCAGGTCTCGTTGCACTTCCCCTTCTCCCAATCTATTGCCATTCAGATAATAATCTGCCTTCCTGTTTTTTCCACCAAAGTGGATAACCTCGCATTTATCCACATTATACTGCATCTGCCATGCTTCTGCCCAATCACCCAACCTGTCCAAATCATACTGGAGTTTCTCGGCATCCTCCTCACAGCACACACGCCCACCCAGCTTTGTGTCATCTGCAAACTTGGAGATATTACATCTAGTCTAGATCATTTATATATATATTGTGAATAGCTGGGGTCCTAGGACCGATCCCTGCGGTACCCCACTAGTCACTGCCTGCCACTCGGAAAAAGATCCGTTTATTCCAACTCTTTGCTTCCTGTCTGCCAACCAGTTCTCTATCCAAGTCAGTATCCTGCCCCCAATCCCATGTGCCTTAACTTTACACGCTAATCTCTTATGCAGGACCTTATCAAAAGCCTTCTGAAAGTCCAAATACACCACATCCACTGGTTCTCCCTTATCTATTCAACCAGTTACATCCTCAAAAAATTCCAGTAGACTAGGCAAGCACGATTTACCTTATCAGCTGCTGCACAAGCTTAAAGCAGCGGCTAACCTGGGGAATCCTGTTGGCTGAACGAGAGGAAGCAGTGGATAGGAGTTAGAGGAGTGGTGTTGGACTGGGGAGATGCTCTGGCAACATAGAAACAGGTGGCGGCCATTAAGCCCCTCCAACCTGTTCCGCCATTTAATTAGAGCAGGGCTGATCTGTACCTCAACTCCATTTATCCGCCTTGATCCCTTGACCCTTGATACTCATACCCAACAAAACTCTGTCAGTCTCAGACTTGACATTTTCAATTAACCCCCAGCATCTACAGCTTTTTGACACTTCAAGGTGCCTCTTGGGCTGGCAGCTCCTTACTGAGCTGCTTTTCTCTTCAATTGTATCCTTGTTCATCCAGTGCCATCCTTTGCGCTTTCTTCCCCCCAATCTCCTTTCTTCCATTCCTTAAGATACCCTGGCTCTGACTGAAGGCATTTCAGCCCAAACTACAAGTTTAAAGCTACCCCTGCAGAGTCCACTGCCCCTGACCCTGCGTGTCTTTGTTCTCACTGAGCTCTTTCAATTGCCGGAACTCTGCTGAAACTTGACTTCCATCACCTGGATTCCTCTGCCAACAGGACTATGCTGCTCTACTGACCTCTTCTTAGGCAGTCCCTCAGAACCAAGGATGACTTGCTTCCACATTAAAATGAGTTCTCAGGTGACTGATGAGCCCAATGCGGGACCTACAGTCTCTGTCACAGGTGGGGCAGATGGTGGTTGAAGGGGCGGGTGGGTGGGGTGCTTAGGTTGACGAGCGCTGCTTGCGCTTGGCTTCCGCTTGCTCCCGGCGAAGAGACTCGAGGTGTTCGGCACCTTCTCGGATGCCAGGGATTCCCAGGTGTCAGTGGGGATGTTGCACTTTTTCAAGGAGGCTTTGAGGGTGTCCTTGAAGCGTTTCCTCTGCCCACCTGGGGCTCTCTTGCCGTGTCGGAGCTCCGAGTAGAGCGCTTGTTTTGGGAGTCTGCTGTATGCCTCAGAGACATGGACCATGTACAGCAGGCACCTCAAAGCACTGGAGAGGTACCACCAATGCTGCTTCCGCAAGATCCTGCAGATCTATTGGCAGGATAGGTGAACCAACGTCAGTGTTGTCGCTCAGGCCAACATCCCCAGCATCGAAGCTTTGACCACATTCGTTCAGCTCTGATGGACGGGTCACATCATCCGCATGCCCGATACAAGACTCCCAAGACTCTAGTGACTACACTATTTGACTCAGCTGCTGTGACTCTGCTCTGTTTTTCAGTTGCTTTAAATCTTAAGCTTCCGATCTCCTGGACTTCTCTGGACATCTAGACTAAGTTTCTGCTTTGAACTACACTGGATTACACCACTATGCTTCTGCACTGGATTAGACTGTAAGACTTACCTGCTGCGTCTGTATCTCTGCTGCTAAAAGGATTTTTAAAAAATAACTTTTAAACTGCGGCTGTGTCGCTGCTGAACTGGTTCTACGGTTTTTCAACTTTGTTGGCTTCTGGCTAGCAGCGGCTGTTTCACTCATTCTACTGGTTTTCAGCTTTGCTGGTCGCTGGCTTGTGGTTTTACATTTTCTCCACCGCTTTGATCTACGATGACCTCCAACTTGCGTCAATTTCACCATCATCTTTCTGCATTGCTACCAACCTTCATTCCTACAGCAACAACCTCCATCCTCGAACTCTCTACCCTTCAAATAGCTTCTGGACTCACTTGCCTGCTTTGGACCCGAGTCTCCCTACTATTGTCTCCAACCTATTTCCTGCTACCAGGAAATATGTATCCCCTTAATTACTACATAACTAGACCTATGTAACCTGAGCTTTTCCCTGTGTCTATTCATGTGCGCACTTTGGCTGATGCTCCGGACCTGAGCCATTCATTTCTTTTTCCACTTTTTCTCCCTCTTTTCCTTTTCTCTTTATCCCTCACCGACCGCTCTCTCCTGTCGTCATGCCTCCTTTTATCTCTCCTCTCTCGGCTACTCTGCCCTCCCAAACCCCTACCCCAATCCTTCATTACTCTTTGACCCTCCTACTCTCCTGCCGCTGTCCCAGGCTTGACTCCCTACAGCTTCCCTTTCTGCTTCTCTTGGCATCGTACGAAGGGCTCATCGAGGCACTCGTCGCTGCCTCCTTACGAGCAGCAATCCCAACTGTCCCATCCTACTCTCTCGCCGACCTTCCCACCCAGCGCACCCACTGGGGACTAATCTTACCAATCTCCTCCCCGTCCAACACACCCCTCCCAGCACTGACCCTGTGGCTGCTGGCAGTGGGTCATCGGCCCTTTCCGTATCTCCCTCCAGAATGTCCGTTCACTTGCAAACAAGGCCCTCGCCATTCATGAGCTTATCGTGGATGATTGCATCGACATCATGGCCCTTTTGGAAACTTGGTTGAGGGGTGATGACATCTTACCCTTAACTGAAGCCACCCCACCTGGTTATACCTTCACTCAGACCGCCGTGGTGGCGGTGTGGTTCTCATCACCAAATCACACCTTGGTCTGTCCTCCTACTCCACCGGCACTTTCTCCTCCTTTGAGCATCTCACCATATTCCACCCTCACACCTCTCACTTAAAATGATTGTTCTCTACCGCCCACCCAAGTACCATAAAAATGTTATTACCGAGATATCTTCACTGCTTTCCTCCTTCAGCCTCTGCACCGAGTGACTTCTCATCCTCGGTGATTTCAATCTCCATCTCAATTCATCATGCTCCCTCTCCTCTGAGTTCACTAGCCTCCTATCCTCCCTTAATCTTTCCCTCCATGTAAACGCCCCAACCCGTATTCATGGCCACCCCCTCGACCATCTCTGACCACTTCCACATCCCGCTCTACTCCCCCACCCCCCAACCCTACTTCCTTCTGTGGCCGCCCCTGGAAAAAAATCTCTCCCAACTCTCTTACAACTGCACTTACGAAATTCCAACTGTCCAGCCTTTGGCCCTCCATTCACCACAACATCTCTGCAGCTACTGATCTGCTTAATCACACCCTCACCACCATCTTTGATGCCCTAGTCCCTATTAAAACAATTACTCTCTCTCACCCTGGCACGGCCCTCATCTTCACTTCCTTAAGTCCAAGGGACGCAGACTTGAACGGATATGGCAGACAACTGGTTTAGCCATTCACCGCCAGATCTGATTGGACCACATAAAGCATTATCAGGTCCTGCTCTTGTCTGCCAAAGTTGCTCACTATTCCAGAATCATTCTGGAATGCAAAGATAAACCCCGGCTTCTATTCTCCACTGCTAACCATCTTCTTAAACCCCTCTCCCCTGTCTCCTCCACCCTCACCTCCGACAACAAGTGTGAGGAGCTCATGGACTTCTAAGATTGAGACCATCCGCTCAGCTGCCTCTGCCACTTCCCTTTCTTCCCCTAGCCCACCGGGCCAAACTTCCTCTAAGGTTCTCCCTGCCCTAAACTCACATCTTTTTCCAGTTTCTCACTGATCTCCCCTCATGACCTCGCCATGCTTAACTTGTCCATGAGACCCACTTTCTGCTCCCTCGACTCTATTCCCATCAAACTGCTGACCACGCAACTTCCTTTCCTGGCTCCCATGTTAGCTCACACTGTTAACGGTTCTCTCTCCTCAGGTACTGTTCCCTCTCCCTCAAATCTGCCATCATCACCCCTCTCAAAAAAACAACCCTTGACCCCTCCATCCTTGCAGACTACCGCCCCATATCCAACCTCCCTTTCCTCTCAAGTCCTTGAACATGTTGCCTTCCAAATCTGTGCCCATCTTTCCCGCAACTCCATGTTTGAATCCCTCCAATCACGGCTCTCATCAAAGTCACAAATGACATCCTTTGTGACTGTGACAAAGGTAAACTATCCCTCCTTGTCCTTCTTGACTTGTCTGCAACCTTTGACATGGTTGACCACTCCATCCTTCTCCAACGCCTCTCCACCATCGTCCAGTTGGGTGGGACTGCACTCGCCTGGTTCCATTCTTATCTATCTAATCGTAGCCAGAGAATCACCTGCAATGGCTTCTCTTCCTGCTCCCGCATCATTACCTCTGGTGTCCCCCAAGGATCGATCCTCGGCCCCCTCCTATTTCTCATCTACATGCTGCCCCTTGGCGACATCATCCAAAAACACAGCATCAGTTTCCATACGTACGCTGACGACACCCAGCTCTACCTCACCACCACTTCTCTCAACCCTTCCATGGTCTATAAATTGTCAGACTGCTTGTCCGACATCCAGTTCTGGATGAGCAGAAATGTTCTCCAATTAAATATTGGGAAGACCAAAGCCATTGTTTTTGGTCCATGCCACAAACTCCGTTTCCAAGCCACTGACTCCATTCCTCTCCCTAATGTCCTACTGAGGCTGAACCACACTTCGGAACTTTGACCCTGAAATGAGCTTCCAACCACACATCCATGGCATAACTAAGACCGCCTATTTCCACCTCCGTAACATCGCCGTCTCTGCCCTTGCTTCAGCTCATCCGCTGCTGAAACCCTAATCCATGCCTTTGTTACCTCTAGACTTGACTACTCCAACGCACTCCTAGCTGGCCTCCCACATACTACCCTACGTAAACTTGAGGTGATCCAAAACTCGGCTGCCTGTGTCCTAACCCGCACCAAGTACCGTTCACCCATCATCACCCTTGTGCTCGCTGACCTACATTGGCTCCCGGTTAAGCAACGCTTCAATTTCAAAATTCTCATCCTTGTTTTCAAATCCCTGCATGGCCTCGCCCCTCCCTATCTCTGTAATCTCCTCCAGCCTCCCCCCCCCCCAACCCGAGATATCTGTGTTCCTCTAATTCTGGCCTCTTGAGCATCCCTGATTATAATCGCTCAACCATTGGTAGCCATGCCTTCTGTTGCCTAGGCCCCAAGCTCTAGAATTCCCTGCCTAAACCTCTCCGCCTCTGTACCTCTCTTTTCCCCTTTAAGATGCTCCTTAAATCCAAGCTCTTTGACCCTCACCTGCCCTAATTTCTCCTTAAAGTTTTTGTTTTATAATACATCCGTGAGGCACCTTAGGACGTTTTACTATGTTAACGGTGCTATATAAATACAAGTTGTTCTTGTTGGGAGAGTGCCCTTCGTGTGAAAAAGTGCTTCCTGACATCACCCCTGTCTCACTGCCTAGCTCTAATTTTGATGTTACTGAGTAGAGTGTCCTAGGGATTGGTGCTGGGAGACGTACTGAGTGGAGTGTCCCAAGGATCAGTGCTGGTGGATGTACTGAGTGGGGTGTCCCAAGGATCGGTGCTGGTGGATGTACTGAGTGGGGTGGCCCAAGGATCGGTGCTGGGGAGATGTACTGAGTGGGGTGGCCCAAGGATCGGTGCTGGGGAGATGTACTCAGTGGAGTGTCCCAAGGATCGGTGCTGGGGAGATGTACTGAGTGGGGTGTCCCAGGGATCGGTGCTGGGGCGATGGACTGAGTGGGGTGTCCCAGGGATCGGAGCTGGGGAGATGCACTGAGTGGGGTGTCCCAGGGATCGGTGCTGGTGGATGTTCTGAGTGGGGTGTCCCAAGGATCGGTGCTGGGGAGATGTGCTGAGTGGGGTGTCCCAGGGATCGGTGCTGGTGGATGTACTGAGAGGGGTGTGCCAGGGATCGGTGCTGGGGAGATGCACTGAGTGGAGTGTCACAGAGATCGGTGCTGGGGAGATGTACTGAGAGGGGTGTCCCAAGGATAGGTGCTGGGGAGATGTACTGAGTGGAGTGTCCCAGGGATCGGTGCTGGGGAGATGTACTGAGTGGTGTGTCCCAGGGATCGGTGCTGGGGAGATGTACTGAGTGGAGTATCCCAGTGATCGGTGCTGGGGAGATGCACTGAGTGGAGTGTCCCAGGGATCGGTGCTAGGGAGATATACTGAGTGGGGTGTCCCAGGGATCGTTGCTGGTGGATGTAATGAGTGGGGTGTCCCAGGGATCGGTGCTGGGGCGATGCACTGAGTGGGGTGTCCCAGGGATCGGTGCTGGTGAATGTACTGAGTGGGGTGTCCCAAGGATCGGTGCTGGTGAGATGTACTGAGTGGAGTGTCCCAGGGATTGGTGCTGGGGAGATGTACTGAGTGGACTGTCCCAGGGATCGGTGCTGGGGAGATGTATTGAGTGGGGTGTCCCAGGGATCGGTGCTGGGGAGATGTACAGAGTGGGGTGTCCCAGGGATCGTTGCTGGGGAGATGTACTGAGTGGAGTGTCCCAGGGATCGGTGCTGGGGAGATGTACTGAGTGGGGTGTCCCAGGTATCGGTGCTGGGGAGATGTACTGAGTGGGGTGTCCCAAGGATCGGTGCTGGGGAGCTGTACTGAGTGGGGTGCCCCAGGGATCGGAGCTGGGGAGATGTACTGAGTGGAGTGTCCCAGGTGTCGGTGCTGGGGAGATGTACTGAGTGGGGTGTCCCAGGGATCAGTGTTGGGATGATGTACTGAGTGCGGTGTCCCAGCCATCAGTGCTGGGGAGATGTACTGAGTGGAGTGTCCCAAGGATCTGTGCTGGGGAGATATACTGAGTGGAGTGTCCCAGGGATCGGTGCTGGGGAAATGTACTGAGTGGGGTGTCCCAGGGATCAGTGCTGGGGAGATGTACTGAGTGGGGCGTCCCAGGGATCGGTGCTGGTGGATGTTCTCAGTGGGGTGTCACAAGGATCGGTGCTGGGGAGATGTACTGAGTGGAGTGTCCCAGGGATCGGTGCTGGGGAGATGTGCTGAGTGGGGTGTCCCAGGGATCGGTGTTGGTGGATGTAATGAGTGGGGTGTCCCAAGGATCGGTGCTGGGGTGATGTACTGAGTGGGGTGTTCCAGGGATCGGTGCTGCGGAGATGTATTGAGTGTGGTGTCCCAGGGATCGGTGCTGGTGGATGTACTGACTGGGGTGTCCCAGGGATCGGTGCTGGTGAGATGCACTGAGTGGGGTGTCCCAGGGATCGGTGCTGGTGGATGTACTGACTGGGGTGTCCCAGGGATCGGTGCTGGTGAGATGCACTGAGTGGGGTGTCCCAGGGATCGGTGCTGGTGGATGTACTGAGTGGGGTGTCCCAAGGATCGGTGCTGGGGAGATGGACTGAGTGGAGTGTCCCAGGGATTGGTGCTGGGGTGATGTACTGAGTGGAGTGTCCCAGGTTTCGGTGCTGGGGAGATGGACTGAGTGGAGTGTCCCGGGGATCGGTGCTGGTGGATGTACTGAGTGGAGTGTCCCAGGGATCGGTGCTGGGGAGATGTACTGAGTGGGGTGCCCCAAAGATCGGTGCTGGGGAGATGTACTTAGTTGGGTGTCCCAGGGATCGGTGCTGGGGAGATGCACTGAGTGGGGTGTCCCAGGGATTGGTGCTGGGGAGCTGTACTGAGTGGGGTGTCCCAGGGATCGGTGCTGGGGAGATGAACTGAGTGTGGTGTCCCAGGGATCGGTGCTGGGGAGATGTACTGAGTGGGGTGTCCCAGGGATCGGTGCTGGGGAGATGTACTGAGTGGGGTGTCCCAGGGATCGGTGCTGGGGCGATGGACTGAGTGGGGTGTCCCAGGGATCGGAGCTGGGGAGATGTACTGAGTGGAGTGTCCCAGGGATCGGTGCTGGGGAGATGTACTGAGTGGGGTGTCCCAGGGATCGGTGCTGGGGAGATGCACTGAGTGGGGTGTCCCAGGGATCAGTACTGGGGAGATGTATTGAGTGGAGTGTCCCAAGGATTGGTGCTGGGGAGATGTACTGAGTGGAGTGTCCCAGGGATCGGTGCTGGGGAGAGGTACTGTGTGGGGTGTTCCAGGGATCAGTGCTGGGGAGATGTACTGAGTGGGGCGTCCCAGGGATCGGTGCTGGTGGATGTTCTGAGTGGGGTGTCCCAAGGATCGGTGCTGGGGAGATGTGCTGAGTGGGGTGTCCCAGGGATCGGTGCTGGTGGATGTACTGAGAGGGGTGTGCCAGGGATCGGTGCTGGGGAGATGCACTGAGTGGAGTGTCACAGAGATCGGTGCTGGGGAGATGTACTGAGAGGGGTGTCCCAAGGATCGGTGCTGGGGAGATGTACTGAGTGGAGTGTCCCAGGGATCGGTGCTGGGGAGATGTACTGAGTGGGGTGTCCCAGGGATCGGTGCTGGGGAGATGTACTGAGTGGAGTATCCCAGTGATCGGTGCTGGGGAGATGCACTGAGTGGAGTGTCCCAGGGATCGGTGCTAGGGAGATATACTGAGTGGGGTGTCCCAGGGATCGTTGCTGGTGGATGTAATGAGTGGGGTGTCCCAGGGATCGGTGCTGGGGCGATGCACTGAGTGGGGTGTCCCAGGGATCAGTGCTTGTGAATGTACTGAGTGGGGTGTCCCAAGGATCGGTGCTGGTGAGATGTACTGAGTGGAGTGTCCCAGGGATTGGTGCTGGGGAGATGTACTGAGTGGACTGTCCCAGGGATCGGTGCTGGGGAGATGTATTGAGTGGGGTGTTCCAGGGATCGGTGCTGGGGAGATGTACAGAGTGGGGTGTCCCAGGGATCGTTGCTGGGGAGATGTACTGAGTGGAGTGTCCCAGGGATCGGTGCTGGGGAGATGTACTGAGTGGGGTGTCCCAGGTATCGGTGCTGGGGAGATGTACTGAGTGGGGTGTCCCAAGGATCGGTGCTGGGGAGCTGTACTGAGTGGGGTGCCCCAGGGATCGGAGCTGGGGAGATGTACTGAGTGGAGTGTCCCAGGTGTCGGTGCTGGGGAGATGTACTGATTGGGGTGTCCCAGGGATCAGTGTTGGGATGATGTACTGAGTGCGGTGTCCCAGCCATCAGTGCTGGGGAGATGTACTGAGTGGAGTGTCCCAAGGATCTGTGCTGGGGAGATATACTGAGTGGAGTGTCCCAGGGATCGGTGCTGGGGAAATGTACTGAGTGGGGTGTCCCAGGGATCAGTGCTGGGGAGATGTACTGAGTGGGGCGACCCAGGGTTCGGTGCTGGTGGATGCTCTCAGAGGGGTGTCACAAGGATCGGTGCTGGGGAGATGTACTGAGTGGAGTGTCCCAGGGATCGGTGCTGGGGAGATGTGCTGAGTGGGGTGTCCCAGGGATCGGTGTTGGTGGATGTAATGAGTGGGGTGTCCCAAGGATCGGTGCTGGGGTGATGTACTGAGTGGGGTGTCCCAGGGATCGGTGCTGCGGAGATGTATTGAGTGTGGTGTCCCAGGGATCGGTGCTGGTGGATGTACTGACTGGGGTGTCCCAGGGATCGGTGCTGGTGAGATGCACTGAGTGGGGTGTCCCAGGGATCGGTGCTGGTGGATGTACTGACTGGGGAGTCCCAGGGATCGGTGCTGGTGAGATGCACTGAGTGGGGTGTCCCAGGGATCGGTGCTGGTGGATGTACTGAGTGGGGTGTCCCAAGGATCGGTGCTGGGGAGATGGACTGAGTGGAGTGTCCCAGGGATTGGTGCTGGGGTGATGTACTGAGTGGAGTGTCCCAGGTTTCGGTGCTGGGGAGATGGACTGAGTGGAGTGTCCCGGGGATTGGTGCTGGTGGATGTACTGAGTGGAGTGTCCCAGGGATCGGTGCTGGGGAGATGTACTGAGTGGGGTGTCCCAAAGATCGGTGCTGGGGAGATGTACTTAGTTGGGTGTCCCAGGGATCGGTGCTGGGGAGATGCACTGAGTGGGGTGTCCCAGGGATTGGTGCTGGGGAGCTGTACTGAGTGGGGTGTCCCAGGGATCGGTGCTGGGGAGATGAACTGAGTGTGGTGTCCCAGGGATCGGTGCTGGGGAGATGTACTGAGTGGGGTGTCCCAGGGATCGGGGCTGGCGAGATGTACTGAGTGGAGTGTCCCAGGGATCGCTGCTGGGGAGATGTACTGTGTGGAGTGTCCCAAGGATCGGTGCTGGTGGATGTACTGACTGGAGTGTCCCACGGATCGGTGCTGGGGAGATTTACTGAGTGGGGTGTTCCAAGGATCGGTGCTGGGGAGATGTACTGAGTGGAGTGTCCCAGGGATCGGTGCTGGGGAGATGGACTGAGTGGGGTGTCCCAGGGTTCGATGCTGGGGAGATGTTCTGAGTGGAGTATCCCAGGGATCGGTGCTGGGGTAATGCACTGAGTGGAGTGTCCCAGGGATCGGTGCTGGGGAGATGTACTGAGTGGAGTGTCCCAGGGATCGGTGCTGGGGAGATGGACTGAGTGGACAGTCCCAGGGATCGGTGCTGGGGAGATGTACTGAGTGGAGTGTCCCGGGGATCGGTGCTGGGGAGATGTACTGAGTGGAGTGTCCCAGGGATCGGTGCTGGGGAGATGTACTGAGCGGGGTGTCCCAGGGATCGTTGCTGGGGAGATGTACTGTGTGGAGTGTCCCAAGGATCGGTGCTGGTGGATGTACTGAGTGGAGTGTCCCAGGGATCGGTGCTGGGGAGATGTACTGAGTAGGGTGTTCCAAGGATCGGTGCTGGGCAGATGTACTGAGTGGAGTGTCCCAGGGATCGGTGCTGGGGAGATGTACTGAGTGGGGTGTCCCAGGGATCGGTGCTGGGGAGATGTACTGGGTGGAGTGTCCCAAGGATCGGTGCTGGTGGATGTACTGAGTGGAGTGTCCCAGGGATCGGTGCTGGGGAGATGTACTGATTGGAGTGTCCCAGGGATCGGTGCTGGGGAGATGTACTGAGTGGAGTGTCACAGGGATCGGTGCTGGGGAGATGTACTGAGTGGGGTGTCCCAGGGATCGGAGCTTGGGAGATGTACTGAGTGGAGTGTCCCAGGGATCGGTGCTGGGGAGATGTACTGAGTGGGGTGTCCCAGAGATCGGTGCTGGGGAGATGTACTGAGTGGGGTGTCCCAGGGATCGGTGCTGGGGAGCTGTACTGAGTGGGCTGTCCCGGGGATCGGTGCTGGTGAGATGTACTGAGTCGGGTGTCCCAGGGATCGGTGCTGGGGAGATGTACTCAGTGGGGTGTCCCAGGGATCGGTGCTGGGGAGATGTACTGAGTGAAGTGTCCCAGGGATCGGTGCTGGGGAGATGTACTGAGTGTGGTGTCCCAAGAATCGGTGCTGGGGAGATGTACTGAGTGGGGTGTCCCAGGGATCGGTGCTGGGGAGATGTACTGAGTGGAGTGTCCCAGGGATCGGTGCTGGGGAGATGTACTGAGTGGGGTGTCCCAAGGATCGGTGCTGGGGAGATGTACTGAGTGGGGTGTCCCAGAGATCGGTGCTGGGGAGATGTACTGAGTGGGGTGTCCCAGGGATCGGTGCTGGGGAGATGTACTGAATGGGGTGTCCCAGGGATGGGTGCTGGGGAGATGTACTGAGTGAGGTGTCCCAGGGATCGGTGCTGGGGAGATGTACTGAGTGGGGTGTCCCAGCGATCGGTGCTGGGGAGATGTACTGTGTGGAGTGTCCCAAGGATCGGTGCTGGTGCATGTATTGAGTGGAGTGTCCCAGGGATCGGTGCTGGGGAGATGTACTGAGTGGGGTGTTCCAAGGATCGGTGCTGGGGAGATGTACTGAGTGGAGTGTCCCAGGGATCGTTGCTGCGGAGATATACTGATTGGAGTGTCCCGGGGATCGTTGCTGGGGAGATGTACTGAGTGGAGTGTCCCAGGGATCGTTGCTGCGGAGATATACTGATTGGAGTGTCCCAGGGATCGGTGCTGGGGAGATGTACTGAGTGGGGTGTCCCAGGGATCGGTGCTGGGGAGATGTGCTGAGTGGGGTGTTCCAGGGATCGGTGCTGGGGAGATGTACAGAGTGGGGTATCCCAGGGATCGGTGCTGGGGCGATGTACTGAGTGGGGTGTCCCAGGGATCGGTGCTGGGGAGATGTACTGATTGGGGTGTCCCAGCGATCGGTGCTGGGGAGATGTAAAGAGTGGGGTGTCCCAGGGAGCGGTGCTTGGGAGATGTACAGAGTGGGGTGTCCCAGGGATCAGTGCTGAGGAGATGTACTGAGTGGAGTGTCCCAGGGATCGGTGCTGGGGAGCTGTACTGAGTGGGGTGTCCCAGGGATCAGTGCTGGGGACATGTACTTAGTGGGGCGTCCCAGGGATCAGTGCTGGTGGATGTTCTGAGTGGGGTGTCCCAGGGATCGGTGCTGAGGAGATCTACTGAGTGGGGTGTCCCAGGGGTCAGTGCTGGGCAGTTGCAATGAGTGGAGTGTCCCAGGGATCAGTGCTGGGGAGATGTACTGAGTGGGGTGTTCCAAGGATCGGTGCTGGTGGATGTAGTAAGTGGAGTGTCCCAAGGATCGGTGCTGGGGTGATGTACTGTGTGGGGTGTCCCAGCGTTCGGTGGTGGTGGATGTACTGAGTGGGGTGTCCCAGGGATCGGTGCTGGGGAGATGCACTGAGTGGTGTGTCCCAGGGATCGGTGCTGGTGGATGTACTGAGTGGGGTGTCCCAGGGATCGGTGCTGGGGAGATGTTCTGAGTGAAGTGTCCCAGGGATCGGTGCTGGGGAGATGTACTGAGTGGGGTGTCCCAAGGATCGGTGCTGGGGAGATGTACTGAGTGGGGTGTCCAAGAGATCGGTGCTGGGGAGATGTACTGAGTGGGGTGTCCCAGGGATCGGTGCTGGGGAGCTGTACTGAGTGGGGTGTCCCAGGGATCGGTGCTGGGGAGATGTACTGAGGGGGCTGTCCCAGGGATCGGTGCTGGGGAGCTGTACTGATTGGGGTGTCCCAGGGATCGGTGCTGGGGAGATGTACTGAGTGAGGTGTCCCAGGGATCGGTGCTGGGGAGATGTACTGAGTGGAGTGTCCCAGGGATCGGTGCTGGGGAGATTTACTGAGTGGGGTGACCCAGGGATCGGTGCTGGGGAGACGTACTGTGTGGAGTGTCCCAAGGATCGTTGCTGGTGGATGTACTGAGTGGAGTGTCCCAGTGATCGGTACTGGGAAGATATATTGAGTGGGGTGTTCCAAGGATCGGTGCTGGGGAGATGTACTGAGTGGACAGTCCCAGGGATCGGTGCTGGGGAGATGTACTGAGTGGAGTGTCCCGGGGATCGGTGCTGGGGAGATGTACTGAGTGGAGTGTCCCAGGGATCGGTGCTGGGGAGATGTACTGAGCGGGGTGTCCCAGGGATCGTTGCTGGGGAGATGTACTGTGTGGAGTGTCCCAAGGATCGGTGCTGGTGGATGTACTGAGTGGAGTGTCCCAGGGATCGGTGCTGGGGAGATGTACTGAGTAGGGTGTTCCAAGGATCGGTGCTGGGGAGATGTACTGAGTGGAGTGTCCCAGGGATCGGTGCTGCGGAGATGTACTGAGTGGGGTGTCCCAGGGATCGGTGCTGGGGAGATGTACTGGGTGGAGTGTCCCAAGGATCGGTGCTGGTGGATGTACTGAGTGGAGTGTCCCAGGGATCGGTGCTGGGGAGATGTACTGATTGGAGTGTCCCAGGGATCGGTGCTGGGGAGATGTACTGAGTGGAGTGTCACAGGGATCGGTGCTGGGGAGATGTACTGAGTGGGGTGTCCCAGGGATCGGAGCTTGGGAGATGTACTGAGTGGAGTGTCCCAGGGATCGGTGCTGGGGAGATGTACTGAGTGGGGTGTCCCAGAGATCGGTGCTGGGGAGATGTACTGAGTGGGGTGTCCCAGGGATCGGTGCTGGGGAGCTGTACTGAGTGGGCTGTCCCGGGGATCGGTGCTGGTGAGATGTACTGAGTCGGGTGTCCCAGGGATCGGTGCTGGGGAGATGTACTCAGTGGGGTGTCCCAGGGATCGGTGCTGGGGAGATGTACTGAGTGAAGTGTCCCAGGGATCGGTGCTGGGGAGATGTACTGAGTGGGGTGTCCCAAGGATCGGTGCTGGGGAGATGTACTGAGTGGGGTGTCCCAGGGATCGGTGCTGGGGAGATGTACTGAGTGGAGTGTCCCAGGGATCGGTGCTGGGGAGATGTACTGAGTGGGGTGTCCCAAGGATCGGTGCTGGGGAGATGTACTGAGTGGGGTGTCCCAGAGATCGGTGCTGGGGAGATGTACTGAGTGGGGTGTCCCAGGGATCGGTGCTGGGGAGCTGTACTGAGTGGGGTGTCGCAGGGATCGGTGCTGGGGAGATGTACTGAATGGGGTGTCCCAGGGATCGGTGCTGGGGAGATGTACTGAGTGAGGTGTCCCAGGGATCGGTGCTGGGGAGATGTACTGAGTGGGGTGTCCCAGCGATCGGTGCTGGGGAGATGTACTGTGTGGAGTGTCCCAAGGATCGGTGCTGGTGCATGTACTGAGTGGAGTGTCCCAGGGATCGGTGCTGGGGAGATGTACTGAGTGGGGTGTTCCAAGGATCGGTGCTGGGGAGATGTACTGAGTGGACAGTCCCAGGGATCGGTGTTGGGGAGATGTACTGAGTGGAGTATCCCAGGGATCGGTGCTGGGAAATTGCACTGAGTGCAGTGTCCCAGGGATCGGTGCTGGGGAGATGTGCTGAGTGGGGTGTCCCAGGGATCGCTGCTGGGGAGATGTACTGAGTGGGGTGTCCCAAGGATCGGTGCTGGTGGATGTAATGAGTGGGGTGTCCCAAGGATCGGTGCTGGTGGATGTACTGAGTGGGGTGTCCCAGGGATCGGTGCTGGGGAGGTGCACTAAGTGGGGTGTCCCAGGGATCGGTGCTGGTGGATGTACTGAGTGGGGTGTCCTAAGGATCGGTGCTGGGGAGACGGACTGAGTGGAGTGTCCCAGGGATTGTTGCTGGGGAGATGTACTGAGTGGAGTGTCCCAGGGATCGGTGCTGGGGAGATGTACTGAGTGGGGTGTCCCGGGGATCGTTGCTGGGGAGATGTACTGAGTGGGGTGTCCCAGGAATCGTTGCTGCGGAGATATACTGAGTGGAGTGTCCCAGGGATCGGTGCTGGGGAGATGTACTGAGCGGAGTGTCCCAGGGATCGTTGCTGGGGAGATATACTGAGTGGAGTGTCCCCGGGATCGGTGCTGGGGAGATGTACTGAGTGGGGTGTCCCAGGGACCGGTGCTGGGGAGATGGACTGAGTGGGGTGTCCCAAGGATCGGTGCTGGGGAGATGCACTGAGTGGGGTGGCCCAGGGATCGGAGCTGGGGAGATGTACTGAGTGGGGTGTCCCAGGGATCGGTGCTGGGGAGATGTACTGAGTGGGGTGTCCCAAGGATCGATGCTGGGGAGATGTACTGAGTGGGGTGTCCCAGGGATCGGAGCTGGGGAGATGGACTGAGTGGAGTGTCCCAGGTTTCGGTGCTGGGGAGATGTACTGAGTGGAGCGTCCCAGGGATCAGTGTTGGGAGGATGTACTGAGTGCGGTGTCCCAGCCATCAGTGCTAGGGAGATGTACTGAGTGGAGTCTCCCAAGGATCTGTGCTGGGGAGATGTGCTGAGTGGAGTGTCCCAGGGATCGGTGCTGGGGAAATGTACTGAGTGGGTTGTCCCAGGGATCAGTGCTGGGGAGATGTACTGAGTGGGGCGTCGCAGGGATCGGTGCTGGTGGATGTTCTGAGTGGGGTGTCCCAAGGATCGGTGCTGGGGAGATGTACTGAGTGGAGTGTCCCAGGGATCGGTGCTGGGGAGATGTGCTGAGTGGGGTGTCCCAGGGATCGGTGTTGGTGGATGTACTGAGTGGGGTGTCCCAAGGATCGGTGCTGGAGTGGTGTACTGAGTGGGGTGTCCCAGGGATCGGTGCTGGGGAGATGTACTGAGTGGGGTGTTCCAAGGATCGGTGCTGGTGGATGTACTGAGTGGGGTGTCCCAGGGATCGGTGCTGGGGAGATGTGCTGAGTGGGGTGTCCCAGGGATCGGTGTTGGTGGATGTACTGAGTGGGGTGTCCCAAGGATCGGTGCTGGAGTGGTGTACTGAGTGGGGTGTCCCAGGGATCGGTGCTGGGGAGATGTACTGAGTGGGGTGTTCCAAGGATCGGTGCTGGGGTGATGTATTGAGTGGGGTGTCCCAGGGATCGGTGCTGGTTGATGTACTGACTGGGGTGTCCCAGGGATCGGTGCTGGTGAGATGCACTGAGTGGGGTGTCCCAGGGATCGGTGCTGGTGGATTTTCTGAGTGGGGTGTCCCAAGGATCGGTGCTGGGGAGATGTACTGAGTGGAGTGTCCCAGGGATTGTTGCTGGGGTGATGTACTGAGTGGAGTGTCCCAGGTTTCGGTGCTGGGGAGATGTACTGAGTGGAGTCTCCCGGGGATCGGTGCTGGTGGATGTACTGAGTGGAGTGTCCCAGGGACCGGTGCTGTGGAGATGCACTGAGTGGTGTGTCCCAAGGTTCGGTGCTGGGGAGATGTACTGAGTGGGGTGTCCCAGGGATCGGTGCTGGGGAGCTGTACTGAGTGGGGTGACCCAGGGATCGGTGCTGGGGAGATGTACTGAGTGGGGTGTCCCAGGGATCGGTGCTGGGGAGATGTCCTGAGTGGAGTGTCCCAGGGATCGGGGCTGGCCAGATGTACTGAGTGGAGTGTCCCAAGGATCGGTGCTGGTGGATGTACTGAGTGGAGTGTCCCAGGGATCGGTGCTGGGGAGATGTACTGTGTGGGGTGTCCCAGGGATCGGTGCTGGGGAGCTGTCCTGAGTGGGGTGACCCAGGGATCGGTGCTGGGGAGATGTACTGAGTGGGGTGTCCCAGGGATCGGTGCTGGGGAGATGTGCTGAGTGGAGTATCCCAGGGAACGGTGCTGGGGTAATGCACTGAGTGGAGTGTACCAGGGATCGGTGCTGGGGAGATGTACTGAGTGGGGTGTCCTAGGGATCGGAGCTGGGGAGATGTACTGAGTGGGGTCTCCCAAGGATCGGTGCTGGTGGATGTACTGAGTGGGGTGTCCCAAGAATCGGTGCTGGGGAGATGTACTGAGTGGGGTGTCCCAGGGATCAGTGCTGGTGGATGTACTGAGTGGGGTGTCCCAGGGATCGGTGCTGGGGAGATGCACTGAGTGGGGTGTCCCAGGGATCGTTGCTGGTGGATGTACTGAGTGGGGTGTCCCAAGGCTCGGTGCTGGGGAGATGTACTGAGTGGGGTGTCCCGGGGATCGTTGCTATGGAGATGTACTGAGTCGAGTGTCCCAGGGATCGTTGCTGCGGAGATATACTGATTGGAGTGTCCCAGGGATCGGTGCTGGGGAGATGTACTGAGTGGGGTGTCCCAGGGATGGGTGCTGGGGAGATGTACTGAGTGGGGTGTTCCAGGGATCGGTGTTGGGGATATGTACTGAGTGGGGTGTCCCAAGGATCGGTGCTGGGGAGATGTACTGAGTGGGGTGTCCCAGGGATCGGTGCTGGTGGATGTACTGAGTGGGGTGTCCCAGTGATCGGTGCTGGGGAGATGCACTGAGTGGGGTGTCTCAGGGATCGGTGCTGGTGCATGTACTGAGTGGGGTGTCCCAAGGCTCGGTGCTGGGGAGATGTACTGAGTGGGGTGTCCCGGGGATCGTTGCTGGGGAGATGTACTGAGTAGAGTGTCCCAGGGATCGTTGCTGCGGAGATATACTGATTGGAGTGTCCCAGGGATCGGTGCTGGGGAGATGTACTGAGTGGGGTGTCCCAGGGATCGGTGCTGGGGAGATGTACTGAGTGGGGTGTTCCAGGGATCGGTGCTGGGGAGATGTACAGAGTGGGGTATCCCAGGGATCGGTGCTGGGGAGATGTACTGAGTGGGGTGTCCCAGGGATCGGTGCTGGGGGAATGTACTGAGTGGGGTGTCCCAGCGATCGGTGCTGGGGAGATGTAAAGAGTGGGGTGTCCCAGGGATCGGTGCTGGGGAGCTGTACTGAGTGGGGTGTCCCAGGGATCGGTGCTGGGGAGATGTACTGAGTGAGGTGTCCCAGGGATCGGTGCTGGGGAGATGTACTGAGTGGAGTGTCCCAGGGATCGGTGCTGGGGAGATTTACTGAGTGGGGTGACCCAGGGATCGGTGCTGGGGAGACGTACTGTGTGGAGTGTCCCAAGGATCGTTGCTGGTGGATGTACTGAGTGGAGTGTCCCAGTGATCGGTGCTGGGAAGATATATTGAGTGGGGTGTTCCAAGGATCGGTGCTGGGGAGATGTACTGAGAGGACAGTCCCAGGGATCGGTGCTGGGGAGATGTACTGAGTGGAGTGTCCCGGGGATCGGTGCTGGGGAGATGTACTGAGTGGAGTGTCCCAGGGATCGGTGCTGGGGAGATGTACTGAGCGGGGTGTCCCAGGGATCGTTGCTGGGGAGATGTACTGTGTGGAGTGTCCCAAGGATCGGTGCTGGTGGATGTACTGAGTGGAGTGTCCCAGGGATCGGTGCTGGGGAGATGTACTGAGTAGGGTGTTCCAAGGATCGGTGCTGGGGAGATGTACTGAGTGGAGTGTCCCAGGGATCGGTGCTGCGGAGATGTACTGAGTGGGGTGTCCCAGGGATCGGTGCTGGGGAGATGTACTGGGTGGAGTGTCCCAAGGATCGGTGCTGGTGGATGTACTGAGTGGAGTGTCCCAGGGATCGGTGCTGGGGAGATGTACTGATTGGAGTGTCCCAGGGATCGGTGCTGGGGAGATGTACTGAGTGGAGTGTCACAGGGATCGGTGCTGGGGAGATGTACTGAGTGGGGTGTCCCAGGGATCGGAGCTTGGGAGATGTACTGAGTGGAGTGTCCCAGGGATCGGTGCTGGGGAGATGTACTGAGTGGGGTGTCCCAGAGATCGGTGCTGGGGAGATGTACTGAGTGGGGTGTCCCAGGGATCGGTGCTGGGGAGCTGTACTGAGTGGGCTGTCCCGGGGATCGGTGCTGGTGAGATGTACTGAGTCGGGTGTCCCAGGGATCGGTGCTGGGGAGATGTACTCAGTGGGGTGTCCCAGGGATCGGTGCTGGGGAGATGTACTGAGTGAAGTGTCCCAGGGATTGGTGCTGGGGAGATGTACTGAGTGGGGTGTCCCAAGGATCGGTGCTGGGGAGATGTACTGAGTGGGGTGTCCCAGGGATCGGTGCTGGGGAGATGTACTGAGTGGAGTGTGCCAGGGATCGGTGCTGGGGAGATGTACTGAGTGGGGTGTCCCAAGGATCGGTGCTGGGGAGATGTACTGAGTGGGGTGTCCCAGAGATCGGTGCTGGGGAGATGTACTGAGTGGGGTGTCCCAGGGATCGGTGCTGGGGAGCTGTACTGATTGGGGTGTCCCAGGGATCGGTGCTGGGGAGATGTTCTGAATGGGGTGTCCCAGGGATCGGTGCTGGGGAGATGTACTGAGTGAGGTGTCCCAGGGATCAGTGCTGGGGAGATGTACTGAGTGGGGTGTCCCAGCGATCGGTGCTGGGGAGATGTACTGTGTGGAGTGTCCCAAGGATCGGTGCTGGTGCATGTACTGAGTGGAGTGTCCCAGGGATCGGTGCTGGGGAGATGTACTGAGTGGGGTGTTCCAAGGATCGGTGCTGGGGAGATGTACTGAGTGGACAGTCCCAGGGATCGGTGTTGGGGAGATGTACTGAGTGGAGTATCCCAGGGATCGGTGCTGGGAAATTGCACTGAGTGCAGTGTCCCAGGGATCGGTGCTGGGGAGATGTGCTGAGTGGGGTGTCCCAGGGATCGCTGCTGGGGAGATGTACTGAGTGGGGTGTCCCAAGGATCGGTGCTGGTGGATGTAATGAGTGGGGTGTCCCAAGGATCGGTGCTGGTGGATGTACTGAGTGGGGTGTCCCAGGGATCGGTGCTGGGGAGGTGCACTAAGTGGGGTGTCCCAGGGATCGGTGCTGGTGGATGTACTGAGTGGGGTGTCCTAAGGATCGGTGCTGGGGAGACGGACTGAGTGGAGTGTCCCAGGGATTGTTGCTGGGGAGATGTACTGAGTGGAGTGTCCCAGGGATCGGTGCTGGGGAGATGTACTGAGTGGGGTGTCCCGGGGATCGTTGCTGGGGAGATGTACTGAGTGGGGTGTCCCAGGAATCGTTGCTGCGGAGATATACTGAGTGGAGTGTCCCAGGGATCGGTGCTGGGGAGATGTACTGAGCGGAGTGTCCCAGGGATCGTTGCTGGGGAGATATACTGAGTGGAGTGTCCCCGGGATCGGTGCTGGGGAGATGAACTGAGTGGGGTGTCCCAGGGACCGGTGCTGGGGAGATGGACTGAGTGGGGTGTCCCAAGGATCGGTGCTGGGGAGATGCACTGAGTGGGGTGGCCCAGGGATCGGAGCTGGGGAGATGTACTGAGTGGGGTGTCCCAGGGATCGGTGCTGGGGAGATGTACTGAGTGGGGTGTCCCAAGGATCGATGCTGGGGAGATGTACTGAGTGGGGTGTCCCAGGGATCGGAGCTGGGGAGATGGACTGGGTGGAGTGTCCCAGGTTTCGGTGCTGGGGAGATGTACTGAGTGGAGCGTCCCAGGGATCAGTGTTGGGAGGATGTACTGAGTGCGGTGTCCCAGCCAGCAGTGCTAGGGAGATGTACTGAGTGGAGTGTCCCAAGGATCTGTGCTGGGGAGATGTGCTGAGTGGAGTGTCCCAGGGATCGGTGCTGGGGAAATGTACTGAGTGGGTTGTCCCAGGGATCAGTGCTGGGGAGATGTACTGAGTGGGGCGTCGCAGGGATCGGTGCTGGTGGATGTTCTGAGTGGGGTGTCCCAAGGATCGGTGCTGGGGAGATGTACTGAGTGGAGTGTCCCAGGGATCGGTGCTGGGGAGATGTGCTGAGTGGGGTGTCCCAGGGATCGGTGTTGGTGGATGTACTGAGTGGGGTGTCCCAAGGATCGGTGCTGGAGTGGTGTACTGAGTGGGGTGTCCCAGGGATCGGTGCTGGGGAGATGTACTGAGTGGGGTGTTCCAAGGATCGGTGCTGGTGGATGTACTGAGTGGGGTGTCCCAGGGATCGGTGCTGGGGAGATGTGCTGAGTGGGGTGTCCCAGGGATCGGTGTTGGTGGATGTACTGAGTGGGGTGTTCCAAGGATCGGTGCTGGGGTGATGTATTGAGTGGGGTGTCCCAGGGATCGGTGCTGGTTGATGTACTGACTGGGGTGTCCCAGGGATCGGTGCTGGTGAGATGCACTGAGTGGGGTGTCCCAGGGATCGGTGCTGGTGGATTTTCTGAGTGGGGTGTCCCAAGGATCGGTGCTGGGGAGATGTACTGAGTGGAGTGTCCCAGGGATTGGTGCTGGGGTGATGTACTGAGTGGAGTGTCCTAGGTTTCGGTGCTGGGGAGATGTACTGAGTGGAGTCTCCCGGGGATCGGTGCTAGTGGATGTACTGAGTGGAGTGTCCCAGGGACCGGTGCTGTGGAGCTGCACTGAGTGGTGTGTCCCAAGGTTCGGTGCTGGGGAGATGTACTGAGTGGGGTGTCCCAGGGATCGGTGCTGGGGAGATGTACTGAGTGGGGTGTCCCAGGGATCGGTGCTGGGGAGCTGTACTGAGTGGGGTGACCCAGGGATCGGTGCTGGGGAGATGTACTGAGTGGGGTGTCCCAGGGATCGGTGCTGGGGAGATGTCCTGAGTGGAGTGTCCCAGGGATCGGGGCTGGCCAGATGTACTGAGTGGAGTGTCCCAAGGATCGGTGCTGGTGGATGTACTGAGTGGAGTGTCCCAGGGATCGGTGCTGGGGAGATGTACTGTGTGGGGTGTGCCAGGGATCGGTGCTGGGGAGCTGTCCTGAGTGGGGTGACCCAGGGATCGGTGCTGGGGAGATGTACTGAGTGGGGTGTCCCAGGGATCGGTGCTGGGGAGATGTGCTGAGTGGAGTATCCCAGGGATCGGTGCTGGGGTAATGCACTGAGTGGAGTATCCCAGGGATCGGTGCTGGGGAGATGTACTGAGTGGGGTGTCCTAGGGATCGGAGCTGGGGAGATGTACTGAGTGGGGTCTCCCAAGGATCGGTGCTGGTGGATGTACTGAGTGGGGTGTCCCAAGAATCGGTGCTGGGGAGATGTACTGAGTGGGGTGTCCCAGGGATCAGTGCTGGTGGATGTACTGAGTGGGGTGTCCCAGGGATCGGTGCTGGGGAGATGCACTGAGTGGGGTGTCCCAGGGATCGTTGCTGGTGGATGTACTGAGTGGGGTGTCCCAAGGCTCGGTGCTGGGGAGATGTACTGAGTGGGGTGTCCCGGGGATCGTTGCTATGGAGATGTACTGAGTGGAGTGTCCCAGGGATCGTTGCTGCGGAGATATACTGATTGGAGTGTCCCAGGGATCGGTGCTGGGGAGATGTACTGAGTGGGGTGTCCCAGGGATGGGTGCTGGGGAGATGTACTGAGTGGGGTGTTCCAGGGATCGGTGCTGGGGATATGTACTGAGTGGGGTGTCCCAAGGATCGGTGCTGGGGAGATGTACTGAGTGGGGTGTCCCAGGGATCGGTGCTGGTGGATGTACTGAGTGGGGTGTCCCAGTGATCGGTGCTGGGGAGATGCACTGAGTGGGATGTCCCAGGGATCGGTGCTGGTGCATGTACTGAGTGGGGTGTCCCAAGGCTCGGTGCTGGGGAGATGTACTGAGTGGGGTGTCCCGGGGATCGTTGCTGGGGAGATGTACTGAGTAGAGTGTCCCAGGGATCGTTGCTGCGGAGATATACTGATTGGAGTGTCCCAGGGATCGGTGCTGGGGAGATGTACTGAGTGGGGTGTCCCAGGGATCGGTGCTGGGGAGATGTACTGAGTGGGGTGTTCCAGGGATCGGTGCTGGGGAGATGTACAGAGTGGGGTATTCCAGGGATCGGTGCTGGGGAGATGTACTGAGTGGGGTGTCCCAGGGATCGGTGCTGGGGGAATGTACTGAGTGGGGTGTCCCAGCGATCGGTGCTGGGGAGATGTAAAGAGTGGGGTGTCCCAGGGAGCGGTGCTGGGGAGATGTACAGAGTGGGGTGTCCCAGAGCTCAGTGCTGAGGAGATGTACTGAGTGGAGTGTCCCAGGGATCGGTGCTGGGGAGATGTTCTGAGTGGGGTGTCCCAGGGGTCAGTGCTGGGGACATGTACTGAGTGGGGCGTCCCAGGGATCAGTGCTGGTGGATGTTCTGAGTGGGGTGTCCCAAGGATCGGTGCTGGGGAGATGTACTGAGTGGAGTGTCCCAGGGATCGGTGCTGAGGAGATCTACTGAGTGGGGTGTCCCAGGGGTCAGTGCTGGGCAGTTGCAATGAGTGGAGTGTCCCAGGGATCGGTGCTGGGGAGATATACTGAGTGGGGTGTCCCAGGGATCGGTGCTGGGGAGATGTACTGAGTGGGGTGTTCCAAGGATCGGTGCTGGTGGATGTAGTGAGTGGAGTCTCCCAGGGATCGGTGCTGGGGAGATGCACTGAGTGGTGTGTCCCAGGGATCGGGGCTGGTGGATGTACTGAGTGGGGTGTCCCAAGGATCAGTGCTGGGGAGATATACTGAGTGGAGTGTCCCAGGGATCGGTGCTGGGGAGATGTACTGAGTGGGGTGTCCCAGGGATCGGTGCTGGGGAGCTGTACTGAGTGGGGTGTCCCAGGGATCGGTGCTGGGGAGATGTTCTGAGTGAAGTGTCCCAGGGATCTGTGCTGGGGAGATGTACTGAGTGGGGTGTCCCAAGGATCGGTGCTGGGGAGATGTACTGAGTGGGGTGACCAAGAGATCGGTGCTGGGGAGATGTACTGAGTGGGGTGTCACAGGGATCGGTGCTGGGGAGCTGTACTGAGTGGGGTGTCCCAGGGATCGGTGCTGGGGAGATGTACTGAGTGGGGTGTCCCAGGGATCGGTGCTGGGGAGATGTACTGAGTGAGGTGTCCCAGGGATCGGTGCTGGGGAGATGTACTGAGTGGAGTGTCCCAGGGATCGGTGCTGGGGAGATTTACTGAGTGGGGTGACCCAGGGATTGGTGCTGGGGAGATGTACTGTGTGGAGTGTCCCAAGGATCGTTGCTGGTGGATGTACTGAGTGGAGTGTCCCAGGGATCGGTGCTGGGAAGATATATTGAGTGGGGTGTTCCAAGGATCGGTGCTGGGGAGATGTACTGAGTGGACAGTCCCAGGGATCGGTGCTGGGGGATGTACTGAGTGGAGTGTCCCGGGGATCGGTGCTGGGGAGATGTACTGAGTGGAGTGTCCCAGGGATCGGTGCTGGGGAGATGTACTGAGCGGGGTGTCCCAGGGATCGGTGCTGGGGAGATGTGCTGTGTGGAGTGTCTCAAGGATCGGTGCTGGTGGATGTACTGAGTGGAGGGTCCCAGGGATCGGTGCTGGGGAGATGTACTGAGTAGGGTGTTCCAAGGATCGGTGCTGGGGAGATGTACTGAGTGGAGTGTCCCAGGGATCGGTGCTGGGGAGATGTACTGAGTGGGGTGTCCCAGGGATCGGTGCTGGGGAGATGTACTGGGTGGAGTGTCCCAAGGATCGGTGCTGGTGGATGTACTGAGTGGAGTGTCCCAGGGATCGGTGCTGGGGAGATGTCCTGATTGGAGTGTCCCAGGGATCGGTGCTGGGGAGATGTACTGAGTGGAGTGTCACAGGGATCGGTGCTGGGGAGATGTACTGAGTGGGGTGTCCCAGGGATCGGAGCTTGGGAGATGTACTGAGTGGAGTGTCCCAGGGATCGGTGCTGGGGAGATGTACTGAGTGGGGTGTCCCAGAGATCGGTGCTGGGGAGATGTACTGAGTGGGGTGTCCCAGGGTTTGGTGCTGGGGAGCTGTACTGAGTGGGCTGTCCCGGGGATCGGTGCTGGTGAGATGTACTGAGTCGGGTGTCCCAGGGATCGGTGCTGGGGAGATGTACTCAGTGGGGTGTCCCAGGGATCGGTGCTGGGGAGATGTACTGAGTGAAGTGTCCCAGGGATCGGTGCTGGTGGATGTTCTGAGTGGGGTGTCCCAAGGATCGGTGCTGGGGAGATGTACAGAGTGAAGTGTCCCAGATATTTGTGCTGGGGAGATGTACTGAGTGGAGTGTCCCAGGGGTCGGTGCTGGGGAGATGTGCTGAGAGGGGTGTCCCAGGGATCGGTGCTGGAGGATGTACTGAGTGGGGTGTCCCAAGGATCGGTGCTGGGGGGATGTACTGAGTGGAGTGTCCCAGGGATCGGTGCTGAGGAGATCTACTGAGTGGGGTGTCCCAGAGATCGGTGCTGGGGAGATGTACTGAGTGGAGTATCCCAGGGATCAGTGCTGGGCAGTTGCACTGAGTGGAGTGTCCCAGGGATCGGTGCAGGTGGATGTACTGAGTGATGGTGTCCCAAGGATCGGTGCTGGGGAGATGTACTGAGTGGGGTGTCCCAGGGATCGGTGCTGGGGAGATGTACTGAGTGGGGTGTTCCAATGATCGGTGCTGGTGGATGTACTGAGTGGGGTGTCCCAAGGATCGGAGCTGGGGTGATGTATTGAGTGGGGTGTCCCAGGGATCGGTGCTGGTGGATGTACTGACTGGGGTGTCCCAGGGATCGGTGCTGGTGAGATGCACTGAGTGGGGTGTCCCAGGGATCGGTGCTGGTGGATGTACTGAGTGGGGTGTCCCAAGGATCGGTGCTGGGGAGATGCACTGAGTGGCGTGTCCCAGGGATCGGTGCTGGGGAGATGCACTGAGTGGAGTATCCCAGGGATCGGTGCTGGGCAGATGCACTGAGTGGAGTGTCCCAGGGATCAGTGCTGGGGAGATATAGTGAGTGGAGTGTACCAGGGATCAGTGCTGGGGTGATGTACTGAGTGGGGTGTCCCAGGGAACGGTGATGGTGGATGTACTGAGTGGAGTGTCCCAGGGATCGGTGCTGGGGAGATGCACTGAGTGGGGTGTCCCAGGGATCGGTGCTGGTGGATGTACTGAGTGGGGTGTCCCAAGGATCGGTGCTGGGGAGATGTACTGAGTGGAGTGTCCCAGGGGTCGGTGCTGGGGAGATGCACTGAGTGGGGTGTCCCAGGGATAGGTGCTGGGGAGATGTACTGAGTGGGGTGTCCCAAGGATCGGTGCTGGTGGATGTACTGAGTGGGGTGTCCCAAGGATCGGTGCTGGGGAGATGTACTGAGTGGGGTGTCCCAGGGATCGGAGCTGTGGAGATGTACTGAGTGGAGTGTCCCAGGTTTCGGTGCTGGGGAGATGCACTGAGTGGGGTGTCCCAGGGATCAGTGTTGGGATGATGCACTGAGTGCAGTGTCCCAGCCATCAGTGCTGGGGAGATGTACTGAGTGGAGTGTCCCAAGGATCTGTGCTGGGGAGATGTACTGAGTGGAATGTCCCAGGGATCGGTGCTGGGGAAATGTACTGAGTGGGGTGTCCCCGGGATCAGTGCTGGGGAGATGTGCTGAGTGGGGCGTCCCAGGGATCGGTGCTGGTGGATGTTCTGAGAGGGGTGTCCCAAGGATCGGTGCTGGGGAGATGTACTGAGTGGAGTGTCCCAGGGATCGCTGCTGGGGAGATGTGCTGAGTGGGGTGTCCCAGGGATCGGTGCTGGTGGATGTACTGAGTGGGGTGTCCAAAGGATCGGTGCTGGGGAGATGTACTGAGTGGGGTGTCCCAGGGATCGGTGCTGGGGAGATGTACTGAGTGGGGTGTTCCAAGGATCGGTGCTGGTGGATGTACTGAGTGGGGTGTCCCAAGGATCGGTGCTGGGGTGATGTATTGAGTGGGGTGTCCCAGGGATCGGTGCTGGTGGATGTACTGACTGGGGTGTCCCAGGGATCGGTGCTGGTGAGATGCACTGAGTGGGGTGTCCCAGGGATCGGTACTGGTGGATGTACTGAGGGGGGTGTCCCAAGGATCGGTGCTGGGGAGATGTACTGAGTGGAGTGTCCCAGGGATTGGTGCTGGGGTGATGTACTGAGTGGAGTGTCCCAGGTTTCGGTGCTGGGGAGATGTACTGAGTGGAGTGTCCCGGGGATCGGTGCTGGTGGATGGACTGAGTGGAGTGTCCCAGGGATCGGTGCTGGGGAGATGTACTGAGTGGGGTGTCCCAAGGATCGGTGCTGGGGAGATGTACTGAGTGGGGTGTCCCAGGGATCGGTGCTGGGGAGATGTACTGAGTGGGGTGTCCCAGGGATCGGTGCTGGGGAGCTGTACTGTGTGGGGTGTCCCAGGGATCGGTGCTGGGGAGATGTACTGAGTGGGGTGTCCCAGGGATCGGTGCTGGGGAGATGTACTGAGTGGGGTGTCCCAGGGATCGGGGCTGGCGAGATGTACTGAGTCGAGTGTCCCAGGGATCGGTGCTGGGGAGATGTACTGAGTGGGGTGTCCCAGGGATCGGTGCTGGGGAGATGTACTGAGTGGGGTGTCCCAGGGATCGGGGCTGGCGAGATGTACTGAGTCGAGTGTCCCAGGGATCGGTGCTGGGGAGATGTACTGAGTGTGGTGTTCCAAGGATCGGTGCTGGGGAGATGTACCGAGTGGAGTGTCCCAGGGATCGGTGCTGGGGAGATGTACTGTGTGGAGTGTCCCAAGGATCGGTGCTGGTGGATGTACTGACTGGAGTGTCCCAGGGATCGGTGCTGGGGAGATGTACTGAGTGGGGTGTTCCAAGGATCGGTGCTGGGGAGATGTACCGAGTGGAGTGTCCCAGGGATCGGTGCTGGGGAGATGTACTGAGTGGGGTGTCCCAGGGTTCGGTGCTGGGGAGATGTGCTGAGTGGAGTATCCCAGGGATCGGTGCTGCGGTAATGCACTGAGTGGAGTGTCCCAGGGATCGGTGCTGGGGAGATGTACTGAGTGGGATGTCCCAGGGATCGGAGCTGGGGAGATGAACTGTGTGGGGTGTCCCAAGGATCGGTGCTGGTGGATGTACTGAGTGGGGTGTCCCAAGGATCGGTGCTGGGGAGATGTACTGAGTGGGGTGTCCCAGGGATCGGTGCTGGCGGATGTACTGGGTGGGGTGTCCCAGGGATCAGTGCTGGGGAGATGCACTGAGTTGGGTGTCCCAGGGATCGGTGCTGGTGGATGTACTGAGTGGGGTGTCCCAAGGCTCGGTGCTGGGGAGATGTACTGAGTGGGGTGTCCCGGGGATCGTTGCTGGGGAGATGTACTGAGTGGCGTGTCCCAGGGATCGTTGCTGGGGAGATATACGAATTGGAGTGTCCCAGGGATCGGTGCAGGGGAGATGGACTGAGTGGGGTGTCCCAGGGATCGGTGCTGGGGAGATGTACTGAGTGGGGTGTTCCAGGGATCGGTGCTGGCGAGACGTACTGAGTGGGGTGTCCCAGGGATCGGTGCTGGGGAGATGTACTGAGTGGGGTGTCCCAGGGATCGGTGCTGGGGAGATGTACTGAGTGGGGTGTCCCAGGGATCGGTGCTGGGGAGATGTAAAGAGTGGGGTGTCCCAGGGAGCGGTGCAGGGGAGATGTACTGAGTGGGGTGTCCCAGGGATCAGTGCTGGGGAGATGTACTGAGTGGAGTGTCCCAAGGATCGGTGCTGGGGAGATGTACTGAGTGGAGTGTCCCAGGGATCGGTGCTGGGGAGATGTACTGAGTGGGGTGTCCCAGGGATCAGTGCTGGGGACATGTACTGAGTGGGGCGTCCCAGGGATCGGTGCTGGTGGATGTTCTGAGTGGGGTGTCCCAAGGATTGGTGCTGGGGAGATGTACAGAGTGAAGTGTCCCAGAGATTGGTGCTGGGGAGATATACTGAGTGGAGTGTCCCAGGGATCGGTGCTGGGGAGATGTGCTGAGAGGCGTGTTCCAGGGATCGGTGCTGGAGCATGTCCTGAGTGGAGTATCCCAGGAGTCAGTGCTGGGCAGTTGCACTGAGTGGAGTGTCCCAGGGAACGGTGCTGGGGAGATGTACTGAGTGGAGTGTCCCAGGGATCGGTGCTGGGGCGATGTACTGAGTGGGGTGTCCCAGGGATCGGTGCTGGGGAGATGTACTGAGTGGTGTGTCCCAAGGACCGGTGCCGGTGGATGTAGTGAGTGGAGTGTCCCAAGGATCGGTGCTGGGGTGATGTACTATGAGGGGTGTCCCAGGGTTCGGTGCTGGTGGATGTACTGAGTGGGGTGTCCCAGGGATCGGTGCTGGGGAGATGCTCTGAGTGGGGTGTCCCAGGGATCGGTGCTGGTGGATGTACTGAGTGGGGTGTCCCAAGGATCGGTGCTGGGGAGATGTACTGAGTGGAGTGTCCCAGGGATCGGTGCTGGGGAGATGTCCTGAGTGGAGTGTCCCGGCGATCGGTGCTGGGGAGATGTACTGAGTGGAGTGTCACAGGGATCGGTGCTGGGCCGATGTACTGAGTTGGGTGCCCCAGGGATCGGTGCTGGGGAGATGTACTGTGTGGAGTGTCCCAAGGATCGGTGCTGGTGGATGTACTGAGTGGAGTGTCCCAGGGATCGGTGCTGGGGAGATGTACTGAGTGGAGTGTCCCAGGGATCGGTGCTGGGGAGATGTACTGAGTGGGGTGTCCCAGGGATCGGTGCTGGGGAGCTGTACTGAGTGGGGTGTCCCAGGGATCGATGCTGGGGAGATGTACTGAGTGGAGTGTCCCAGGGATCGGTGCTGGGGAGATGTACTGAGTGGGCTGCCCCAAGGATCGGTGCTGGGGAGATGTACTGAGTGGGGTGTCCCAAGGATCGTTGCTGGGGAGATGTACTGAGTGGGGTGTCCCAGCGATCGGTGCTGGGGAGATGTACTGAGTGAGGTGTCCCAGGGATCGGTGCTGAACAGATGTACTGAGTGGAGTGTCCCAGGGATCGGTGCTGGGGAGATGTACTGAGTTGGGTGTCCCAGGGATCGGTGCTGGGGAGATGTACTGAGTGGGGTGTTCCAAGAATCGGTGCTGGGGAGATGTACTGATTGGACAGTCCCAGGGATCGGTGCTGGGGAGATGTCCTGAGTGGAGTGTCCCGGGGATCGGTGCTGGGGAGATGTACTGAGTGGAGTGTCCCAGGGATCGGTGCTGGGGAGATGTACTGAGTGGGGTGTCCCAGGGATCGGTGCTGGGGAGATGTACTGTGTGGAGTGTCCCAAGGATCGGTGCTGGTGGATGTACTGAGTGGAGTGTCCCAGGGATCGGTGCTGGGGAGATGTACTGAGTAGGGTGTTCCAAGGATCGGTGCTGGGGAGATGTACAGAGTGGAGTGTCCCAGGTATCGGTGCTGGGGAGATGTACTGAGTGGGGTGTCCCAGGGATCGGTGCTGGGGAGATGTACTGTGTGGAGTGTCCCAAGGATCGGTGCTGGTGGATGTACTGAGTGGAGTGTCCCAGGGATCGGTGCTGGGGAGATATACTGAGTGGAGTGTCCCCGGGATCGGTGCTGGGGAGATGTACTGAGTGGGGTGTCCCAGGGACCGGTGCTGGGGAGATGGACTGAGTGGGGTGTCCCAAGGATCGGTGCTGGGGAGATGCACTGAGTGGGGTGGCCCAGGGATCGGAGCTGGGGAGATGTACTGAGTGGGGTGTCCCAGGGATCGGTGCTGGGGAGATGTACTGAGTGGGGTGTCCCAAGGATCGATGCTGGGGAGATGTACTGAGTGGGGTGTCCCAGGGATCGGAGCTGGGGAGATGGACTGAGTGGAGTGTCCCAGGTTTCGGTGCTGGGGAGATGTACTGAGTGGAGCGTCCCAGGGATCAGTGTTGGGAGGATGTACTGAGTGCGGTGTCCCAGCCATCAGTGCTAGGGAGATGTACTGAGTGGAGTCTCCCAAGGATCTGTGCTGGGGAGATGTGCTGAGTGGAGTGTCCCAGGGATCGGTGCTGGGGAAATGTACTGAGTGGGTTGTCCCAGGGATCAGTGCTGGGGAGATGTACTGAGTGGGGCGTCGCAGGGATCGGTGCTGGTGGATGTTCTGAGTGGGGTGTCCCAAGGATCGGTGCTGGGGAGATGTACTGAGTGGAGTGTCCCAGGGATCGGTGCTGGGGAGATGTGCTGAGTGGGGTGTCCCAGGGATCGGTGTTGGTGGATGTACTGAGTGGGGTGTCCCAAGGATCGGTGCTGGAGTGGTGTACTGAGTGGGGTGTCCCAGGGATCGGTGCTGGGGAGATGTACTGAGTGGGGTGTTCCAAGGATCGGTGCTGGTGGATGTACTGAGTGGGGTGTCCCAGGGATCGGTGCTGGGGAGATGTGCTGAGTGGGGTGTCCCAGGGATCGGTGTTGGTGGATGTACTGAGTGGGGTGTCCCAAGGATCGGTGCTGGAGTGGTGTACTGAGTGGGGTGTCCCAGGGATCGGTGCTGGGGAGATGTACTGAGTGGGGTGTTCCAAGGATCGGTGCTGGGGTGATGTATTGAGTGGGGTGTCCCAGGGATCGGTGCTGGTTGATGTACTGACTGGGGTGTCCCAGGGATCGGTGCTGGTGAGATGCACTGAGTGGGGTGTCCCAGGGATCGGTGCTGGTGGATTTTCTGAGTGGGGTGTCCCAAGGATCGGTGCTGGGGAGATGTACTGAGTGGAGTGTCCCAGGGATTGTTGCTGGGGTGATGTACTGAGTGGAGTGTCCCAGGTTTCGGTGCTGGGGAGATGTACTGAGTGGAGTCTCCCGGGGATCGGTGCTAGTGGATGTACTGAGTGGAGTGTCCCAGGGACCGGTGCTGTGGAGATGCACTGAGTGGTGTGTCCCAAGGTTCGGTGCTGGGGAGATGTACTGAGTGGGGTGTCCCAGGGATCGGTGCTGGGGAGCTGTACTGAGTGGGGTGACCCAGGGATCGGTGCTGGGGAGATGTACTGAGTGGGGTGTCCCAGGGATCGGTGCTGGGGAGATGTCCTGAGTGGAGTGTCCCAGGGATCGGGGCTGGCCAGATGTACTGAGTGGAGTGTCCCAAGGATCGGTGCTGGTGGATGTACTGAGTGGAGTGTCCCAGGGATCGGTGCTGGGGAGATGTACTGTGTGGGGTGTCCCAGGGATCGGTGCTGGGGAGCTGTCCTGAGTGGGGTGACCCAGGGATCGGTGCTGGGGAGATGTACTGAGTGGGGTGTCCCAGGGATCGGTGCTGGGGAGATGTGCTGAGTGGAGTATCCCAGGGAACGGTGCTGGGGTAATGCACTGAGTGGAGTGTACCAGGGATCGGTGCTGGGGAGATGTACTGAGTGGGGTGTCCTAGGGATCGGAGCTGGGGAGATGTACTGAGTGGGGTCTCCCAAGGATCGGTGCTGGTGGATGTACTGAGTGGGGTGTCCCAAGAATCGGTGCTGGGGAGATGTACTGAGTGGGGTGTCCCAGGGATCAGTGCTGGTGGATGTACTGAGTGGGGTGTCCCAGGGATCGGTGCTGGGGAGATGCACTGAGTGGGGTGTCCCAGGGATCGTTGCTGGTGGATGTACTGAGTGGGGTGTCCCAAGGCTCGGTGCTGGGGAGATGTACTGAGTGGGGTGTCCCGGGGATCGTTGCTATGGAGATGTACTGAGTCGAGTGTCCCAGGGATCGTTGCTGCGGAGATATACTGATTGGAGTGTCCCAGGGATCGGTGCTGGGGAGATGTACTGAGTGGGGTGTCCCAGGGATGGGTGCTGGGGAGATGTACTGAGTGGGGTGTTCCAGGGATCGGTGTTGGGGATATGTACTGAGTGGGGTGTCCCAAGGATCGGTGCTGGGGAGATGTACTGAGTGGGGTGTCCCAGGGATCGGTGCTGGTGGATGTACTGAGTGGGGTGTCCCAGTGATCGGTGCTGGGGAGATGCACTGAGTGGGGTGTCTCAGGGATCGGTGCTGGTGCATGTACTGAGTGGGGTGTCCCAAGGCTCGGTGCTGGGGAGATGTACTGAGTGGGGTGTCCCGGGGATCGTTGCTGGGGAGATGTACTGAGTAGAGTGTCCCAGGGATCGTTGCTGCGGAGATATACTGATTGGAGTGTCCCAGGGATCGGTGCTGGGGAGATGTACTGAGTGGGGTGTCCCAGGGATCGGTGCTGGGGAGATGTACTGAGTGGGGTGTTCCAGGGATCGGTGCTGGGGAGATGTACAGAGTGGGGTATCCCAGGGATCGGTGCTGGGGAGATGTACTGAGTGGGGTGTCCCAGGGATCGGTGCTGGGGGAATGTACTGAGTGGGGTGTACCAGCGATCGGTGCTGGGGAGATGTAAAGAGTGGGGTGTCCCAGGGATCGGTGCTGGGGAGCTGTACTGAGTGGGGTGTCCCAGGGATCGGTGCTGGGGAGATGTACTGAGTGAGGTGTCCCAGGGATCGGTGCTGGGGAGATGTACTGAGTGGAGTGTCCCAGGGATCGGTGCTGGGGAGATTTACTGAGTGGGGTGACCCAGGGATCGGTGCTGGGGAGACGTACTGTGTGGAGTGTCCCAAGGATCGTTGCTGGTGGATGTACTGAGTGGAGTGTCCCAGTGATCGGTGCTGGGAAGATATATTGAGTGGGGTGTTCCAAGGATCGGTGCTGGGGAGATGTACTGAGTGGACAGTCCCAGGGATCGGTGCTGGGGAGATGTACTGAGTGGAGTGTCCCGGGGATCGGTGCTGGGGAGATGTACTGAGTGGAGTGTCCCAGGGATCGGTGCTGGGGAGATGTACTGAGCGGGGTGTCCCAGGGATCGTTGCTGGGGAGATGTACTGTGTGGAGTGTCCCAAGGATCGGTGCTGGTGGATGTACTGAGTGGAGTGTCCCAGGGATCGGTGCTGGGGAGATGTACTGAGTAGGGTGTTCCAAGGATCGGTGCTGGGGAGATGTACTGAGTGGAGTGTCCCAGGGATCGGTGCTGCGGAGATGTACTGAGTGGGGTGTCCCAGGGATCGGTGCTGGGGAGATGTACTGGGTGGAGTGTCCCAAGGATCGGTGCTGGTGGATGTACTGAGTGGAGTGTCCCAGGGATCGGTGCTGGGGAGATGTACTGATTGGAGTGTCCCAGGGATCGGTGCTGGGGAGATGTACTGAGTGGAGTGTCACAGGGATCGGTGCTGGGGAGATGTACTGAGTGGGGTGTCCCAGGGATCGGAGCTTGGGAGATGTACTGAGTGGAGTGTCCCAGGGATCGGTGCTGGGGAGATGTACTGAGTGGGGTGTCCCAGAGATCGGTGCTGGGGAGATGTACTGAGTGGGGTGTCCCAGGGATCGGTGCTGGGGAGCTGTACTGAGTGGGCTGTCCCGGGGATCGGTGCTGGTGAGATGTACTGAGTCGGGTGTCCCAGGGATCGGTGCTGGGGAGATGTACTCAGTGGGGTGTCCCAGGGATCGGTGCTGGGGAGATGTACTGAGTGAAGTGTCCCAGGGATTGGTGCTGGGGAGATGTACTGAGTGGGGTGTCCCAAGGATCGGTGCTGGGGAGATGTACTGAGTGGGGTGTCCCAGGGATCGGTGCTGGGGAGATGTACTGAGTGGAGTGTGCCAGGGATCGGTGCTGGGGAGATGTACTGAGTGGGGTGTCCCAAGGATCGGTGCTGGGGAGATGTACTGAGTGGGGTGTCCCAGAGATCGGTGCTGGGGAGATGTACTGAGTGGGGTGTCCCAGGGATCGGTGCTGGGGAGCTGTACTGATTGGGGTGTCCCAGGGATCGGTGCTGGGGAGATGTACTGAATGGGGTGTCCCAGGGATCGGTGCTGGGGAGATGTACTGAGTGAGGTGTCCCAGGGATCAGTGCTGGGGAGATGTACTGAGTGGGGTGTCCCAGCGATCGGTGCTGGGGAGATGTACTGTGTGGAGTGTCCCAAGGATCGGTGCTGGTGCATGTACTGAGTGGAGTGTCCCAGGGATCGGTGCTGGGGAGATGTACTGAGTGGGGTGTTCCAAGGATCGGTGCTGGGGAGATGTACTGAGTGGACAGTCCCAGGGATCGGTGTTGGGGAGATGTACTGAGTGGAGTATCCCAGGGATCGGTGCTGGGAAATTGCACTGAGTGCAGTATCCCAGGGATCGGTGCTGGGGAGATGTGCTGAGTGGGGTGTCCCAGGGATCGCTGCTGGGGAGATGTACTGAGTGGGGTGTCCCAAGGATCGGTGCTGGTGGATGTAATGAGTGGGGTGTCCCAAGGATCGGTGCTGGTGGATGTACTGAGTGGGGTGTCCCAGGGATCGGTGCTGGGGAGGTGCACTAAGTGGGGTGTCCCAGGGATCGGTGCTGGTGGATGTACTGAGTGGGGTGTCCTAAGGATCGGTGCTGGGGAGACGGACTGAGTGGAGTGTCCCAGGGATTGTTGCTGGGGAGATGTACTGAGTGGAGTGTCCCAGGGATCGGTGCTGGGGAGATGTACTGAGTGGGGTGTCCCGGGGATCGTTGCTGGGGAGATGTACTGAGTGGGGTGTCCCAGGAATCGTTGCTGCGGAGATATACTGAGTGGAGTGTCCCAGGGATCGGTGCTGGGGAGATGTACTGAGCGGAGTGTCCCAGGGATCGTTGCTGGGGAGATATACTGAGTGGAGTGTCCCCGGGATCGGTGCTGGGGAGATGAACTGAGTGGGGTGTCCCAGGGACCGGTGCTGGGGAGATGGACTGAGTGGGGTGTCCCAAGGATCGGTGCTGGGGAGATGCACTGAGTGGGGTGGCCCAGGGATCGGAGCTGGGGAGATGTACTGAGTGGGGTGTCCCAGGGATCGGTGCTGGGGAGATGTACTGAGTGGGGTGTCCCAAGGATCGATGCTGGGGAGATGTACTGAGTGGGGTGTCCCAGGGATCGGAGCTGGGGAGATGGACTGAGTGGAGTGTCCCAGGTTTCGGTGCTGGGGAGATGTACTGAGTGGAGCGTCCCAGGGATCAGTGTTGGGAGGATGTACTGAGTGCGGTGTCCCAGCCAGCAGTGCTAGGGAGATGTACTGAGTGGAGTGTCCCAAGGATCTGTGCTGGGGAGATGTGCTGAGTGGAGTGTCCCAGGGATCGGTGCTGGGGAAATGTACTGAGTGGGTTGTCCCAGGGATCAGTGCTGGGGAGATGTACTGAGTGGGGCGTCGCAGGGATCGGTGCTGGTGGATGTTCTGAGTGGGGTGTCCCAAGGATCGGTGCTGGGGAGATGTACTGAGTGGAGTGTCCCAGGGATCGGTGCTGGGGAGATGTGCTGAGTGGGGTGTCCCAGGGATCGGTGTTGGTGGATGTACTGAGTGGGGTGTCCCAAGGATCGGTGCTGGAGTGGTGTACTGAGTGGGGTGTCCCAGGGATCGGTGCTGGGGAGATGTACTGAGTGGGGTGTTCCAAGGATCGGTGCTGGTGGATGTACTGAGTGGGGTGTCCCAGGGATCGGTGCTGGGGAGATGTGCTGAGTGGGGTGTCCCAGGGATCGGTGTTGGTGGATGTACTGAGTGGGGTGTTCCAAGGATCGGTGCTGGGGTGATGTATTGAGTGGGGTGTCCCAGGGATCGGTGCTGGTTGATGTACTGACTGGGGTGTCCCAGGGATCGGTGCTGGTGAGATGCACTGAGTGGGGTGTCCCAGGGATCGGTGCTGGTGGATTTTCTGAGTGGGGTGTCCCAAGGATCGGTGCTGGGGAGATGTACTGAGTGGAGTGTCCCAGGGATTGGTGCTGGGGTGATGTACTGAGTGGAGTGTCCTAGGTTTCGGTGCTGGGGAGATGTACTGAGTGGAGTCTCCCGGGGATCGGTGCTAGTGGATGTACTGAGTGGAGTGTCCCAGGGACCGGTGCTGTGGAGCTGCACTGAGTGGTGTGTCCCAAGGTTCGGTGCTGGGGAGATGTACTGAGTGGGGTGTCCCAGGGATCGGTGCTGGGGAGATGTACTGAGTGGGGTGTCCCAGGGATCGGTGCTGGGGAGCTGTACTGAGTGGGGTGACCCAGGGATCGGTGCTGGGGAGATGTACTGAGTGGGGTGTCCCAGGGATCGGTGCTGGGGAGATGTCCTGAGTGGAGTGTCCCAGGGATCGGGGCTGGCCAGATGTACTGAGTGGAGTGTCCCAAGGATCGGTGCTGGTGGATGTACTGAGTGGAGTGTCCCAGGGATCGGTGCTGGGGAGATGTACTGTGTGGGGTGTGCCAGGGATCGGTGCTGGGGAGCTGTCCTGAGTGGGGTGACCCAGGGATCGGTGCTGGGGAGATGTACTGAGTGGGGTGTCCCAGGGATCGGTGCTGGGGAGATGTGCTGAGTGGAGTATCCCAGGGATCGGTGCTGGGGTAATGCACTGAGTGGAGTATCCCAGGGATCGGTGCTGGGGAGATGTACTGAGTGGGGTGTCCTAGGGATCGGAGCTGGGGAGATGTACTGAGTGGGGTCTCCCAAGGATCGGTGCTGGTGGATGTACTGAGTGGGGTGTCCCAAGAATCGGTGCTGGGGAGATGTACTGAGTGGGGTGTCCCAGGGATCAGTGCTGGTGGATGTACTGAGTGGGGTGTCCCAGGGATCGGTGCTGGGGAGATGCACTGAGTGGGGTGTCCCAGGGATCGTTGCTGGTGGATGTACTGAGTGGGGTGTCCCAAGGCTCGGTGCTGGGGAGATGTACTGAGTGGGGTGTCCCGGGGATCGTTGCTATGGAGATGTACTGAGTGGAGTGTCCCAGGGATCGTTGCTGCGGAGATATACTGATTGGAGTGTCCCAGGGATCGGTGCTGGGGAGATGTACTGAGTGGGGTGTCCCAGGGATGGGTGCTGGGGAGATGTACTGAGTGGGGTGTTCCAGGGATCGGTGCTGGGGATATGTACTGAGTGGGGTGTCCCAAGGATCGGTGCTGGGGAGATGTACTGAGTGGGGTGTCCCAGGGATCGGTGCTGGTGGATGTACTGAGTGGGGTGTCCCAGTGATCGGTGCTGGGGAGATGCACTGAGTGGGATGTCCCAGGGATCGGTGCTGGTGCATGTACTGAGTGGGGTGTCCCAAGGCTCGGTGCTGGGGAGATGTACTGAGTGGGGTGTCCCGGGGATCGTTGCTGGGGAGATGTACTGAGTAGAGTGTCCCAGGGATCGTTGCTGCGGAGATATACTGATTGGAGTGTGCCAGGGATCGGTGCTGGGGAGATGTACTGAGTGGGGTGTCCCAAGGATCGGTGCTGGGGAGATGTACTGAGTGGGGTGTCCCAGAGATCGGTGCTGGGGAGATGTACTGAGTGGGGTGTCCCAGGGATCGGTGCTGGGGAGCTGTACTGATTGGGGTGTCCCAGGGATCGGTGCTGGGGAGATGTACTGAATGGGGTGTCCCAGGGATCGGTGCTGGGGAGATGTACTGAGTGAGGTGTCCCAGGGATCAGTGCTGGGGAGATGTACTGAGTGGGGTGTCCCAGCGATCGGTGCTGGGGAGATGTACTGTGTGGAGTGTCCCAAGGATCGGTGCTGGTGCATGTACTGAGTGGAGTGTCCCAGGGATCGGTGCTGGGGAGATGTACTGAGTGGGGTGTTCCAAGGATCGGTGCTGGGGAGATGTACTGAGTGGACAGTCCCAGGGATCGGTGTTGGGGAGATGTACTGAGTGGAGTATCCCAGGGATCGGTGCTGGGAAATTGCACTGAGTGCAGTATCCCAGGGATCGGTGCTGGGGAGATGTGCTGAGTGGGGTGTCCCAGGGATCGCTGCTGGGGAGATGTACTGAGTGGGGTGTCCCAAGGATCGGTGCTGGTGGATGTAATGAGTGGGGTGTCCCAAGGATCGGTGCTGGTGGATGTACTGAGTGGGGTGTCCCAGGGATCGGTGCTGGGGAGGTGCACTAAGTGGGGTGTCCCAGGGATCGGTGCTGGTGGATGTACTGAGTGGGGTGTCCTAAGGATCGGTGCTGGGGAGACGGACTGAGTGGAGTGTCCCAGGGATTGTTGCTGGGGAGATGTACTGAGTGGAGTGTCCCAGGGATCGGTGCTGGGGAGATGTACTGAGTGGGGTGTCCCGGGGATCGTTGCTGGGGAGATGTACTGAGTGGGGTGTCCCAGGAATCGTTGCTGCGGAGATATACTGAGTGGAGTGTCCCAGGGATCGGTGCTGGGGAGATGTACTGAGCGGAGTGTCCCAGGGATCGTTGCTGGGGAGATATACTGAGTGGAGTGTCCCCGGGATCGGTGCTGGGGAGATGAACTGAGTGGGGTGTCCCAGGGACCGGTGCTGGGGAGATGGACTGAGTGGGGTGTCCCAAGGATCGGTGCTGGGGAGATGCACTGAGTGGGGTGGCCCAGGGATCGGAGCTGGGGAGATGTACTGAGTGGGGTGTCCCAGGGATCGGTGCTGGGGAGATGTACTGAGTGGGGTGTCCCAAGGATCGATGCTGGGGAGATGTACTGAGTGGGGTGTCCCAGGGATCGGAGCTGGGGAGATGGACTGAGTGGAGTGTCCCAGGTTTCGGTGCTGGGGAGATGTACTGAGTGGAGCGTCCCAGGGATCAGTGTTGGGAGGATGTACTGAGTGCGGTGTCCCAGCCAGCAGTGCTAGGGAGATGTACTGAGTGGAGTGTCCCAAGGATCTGTGCTGGGGAGATGTGCTGAGTGGAGTGTCCCAGGGATCGGTGCTGGGGAAATGTACTGAGTGGGTTGTCCCAGGGATCAGTGCTGGGGAGATGTACTGAGTGGGGCGTCGCAGGGATCGGTGCTGGTGGATGTTCTGAGTGGGGTGTCCCAAGGATCGGTGCTGGGGAGATGTACTGAGTGGAGTGTCCCAGGGATCGGTGCTGGGGAGATGTGCTGAGTGGGGTGTCCCAGGGATCGGTGTTGGTGGATGTACTGAGTGGGGTGTCCCAAGGATCGGTGCTGGAGTGGTGTACTGAGTGGGGTGTCCCAGGGATCGGTGCTGGGGAGATGTACTGAGTGGGGTGTTCCAAGGATCGGTGCTGGTGGATGTACTGAGTGGGGTGTCCCAGGGATCGGTGCTGGGGAGATGTGCTGAGTGGGGTGTCCCAGGGATCGGTGTTGGTGGATGTACTGAGTGGGGTGTTCCAAGGATCGGTGCTGGGGTGATGTATTGAGTGGGGTGTCCCAGGGATCGGTGCTGGTTGATGTACTGACTGGGGTGTCCCAGGGATCGGTGCTGGTGAGATGCACTGAGTGGGGTGTCCCAGGGATCGGTGCTGGTGGATTTTCTGAGTGGGGTGTCCCAAGGATCGGTGCTGGGGAGATGTACTGAGTGGAGTGTCCCAGGGATTGGTGCTGGGGTGATGTACTGAGTGGAGTGTCCTAGGTTTCGGTGCTGGGGAGATGTACTGAGTGGAGTCTCCCGGGGATCGGTGCTAGTGGATGTACTGAGTGGAGTGTCCCAGGGACCGGTGCTGTGGAGCTGCACTGAGTGGTGTGTCCCAAGGTTCGGTGCTGGGGAGATGTACTGAGTGGGGTGTCCCAGGGATCGGTGCTGGGGAGATGTACTGAGTGGGGTGTCCCAGGGATCGGTGCTGGGGAGCTGTACTGAGTGGGGTGACCCAGGGATCGGTGCTGGGGAGATGTACTGAGTGGGGTGTCCCAGGGATCGGTGCTGGGGAGATGTCCTGAGTGGAGTGTCCCAGGGATCGGGGCTGGCCAGATGTACTGAGTGGAGTGTCCCAAGGATCGGTGCTGGTGGATGTACTGAGTGGAGTGTCCCAGGGATCGGTGCTGGGGAGATGTACTGTGTGGGGTGTGCCAGGGATCGGTGCTGGGGAGCTGTCCTGAGTGGGGTGACCCAGGGATCGGTGCTGGGGAGATGTACTGAGTGGGGTGTCCCAGGGATCGGTGCTGGGGAGATGTGCTGAGTGGAGTATCCCAGGGATCGGTGCTGGGGTAATGCACTGAGTGGAGTATCCCAGGGATCGGTGCTGGGGAGATGTACTGAGTGGGGTGTCCTAGGGATCGGAGCTGGGGAGATGTACTGAGTGGGGTCTCCCAAGGATCGGTGCTGGTGGATGTACTGAGTGGGGTGTCCCAAGAATCGGTGCTGGGGAGATGTACTGAGTGGGGTGTCCCAGGGATCAGTGCTGGTGGATGTACTGAGTGGGGTGTCCCAGGGATCGGTGCTGGGGAGATGCACTGAGTGGGGTGTCCCAGGGATCGTTGCTGGTGGATGTACTGAGTGGGGTGTCCCAAGGCTCGGTGCTGGGGAGATGTACTGAGTGGGGTGTCCCGGGGATCGTTGCTATGGAGATGTACTGAGTGGAGTGTCCCAGGGATCGTTGCTGCGGAGATATACTGATTGGAGTGTCCCAGGGATCGGTGCTGGGGAGATGTACTGAGTGGGGTGTCCCAGGGATGGGTGCTGGGGAGATGTACTGAGTGGGGTGTTCCAGGGATCGGTGCTGGGGATATGTACTGAGTGGGGTGTCCCAAGGATCGGTGCTGGGGAGATGTACTGAGTGGGGTGTCCCAGGGATCGGTGCTGGTGGATGTACTGAGTGGGGTGTCCCAGTGATCGGTGCTGGGGAGATGCACTGAGTGGGATGTCCCAGGGATCGGTGCTGGTGCATGTACTGAGTGGGGTGTCCCAAGGCTCGGTGCTGGGGAGATGTACTGAGTGGGGTGTCCCGGGGATCGTTGCTGGGGAGATGTACTGAGTAGAGTGTCCCAGGGATCGTTGCTGCGGAGATATACTGATTGGAGTGTCCCAGGGATCGGTGCTGGGGAGATGTACTGAGTGGGGTGTCCCAGGGATCGGTGCTGGGGAGATGTACTGAGTGGGGTGTTCCAGGGATCGGTGCTGGGGAGATGTACAGAGTGGGGTATTCCAGGGATCGGTGCTGGGGAGATGTACTGAGTGGGGTGTCCCAGGGATCGGTGCTGGGGGAATGTACTGAGTGGGGTGTCCCAGCGATCGGTGCTGGGGAGATGTAAAGAGTGGGGTGTCCCAGGGAGCGGTGCTGGGGAGATGTACAGAGTGGGGTGTCCCAGAGCTCAGTGCTGAGGAGATGTACTGAGTGGAGTGTCCCAGGGATCGGTGCTGGGGAGATGTTCTGAGTGGGGTGTCCCAGGGGTCAGTGCTGGGGACATGTACTGAGTGGGGCGTCCCAGGGATCAGTGCTGGTGGATGTTCTGAGTGGGGTGTCCCAAGGATCGGTGCTGGGGAGATGTACTGAGTGGAGTGTCCCAGGGATCGGTGCTGAGGAGATCTACTGAGTGGGGTGTCCCAGGGGTCAGTGCTGGGCAGTTGCAATGAGTGGAGTGTCCCAGGGATCGGTGCTGGGGAGATATACTGAGTGGGGTGTCCCAGGGATCGGTGCTGGGGAGATGTACTGAGTGGGGTGTTCCAAGGATCGGTGCTGGTGGATGTAGTGAGTGGAGTCTCCCAGGGATCGGTGCTGGGGAGATGCACTGAGTGGTGTGTCCCAGGGATCGGGGCTGGTGGATGTACTGAGTGGGGTGTCCCAAGGATCAGTGCTGGGGAGATATACTGAGTGGAGTGTCCCAGGGATCGGTGCTGGGGAGATGTACTGAGTGGGGTGTCCCAGGGATCGGTGCTGGGGAGCTGTACTGAGTGGGGTGTCCCAGGGATCGGTGCTGGGGAGATGTTCTGAGTGAAGTGTCCCAGGGATCTGTGCTGGGGAGATGTACTGAGTGGGGTGTCCCAAGGATCGGTGCTGGGGAGATGTACTGAGTGGGGTGACCAAGAGATCGGTGCTGGGGAGATGTACTGAGTGGGGTGTCACAGGGATCGGTGCTGGGGAGCTGTACTGAGTGGGGTGTCCCAGGGATCGGTGCTGGGGAGATGTACTGAGTGGGGTGTCCCAGGGATCGGTGCTGGGGAGATGTACTGAGTGAGGTGTCCCAGGGATCGGTGCTGGGGAGATGTACTGAGTGGAGTGTCCCAGGGATCGGTGCTGGGGAGATTTACTGAGTGGGGTGACCCAGGGATTGGTGCTGGGGAGATGTACTGTGTGGAGTGTCCCAAGGATCGTTGCTGGTGGATGTACTGAGTGGAGTGTCCCAGGGATCGGTGCTGGGAAGATATATTGAGTGGGGTGTTCCAAGGATCGGTGCTGGGGAGATGTACTGAGTGGACAGTCCCAGGGATCGGTGCTGGGGGATGTACTGAGTGGAGTGTCCCGGGGATCGGTGCTGGGGAGATGTACTGAGTGGAGTGTCCCAGGGATCGGTGCTGGGGAGATGTACTGAGCGGGGTGTCCCAGGGATCGGTGCTGGGGAGATGTGCTGTGTGGAGTGTCTCAAGGATCGGTGCTGGTGGATGTACTGAGTGGAGGGTCCCAGGGATCGGTGCTGGGGAGATGTACTGAGTAGGGTGTTCCAAGGATCGGTGCTGGGGAGATGTACTGAGTGGAGTGTCCCAGGGATCGGTGCTGGGGAGATGTACTGAGTGGGGTGTCCCAGGGATCGGTGCTGGGGAGATGTACTGGGTGGAGTGTCCCAAGGATCGGTGCTGGTGGATGTACTGAGTGGAGTGTCCCAGGGATCGGTGCTGGGGAGATGTCCTGATTGGAGTGTCCCAGGGATCGGTGCTGGGGAGATGTACTGAGTGGAGTGTCACAGGGATCGGTGCTGGGGAGATGTACTGAGTGGGGTGTCCCAGGGATCGGAGCTTGGGAGATGTACTGAGTGGAGTGTCCCAGGGATCGGTGCTGGGGAGATGTACTGAGTGGGGTGTCCCAGAGATCGGTGCTGGGGAGATGTACTGAGTGGGGTGTCCCAGGGTTTGGTGCTGGGGAGCTGTACTGAGTGGGCTGTCCCGGGGATCGGTGCTGGTGAGATGTACTGAGTCGGGTGTCCCAGGGATCGGTGCTGGGGAGATGTACTCAGTGGGGTGTCCCAGGGATCGGTGCTGGGGAGATGTACTGAGTGAAGTGTCCCAGGGATCGGTGCTGGTGGATGTTCTGAGTGGGGTGTCCCAAGGATCGGTGCTGGGGAGATGTACAGAGTGAAGTGTCCCAGATATTTGTGCTGGGGAGATGTACTGAGTGGAGTGTCCCAGGGGTCGGTGCTGGGGAGATGTGCTGAGAGGGGTGTCCCAGGGATCGGTGCTGGAGGATGTACTGAGTGGGGTGTCCCAAGGATCGGTGCTGGGGGGATGTACTGAGTGGAGTGTCCCAGGGATCGGTGCTGAGGAGATCTACTGAGTGGGGTGTCCCAGAGATCGGTGCTGGGGAGATGTACTGAGTGGAGTATCCCAGGGATCAGTGCTGGGCAGTTGCACTGAGTGGAGTGTCCCAGGGATCGGTGCAGGTGGATGTACTGAGTGATGGTGTCCCAAGGATCGGTGCTGGGGAGATGTACTGAGTGGGGTGTCCCAGGGATCGGTGCTGGGGAGATGTACTGAGTGGGGTGTTCCAATGATCGGTGCTGGTGGATGTACTGAGTGGGGTGTCCCAAGGATCGGAGCTGGGGTGATGTATTGAGTGGGGTGTCCCAGGGATCGGTGCTGGTGGATGTACTGACTGGGGTGTCCCAGGGATCGGTGCTGGTGAGATGCACTGAGTGGGGTGTCCCAGGGATCGGTGCTGGTGGATGTACTGAGTGGGGTGTCCCAAGGATCGGTGCTGGGGAGATGCACTGAGTGGCGTGTCCCAGGGATCGGTGCTGGGGAGATGCACTGAGTGGAGTATCCCAGGGATCGGTGCTGGGCAGATGCACTGAGTGGAGTGTCCCAGGGATCAGTGCTGGGGAGATATAGTGAGTGGAGTGTACCAGGGATCAGTGCTGGGGTGATGTACTGAGTGGGGTGTCCCAGGGAACGGTGATGGTGGATGTACTGAGTGGAGTGTCCCAGGGATCGGTGCTGGGGAGATGCACTGAGTGGGGTGTCCCAGGGATCGGTGCTGGTGGATGTACTGAGTGGGGTGTCCCAAGGATCGGTGCTGGGGAGATGTACTGAGTGGAGTGTCCCAGGGGTCGGTGCTGGGGAGATGCACTGAGTGGGGTGTCCCAGGGATAGGTGCTGGGGAGATGTACTGAGTGGGGTGTCCCAAGGATCGGTGCTGGTGGATGTACTGAGTGGGGTGTCCCAAGGATCGGTGCTGGGGAGATGTACTGAGTGGGGTGTCCCAGGGATCGGAGCTGTGGAGATGTACTGAGTGGAGTGTCCCAGGTTTCGGTGCTGGGGAGATGCACTGAGTGGGGTGTCCCAGGGATCAGTGTTGGGATGATGCACTGAGTGCAGTGTCCCAGCCATCAGTGCTGGGGAGATGTACTGAGTGGAGTGTCCCAAGGATCTGTGCTGGGGAGATGTACTGAGTGGAATGTCCCAGGGATCGGTGCTGGGGAAATGTACTGAGTGGGGTGTCCCCGGGATCAGTGCTGGGGAGATGTGCTGAGTGGGGCGTCCCAGGGATCGGTGCTGGTGGATGTTCTGAGAGGGGTGTCCCAAGGATCGGTGCTGGGGAGATGTACTGAGTGGAGTGTCCCAGGGATCGCTGCTGGGGAGATGTGCTGAGTGGGGTGTCCCAGGGATCGGTGCTGGTGGATGTACTGAGTGGGGTGTCCAAAGGATCGGTGCTGGGGAGATGTACTGAGTGGGGTGTCCCAGGGATCGGTGCTGGGGAGATGTACTGAGTGGGGTGTTCCAAGGATCGGTGCTGGTGGATGTACTGAGTGGGGTGTCCCAAGGATCGGTGCTGGGGTGATGTATTGAGTGGGGTGTCCCAGGGATCGGTGCTGGTGGATGTACTGACTGGGGTGTCCCAGGGATCGGTGCTGGTGAGATGCACTGAGTGGGGTGTCCCAGGGATCGGTACTGGTGGATGTACTGAGGGGGGTGTCCCAAGGATCGGTGCTGGGGAGATGTACTGAGTGGAGTGTCCCAGGGATTGGTGCTGGGGTGATGTACTGAGTGGAGTGTCCCAGGTTTCGGTGCTGGGGAGATGTACTGAGTGGAGTGTCCCGGGGATCGGTGCTGGTGGATGGACTGAGTGGAGTGTCCCAGGGATCGGTGCTGGGGAGATGTACTGAGTGGGGTGTCCCAAGGATCGGTGCTGGGGAGATGTACTGAGTGGGGTGTCCCAGGGATCGGTGCTGGGGAGATGTACTGAGTGGGGTGTCCCAGGGATCGGTGCTGGGGAGCTGTACTGTGTGGGGTGTCCCAGGGATCGGTGCTGGGGAGATGTACTGAGTGGGGTGTCCCAGGGATCGGTGCTGGGGAGATGTACTGAGTGGGGTGTCCCAGGGATCGGGGCTGGCGAGATGTACTGAGTCGAGTGTCCCAGGGATCGGTGCTGGGGAGATGTACTGAGTGGGGTGTCCCAGGGATCGGTGCTGGGGAGATGTACTGAGTGGGGTGTCCCAGGGATCGGGGCTGGCGAGATGTACTGAGTCGAGTGTCCCAGGGATCGGTGCTGGGGAGATGTACTGAGTGTGGTGTTCCAAGGATCGGTGCTGGGGAGATGTACCGAGTGGAGTGTCCCAGGGATCGGTGCTGGGGAGATGTACTGTGTGGAGTGTCCCAAGGATCGGTGCTGGTGGATGTACTGACTGGAGTGTCCCAGGGATCGGTGCTGGGGAGATGTACTGAGTGGGGTGTTCCAAGGATCGGTGCTGGGGAGATGTACCGAGTGGAGTGTCCCAGGGATCGGTGCTGGGGAGATGTACTGAGTGGGGTGTCCCAGGGTTCGGTGCTGGGGAGATGTGCTGAGTGGAGTATCCCAGGGATCGGTGCTGCGGTAATGCACTGAGTGGAGTGTCCCAGGGATCGGTGCTGGGGAGATGTACTGAGTGGGATGTCCCAGGGATCGGAGCTGGGGAGATGAACTGTGTGGGGTGTCCCAAGGATCGGTGCTGGTGGATGTACTGAGTGGGGTGTCCCAAGGATCGGTGCTGGGGAGATGTACTGAGTGGGGTGTCCCAGGGATCGGTGCTGGCGGATGTACTGGGTGGGGTGTCCCAGGGATCAGTGCTGGGGAGATGCACTGAGTTGGGTGTCCCAGGGATCGGTGCTGGTGGATGTACTGAGTGGGGTGTCCCAAGGCTCGGTGCTGGGGAGATGTACTGAGTGGGGTGTCCCGGGGATCGTTGCTGGGGAGATGTACTGAGTGGCGTGTCCCAGGGATCGTTGCTGGGGAGATATACGAATTGGAGTGTCCCAGGGATCGGTGCAGGGGAGATGGACTGAGTGGGGTGTCCCAGGGATCGGTGCTGGGGAGATGTACTGAGTGGGGTGTTCCAGGGATCGGTGCTGGCGAGACGTACTGAGTGGGGTGTCCCAGGGATCGGTGCTGGGGAGATGTACTGAGTGGGGTGTCCCAGGGATCGGTGCTGGGGAGATGTACTGAGTGGGGTGTCCCAGGGATCGGTGCTGGGGAGATGTAAAGAGTGGGGTGTCCCAGGGAGCGGTGCAGGGGAGATGTACTGAGTGGGGTGTCCCAGGGATCAGTGCTGGGGAGATGTACTGAGTGGAGTGTCCCAAGGATCGGTGCTGGGGAGATGTACTGAGTGGAGTGTCCCAGGGATCGGTGCTGGGGAGATGTACTGAGTGGGGTGTCCCAGGGATCAGTGCTGGGGACATGTACTGAGTGGGGCGTCCCAGGGATCGGTGCTGGTGGATGTTCTGAGTGGGGTGTCCCAAGGATTGGTGCTGGGGAGATGTACAGAGTGAAGTGTCCCAGAGATTGGTGCTGGGGAGATATACTGAGTGGAGTGTCCCAGGGATCGGTGCTGGGGAGATGTGCTGAGAGGCGTGTTCCAGGGATCGGTGCTGGAGCATGTCCTGAGTGGAGTATCCCAGGAGTCAGTGCTGGGCAGTTGCACTGAGTGGAGTGTCCCAGGGAACGGTGCTGGGGAGATGTACTGAGTGGAGTGTCCCAGGGATCGGTGCTGGGGCGATGTACTGAGTGGGGTGTCCCAGGGATCGGTGCTGGGGAGATGTACTGAGTGGTGTGTCCCAAGGACCGGTGCCGGTGGATGTAGTGAGTGGAGTGTCCCAAGGATCGGTGCTGGGGTGATGTACTATGAGGGGTGTCCCAGGGTTCGGTGCTGGTGGATGTACTGAGTGGGGTGTCCCAGGGATCGGTGCTGGGGAGATGCTCTGAGTGGGGTGTCCCAGGGATCGGTGCTGGTGGATGTACTGAGTGGGGTGTCCCAAGGATCGGTGCTGGGGAGATGTACTGAGTGGAGTGTCCCAGGGATCGGTGCTGGGGAGATGTCCTGAGTGGAGTGTCCCGGCGATCGGTGCTGGGGAGATGTACTGAGTGGAGTGTCACAGGGATCGGTGCTGGGCCGATGTACTGAGTTGGGTGCCCCAGGGATCGGTGCTGGGGAGATGTACTGTGTGGAGTGTCCCAAGGATCGGTGCTGGTGGATGTACTGAGTGGAGTGTCCCAGGGATCGGTGCTGGGGAGATGTACTGAGTGGAGTGTCCCAGGGATCGGTGCTGGGGAGATGTACTGAGTGGGGTGTCCCAGGGATCGGTGCTGGGGAGCTGTACTGAGTGGGGTGTCCCAGGGATCGATGCTGGGGAGATGTACTGAGTGGAGTGTCCCAGGGATCGGTGCTGGGGAGATGTACTGAGTGGGCTGCCCCAAGGATCGGTGCTGGGGAGATGTACTGAGTGGGGTGTCCCAAGGATCGTTGCTGGGGAGATGTACTGAGTGGGGTGTCCCAGCGATCGGTGCTGGGGAGATGTACTGAGTGAGGTGTCCCAGGGATCGGTGCTGAACAGATGTACTGAGTGGAGTGTCCCAGGGATCGGTGCTGGGGAGATGTACTGAGTTGGGTGTCCCAGGGATCGGTTCTGGGGAGATGTACTGTGTGGAGTGTCCCAAGGATCGTTGCTGGTGGATGTACTGAGTGGAGTGTCCCAGGGATCAGTGCAGGGGAGATGTACTGAGTGGGGTGTTCCAAGAATCGGTGCTGGGGAGATGTACTGATTGGACAGTCCCAGGGATCGGTGCTGGGGAGATGTCCTGAGTGGAGTGTCCCGGGGATCGGTGCTGGGGAGATGTACTGAGTGGAGTGTCCCAGGGATCGGTGCTGGGGAGATGTACTGAGTGGGGTGTCCCAGGGATCGGTGCTGGGGAGATGTACTGTGTGGAGTGTCCCAAGGATCGGTGCTGGTGGATGTACTGAGTGGAGTGTCCCAGGGATCGGTGCTGGGGAGATGTACTGAGTAGGGTGTTCCAAGGATCGGTGCTGGGGAGATGTACAGAGTGGAGTGTCCCAGGTATCGGTGCTGGGGAGATGTACTGAGTGGGGTGTCCCAGGGATCGGTGCTGGGGAGATGTACTGTGTGGAGTGTCCCAAGGATCGGTGCTGGTGGATGTACTGAGTGGAGTGTCCCAGGGATCGGTGCTGGGGAGATGTACTGATTGGAGTGTCCCAGGGATCGGTGTTGGGGAGATGTACTGAGTGGAGTGTCACAGGGATCGGTGCTGGGGAGATGTACTGAGTGGGGTGTCCCAGGGATCGGAGCTTGGGAGATGTACTGAGTGGAGTGTCCCAGGGATTGGTGCTGGGGAGATGTACTGAGTGGGGTGTCCCAGAGATCGGTGCTGGGGAGATGTACTGAGTGGGGTGTCCCAGGGATCGGTGCTGGGGAGCTGTACTGAGTGGGCTGTCCCAGCGATCGGTGCTGGGGAGATGTACTGAGTGGGGTGTCCCAGGGAGCGGTGCTGGAAGATGTACTGAGTGGGGTGTCCCAGGGATGGGTGCTGGGGAGATGTACTGAGTGAAGTGTCCCAGGGATCGGTGCTGGGGAGATGTACTGAGTGGGGTGTCCCAAGGATCGGTGCTGGGGAGATGTACTGAATGGGGTGTCCCAGTGATCGGTGCTGGGGAGATGGACTGAGCGGAGTGTCCCAGGGATCGGTGCTGGGGAGATGTACTGAGTGGGGTGTCCCAAGGATCGGTGCTGGGGAGATGTACTGAGTGGGGTGTCCCATGGATCGGAGCTGGGGAGATGTACTGAGTGGGGTGTCCCAGGGATCGGTGCTGGGGAGCTGTACTGAGTGGGGTGTCCCAGGGATCGGTGCTGGGGAGATGTACTGTGTGGAGTGTCCCAAGGATCGGTGCTGGTGGATGTACTGAGTGGAGTGTCCCAGGGATCGGTGCTGGGGAGATGTACTGAGTGGAGTGTCCCAGGGATCGGGGCTGGGGAGATGTACTGACTGGGGTGTCCCAGGGATCGGTGCTGGGGAGCTGTACTGAGTGGGGTGTTCCAGGGATCGATGCTGGGGAGATGTACTGAGTGGGGTGTCCCAGGGATCGATGCTGGGGAGATGTACTGAGTGGGGTGTCCCAAGGATCGGTGCTGGGGAGATGTACTGAGTGGGGTGTCCCAGAGATCGGTGCTGGGGAGATGTACTGAGTGGGGTGTCCCAGGGATCGGTGCTGTGGAGCTGTACTGAGTGGGGTGTCCCAGGGATCGGTGCTGGGGTGATGTACTGAGTGGGATGTCCCAGGGATCGGTGCTGGGGCGATGTACTGAGTTGGGTGCCCCAGGGATCGGTGCTGGGGAGATGTACTGTGTGGAGTGTCCCAAGGATCGGTGCTGGTGGATGTACTGAGTGGAGTGTCCCAGGGATCGGTGCTGGGGAGATGTACTGAGTGGAGTGTCCCAGGGATCGGTGCTGGGGAGATGTACTGAGTGGGGTGTCCCAGGGATCGGTGCTGGGGAGCTGTACTGAGTGGGGTGTCCCAGGGATCGATGCTGGGGAGATGTACTGAGTGGAGTGTCCCAGGGATCGGTGCTGGGGAGATGTACTGAGTGGGCTGCCCCAAGGATCGGTGCTGGGGAGATGTACTGAGTGGGGTGTCCCAAGGATCGTTGCTGGGGAGATGTACTGAGTGGGGTGTCCCAGCGATCGGTGCTGGGGAGATGTACTGAGTGAGGTGTCCCAGGGATCGGTGCTGGGGCGATGTACTGTGTGGAGTGTCCCAAGGATCGGTGCTGGTGGATGTACTGAGTGGAGTGTCCCAGGGATCGATGCTGGGGAGATGTACTGATTGGAGTGTCCCAGGGATCGGTTCTGGGGAGATGTACTGTGTGGAGTGTCCCAAGGATCGTTGCTGGTGGATGTACTGAGTGGAGTGTCCCAGGGATCGGTGCTGGGGAGATGTACTGAGTGGGGTGTTCCAAGGATCGGTGCTGTGGAGATGTACTGATTGGACAGTCCCAGGGATCGGTGCTGGGGAGATGTACTGAGTGGAGTGTCCCGGGGATCGGTGCTGGGGAGATGTACTGAGTGGAGTGTCCCAGGGATCGGTGCTGGGGAGATGTACTGAGTGGGGTGTCCCAGGGATCGGTGCTGGGGCGATGTACTGTGTGGAGTGTCCCAAGGATCGGTGCTGGTGGATGTACTGAGTGGAGTGTCCCAGGGATCGATGCTGGGGAGATGTACTGATTGGAGTGTCCCAGGGATCGGTGTTGGGGAGATGTACTGAGTGGAGTGTCACAGGGATCGGTGCTGGGGAGATGTACTGAGTGGGGTGTCCCAGGGATCGGAGCTTGGGAGATGTACTGAGTGGAGTGTCCCAGGGATCGGTGCTGGGGAGATGTACTGAGTGGGGTGTCCCAGAGATCGTTGCTGGGGAGATGTACTGAGTGGGGTGTCCCAGGGATCGGTGCTGGGGAGCTGTACTGAGTGGGGTGTCCCAGCGATCGGTGCTGGGGAGATGTACTGAGTGGGGTGTCCCAGGGATCGGTGCTGGGGAGATGTACTGAGTTGGGTGTCCCAGGGATCGGTTCTGGGGAGATGTACTGTGTGGAGTGTCCCAAGGATCGTTGCTGGTGGATGTACTGAGTGGAGTGTCCCAGGGATCAGTGCTGGGGAGATGTACTGAGTGGGGTGTTCCAAGGATCGGTGCTGGGGAGATGTACTGATTGGACAGTCCCAGGGATCGGTGCTGGTGAGATGTCCTGAGTGGAGTGTCCCGGGGATCGGTGCTGGGGAGATGTACTGAGTGGAGTGTCCCAGGGATCGGTGCTGGGGAGATGTACTGAGTGGGGTGTCCCAGGGATCGGTGCTGGGGAGATGTACTGTGTGGAGTGTCCCAAGGATCGGTGCTGGTGGATGTACTGAGTGGAGTGTCCCAGGGATCGGTGCTGGGGAGATGTACTGAGTAGGGTGTTCCAAGGATCGGTGCTGGGGAGATGTACAGAGTGGAGTGTCCCAGGTATCGGTGCTGGGGAGATGTACTGAGTGGGGTGTCCCAGGGATCGGTGCTGGGGAGATGTACTGTGTGGAGTGTCCCAAGGATCGGTGCTGGTGGATGTACTGAGTGGAGTGTCCCAGGGATCGGTGCTGGGGAGATGTACTGATTGGAGTGTCCCAGGGATCGGTGTTGGGGAGATGTACTGAGTGGAGCGTCACAGGGATCGGTGCTGGGGAGATGTACTGAGTGGGGTGTCCCAGGGATCGGAGCTTGGGAGATGTACTGAGTGGAGTGTCCCAGGGATCGGTGCTGGGGAGATGTACTGAGTGGGGTGTCCCAGAGATCGGTGCTGGGGAGATGTACTGAGTGGGGTGTCCCAGGGAGCGGTGCTGGAAGATGTACTCAGTGGGGTGTCCCAGGGATCGGTGCTGGGGAGATGTACTGAGTGAAGTGTCCCAGGGATCGGTGCTGGGGAGATGTACTGAGTGGGGTGTCCCAAGGATCGGTGCTGGGGAGATGTACTGAATGGGGTGTCCCAGGGATCGGTGCTGGGGAGATGGACTGAGCGGAGTGTCCCAGGGATCGGTGCTCGGGAGATGTACTGAGTGGGGTGTCCCAAGGATCGGTGCTGGGGAGATGTACTGAGTGGGGTGTCCCATAGATCGGAGCTGGGGAGATGTACTGAGTGGGGTGTCCCAGGGATCGGTGCTGGGGAGCTGTACTGAGTGGGGTGTCCCAGGGATCGGTGCTGGGGAGATGTACTGTGTGGAGTGTCCCAAGGATCGGTGCTGGTGGATGTACTGAGTGGAGTGTCCCAGGGATCGGTGCTGGGGAGATGTACTGAGAGGAGTGTCCCAGGGATCGGGGCTGGGGAGATGTACTGACTGGGGTGTCCCAGGGATCGGTGCTGGGGAGCTGTACTGAGTGGGGTGTCCCAGGGATCGATGCTGGGGAGATGTACTGAGTGGGGTGTCCCAGGGATCGATGCTGGGGAGATGTACTGAGTGGGGTGTCCCAAGGATCGGTGCTGGGGAGATGTACTGAGTGGGGTGTCCCAGAGATCGGTGCTGGGGAGATGTACTGAGTGGGGTGTCCCAGGGATCGGTGCTGTGGAGCTGTACTGAGTGGGGTGTCCCAGGGATCGGTGCTGGGGAGATGTACTGAGTGGGATGTCCCAGGGATCGGTGCTGGGGAGATGTACTGAGTGAGGTGTCCCAGGCATCGGTGCTGGGGAGATGTACTGAGTGGAGTGTCCCAGGGATCGGTGCTGGGGAGATGTACTGAGTGGAGTGTCCCAGGGATCGGTTCTGGGGAGATGTACTGTGTGGAGTGTCCCAAGGATCGTTGCTGGTGGATGTACTGAGTGGAGTGTCCCAGGGATCGGTGCTGGGGAGATGTACTGAGTGGGGTGTTCCAAGGATCGGTGCTGGGGAGATGTACTGATTGGACAGTCCCAGGGATCGGTGCTGGGGAGATGTACTGAGTGGAGTGTCCCGGGGATCGGTGCTGGGGAGATGTACTGAGTGGAGTGTCCCAGGGATCGGTTCTGGGGAGATGTACTGAGTGGGGTGTCCCAGGGATCAGTGCTGGGGAGATGTACTGTGTGGAGTGTCCCAAGGATCGGTGCTGGTGGATGTACTGAGTGGAGTGTCCCAGGGATCGATGCTGGGGAGATGTACTGATTGGAGTGTCCCAGGGATCGGTGTTGGGGAGATGTACTGAGTGGAGTGCCACAGGGATCGGTGCTGGGGAGATGTACTGAGTGGGGTGTCCCAGGGATCGGAGCTTGGGAGATGTACTGAGTGGAGTGTCCCAGGGATCGGTGCTGGGGAGATGTACTGAGTGGGGTGTCCCAGAGATCGTTGCTGGGGAGATGTACTGAGTGGGGTGTCCCAGGGATCGGTGCTGGGGAGCTGTACTGAGTGGGCTGTCCCAGCGATCGGTGCTGGGGAGATGTACTGAGTGGGGTGTCCCAGGGAGCGGTGCTGGGGAGATGTACTCAGTGGGGTGTCCCAGGGATCGGTGCTGGGGAGATGTACTGAGTGAAGTGTCCCAGGGATCGGTGCTGGGGAGATGTACTGAGTGGGGTGTCCCAAGGATCGGTGCTGGGGAGATGTACTGAATGGGGTGTCCCAGGGATCGGTGCTGGGGAGATGTACTGAGTGGAGTGTCCCAGGGATCGGTGCTGGGGAGATGTACTGTGTGGAGTGTCCCAAGGATCGGTGCTGGTGGATGTACTGAGTGGAGTGTCCCAGGGATCGATGCTGGGGAGATGTACTGATTGGAGTGTCCCAGGGATCGGTGTTGGGGAGATGTACTGAGTGGAGTGTCACAGGGATCGGTGCTGGGGAGATGTGCTGAGTGGGGTGTCCCAGGGATCGGAGCTTGGGAGATGTACTGAGTGGAGTGTCCCAGGGATCGGTGCTGGGGAGATGTACTGAGTGGGGTGTCCCAGAGATCGTTGCTGGGGAGATGTACTGATTGGGGTGTCCCAGGGATCGGTGCTGGGGAGCTGTACTGAGTGGGCTGTCCCAGCGATCGGTGCTGGGGAGATGTACTGAGTGGGGTGTCCCAGGGAGCGGTGCTGGGGAGATATACTCAGTGGGGTGTCCCAGGGATCGGTGCTGGGGAGATGTACTGAGTGAAGTGTCCCAGGGATCGGTGCTGGGGAGATGTACTGAGTGGGGTGTCCCAAGGATCGGTGCTGGGGAGATGTACTGAATGGGGTGTCCCAGGGATCGGTGCTGGGGAGATGTACTGAGTGGAGTGTCCCAGGGATCGGTGCTGGGGAGATGTACTGAGTGGGGTGTCCCAAGGATCGGTGCTGGGGAGATGTACTGAGTGGGGTGTCCCATAGATCGGTGCTGCGGAGATTTACTGAGTGGGGTGTTCCAGGGATCGGGGCTGGGGAGCTGTACTGAGTGGGGTGTCCCAGGGATCGGTGCTGGGGAGATGTACTGAATGGGGTGTCCCAGGGATCGGTGCTGGGGTGATGTACTGAGTGAGGTGTCCCAGGGATCGGTGCTGGGGAGATGTACTGAGTGGAGTGTCCCAGGGATCAGTGCTGGGGAGATGTACTGAGTGGGGTGTCCCAGCGATCGGTGCTGGGGAGATGTACTGTGTGGAGTGTCCCAAGGATCGGTGCTGGTGGATGTACTGAGTGGAGTGTCCCAGGGATCGGTGCTGGGGAGATGTACTGAGTGGGGTGTTCCAAGCATCGGTGCTGGGGAGATGTACTGAGTTGACAGTCCCAGGGTTCGGTGCTGGGGAGATGTACTGAGTGGAGTATCCCAGGGATCGGTGCTGGGGAATTGCACTGAGTGGAGTGTCCCAGGGATCGGTGCTGGGGAGATGTGCTGAGTGGGGTGTCCCAGGGATCGCTGCTGGGGAGATGTACTGAGTGGGGTGTCCCAAGGATCGGTGCTGGTGGATGTAATGAGTGGGGTGTCCCAAGGATCGGAGCTGGTGGATGTACTGAGTGGGGTGTCCCAAGGATCGGTGCTGGGGAGATGTACTGAGTGGAGTGTCCCAGGGATTGTTGCTGGGGAAATGTACTGAGTGGAGTGTCCCAGGGATCGGTGCTGGGAGATGTACTGAGTGGGGTGTCCCGGGGATCGTTGCTGGGGAGATGTACTGAGTGGGGTGTCCCAGGAATCGTTGCTGGGGAGATATGCTGAGTGGAGTGTCCCCGGGATCGGTGCTGGGGAGATGTACTGAGTGGGGTGTCCCAGGGATCGGTGCTGGGGAGATGTACTGAGTGGGGTGTCCCAAGGATCGGTGCTGGGGAGATGCACTGAGTGGGGTGGCCCAGGGATCGGAGCTGGGGAGATGTACTGAGCGGGGTGTCCCAGGGATCGGTGCTGGGGAGATAAACAGAGTGAGGTCTCCCAGGGATCGGTGCTGGGGAGATGTACTGAGTGCGGTGTCCCAGGAATCAGTGCTGGGGAGATGTAATGAGTGGGGTGTCCCAAGGATCGGTGCTGGGGAGATGTACTGAGTGGAGTGTCCCACGGATCGGTGCTGGGGAAATGTACTGAGTGGGGTGTCCCAGGGATCAGTGCTGGGGAGATGTACTGAGTGGGGCATCCCAGGGATCGGTGCTGGTGGATGTTCTGAGTGGGGTGTCCCAAGGATCGGTGCTGGGGAGATGTACTGCGTGGTGTGTCCCAGGGATTGGTGCTGGGGAGATGTACTGAGTGGAGTGTCCCAGGGATCGGTGCTGGGGAGATGTGCTGAGAGGGGTTTCCCAGGGATAGGTGCTGGTGGATGTACTGAGTGGGGTGTCCCAAGGATCGGTGCTGGGGAGATGTACTGAGTGGGGTTTCCCAGGGATCGGTGCTGGGGAGATGCACTGAGTGGAGTATCCCAGGGATCGGTGCTGGGCAGATGCACTGAGTGGAGTGCCCCAGGGATCAGTGCTGGGGAGATATAGTGAGTGGAGTGTCCCAGGGATCGGTGCTGGGTTGATGTACTGAGTGGGGTGTCCCAGGGATCGGTGCTGGTGGATGTACTGAGTGGAGTGTCCCAGTGAGCGGTGCTGGGGAGATGCACTGAGTGGGGTGTCCCAGGGATCGGTGCTGGTGGATGTACTGAGTGGGGTGTCCCAAGGATCGGTGCTGGGGAGTTGTACTGAGTGGCGTGTCCCAGGGATCGGTGCAGGGGAGATGTACTGAGTGGGGTGTCCCAGGGATTGGTGCTGGGGAGATGTGCTGTGTGGAGTGTCCCAAGGATCGGTGCTGGTGGATGTACTGAGTGGAGTGTCCCAGGGATCGGTGCTGGGGAGATGTACTGAGTGGAGTGTCGCATGGATCGGAGCTGGGGAGATGTACTGAGTGGGGTGTCCCAGGGATCGGTGCTGGGGAGATGGACAGAGTGGAGTGTCCCAGGGATCGGTGCTGGGGAGATGTACTGACTGGGGTGTCCCAGGGATCGGTGCTGGGGAGATGTACTGAGTGGGGTGTCCCAGGGATCGGTGCTGGGGAGCTGTACTGAGTGGGGTGTCCCAGGGATCAGTGCTGGGGAGATGTACTGAGTGGGGTGCCCCAGGGATCGGTGCTGGGGAGATGTACTGAGTGGAGTGTCCCAGGGATCGGTGCTGGGGAGATGTACTGAGTGAAGTGTCCCAGGAATCGGTGCTGGGGAGATGTACAGAGTGGGGTGTCACAAGGATCGGTGCTGGGGAGATGTACTGAGTGGAGTGTCCCAGGGATCGGTGCTGGGGAGATGTACTGAGTGGGGTGTCCCAGGGATCGGTGCTGGGGAGATGTACAGAGTGGGGTGTCCCAGGGATAGGTGCTGGGGAGATGCACTGAGTGGGGTGTCCCAGGTATCGGTGCTGGGGAGATGTACTGAGCGGAGTGTCGCAGGGATCGGTGCTGGGGAGATGTACTGAGTGGGGTGTCCCAGGGATCGGTGCTGGGGAGATGTACTGAGCGGAGTGTCGCATGGATCGGTGCTGGGGAGATGCACTGAGTGGGGTGTCCCAGGGATCGGTGCTGGGGAGATGTACTGAGTGGAGTGTCCCAAGGATCGGTGCAGGGGAGATGTAATGAGTGGGGTGTCCCAGGGATCGTTGCTGGGGAGATGTACTGAGTGGGGTGTTCCAGGGATCGGTGCTGGGGAGCTGTACTGATTGGGGTGTCCCAGGGATCGGTGCTGGGGAAATGTAATGAGTGGGGTGTCCCAGGGATCAGTGCTGGGGAGATGTACTGAGTGAAGTGTCCCAGGGATCGGTGCTGGGGAGATGTACTGAGTGGGGTGTCACAAGGATCGGTGCTGGGGAGATGTACTGAGTGGAGTGTCCCAGGGATCGGTGCTGGTGGATGTACTGAGTGGGGTGTCCCAAGGATCGGTGCTGGGGAGATGTACTGAGTGGAGTGTCCCAAGGATCGGTGCTGGGGAGATGTACTGAGTGGAGTGTCCCAGGGATCGGTGCTGGGGAGATTTACTGAATGGGGTGTCCCAGGGATAGTTGCTGGGGAGATGCACTGAGTGGGGTGTCCCAGGGATCGGTGCTGGGGAGATGTACTGAGTGGAGTGTCCCAGGGACCGGTGCTGGGGAGATGTCATGAGTGGAGTGTCCCAGGGATCGGTGCTGGGGAGATGTACTGGGTGGAGTGTCCCAGGGATCGGTGCTGGGGAGATATACTGAGTGGGGTGTCCCAGGGATCGGTGCTGGGGAGATGTACTGAGTGGGGTGTCCCAGGGATCGGTGCTGGGGAGATGTACTGAGTGGAGTGTCCCAGGGATCGGTGCTGGGGAGATGTACTGAGTTGAGTGTCCCAGGGATCGGTGCTGGGGAGATGTACTTAGTGGGGTGTCCCAGGAATCGGAGCTGGGGAGATGTACTGTGTGCGGTGTCCAAGGTGTCTGTGCTGGTGGATGTATTGAGTGGGGTGTCCCAGGGATCGGTGCTGGGGAGATGTATTGAGTGGGATGTCCCAGGGTTCGGTGCTGGGGAGATGTACTGAGTGGGGTGTCCCAGTGATCGGTGCTGGGGAGATGTACTGAGTGGGGTGTCCCAGGGATCGGTGCTGGGGAGATGTACTGAGTGGAGTGTCCCAGGGATCGGTGCTGGGGAGATGTACTGAGTGGAGTGTCCCAGGGATCGGTGCTGAGGAGATGTACTGAGTGGAGTGTCCCAGGGATCGATGCTGGGGAGATGTACAGAGTGGAGTGCCCCAGGGATCGGTGCTGGGGACATGTGCTGAGTGGAGTGTCCCAGGGATCGGTGCTGGGGAGATGTACTGAGTGGCGTATCCCAGGGATCGGTGCTGGGGAGATGTATTGAGTGGGGTGTCCCAGGGATCGGTGCTGGAGAGATGTACTGAGTGGGGTGTCCCAGGGATCGTTGCTGGGGAGATGTACTGAGTGGAGTGTCCCAGGGATCGGTGCTGGGGAGATGTACAGAGTGGAGTGTCCCAGGGATCGGTGCTGGTGGACGTACTGAGTGGGGTGTCCCAGGGATCGGTGCTGGGGAGATGTACTGGGTGGGGTGTCCCAAGGATCGGTGCTGGGGAGATGTAATGGGTGGGGTGTCCCAGGGATCGGAGCTGGGGAGATGTACTGAGTGGAGTGTCCCAGGGATCGGTGCTGGGGAGATGTACTGAGTGGAGAGCCCCAGGGATCGGTGCTGGGGAGATGTACTGAGTGGGGTGTCCCAGGGATCGGTGCTGGGGAGATGTACTGTGTGGAGTGTCCCAAGGATCGGTGCTGGTGGATGAACTGAGTGGAGTGTCCCAGGGATCGGTGCTGGGGAGATGTACTGAGTAGGGTGTTCCAAGGATCGGTGCTGGGGAGATGTACAGAGTGGAGTGTCCCAGGGATCGGTGCTGGGGAGATGTACTGAGTGGGGTGTCACAGGGATCGGTGCTGGGGAGATGTACTGTGTGGAGTGTCCCAAGGATCGGTGCTGGTGGATGTACAGAGTGGAGTGTCCCTGGGATCGGTGCTGGGGAGATATACTGATTGGAGTGTCCCAGGGATCGGTGCTTGGGAGATGTACTGAGTGGAGTGTCACAGGGATCGGTGCTGGGGAGATTTACTGAGTGGGGTGTCCCAGGGATCGGAGCTTGGGAGATGTACTGAGTGGAGTGTCCCAGGGATCGGTGCTGGGGAGAAATACTGAGTGGGGAGTCCCAGCGATCGGTGCTGGGGAGATGTACTGAGTGGGGTGTCCCAGGGAGCGGTGCTGGGGAGATGTACACAGTGGGGTGTCCCAGGGATCGGTGCTGGGGAGATGTACTGAGTGAAGTGTCCCAGGGATCGGTGCTGGGGAGATGTACTGAGTGGGGTGAACCAAGGATCGGTGCTGGGGAGATGTACTGAATGGGGTGTCCCAGGGATCGGTGCTGGGGAGATGTACTGAGTGGAGTGTCCCAGGGACCGGTGCTGGGGAGATGTACTGAGTGGGGTGTCCCAAGGATCGGTGCTGGGGAGATGTACTGAGTGGGGTGTCCCAGAGATCGGTGCTGGGGAGATGTACTGAGTGGGGTGTCCCAGCGATCGGTGCTGGGGAGCTGTACTGAGTGGGGTGTCCCAGGGATCGGTGCAGGGTAGATGTACTGAATGGGGTGTCCCAGGGATCGGTGCTGGGGAGATGTACTGAGTGAGGTGTCCCAGGGATCGGTGCTGGGGAGATGTACTGAGTGGAGTGTCCCAGGGATCCGTGCTGGGGAGATGTACTGAGTGGGGTCTCCCAGCGATCGGTGCTGGGGAGATGTGCTGAGAGGGGTTTCCCAGGGATAGGTGCTGGAGGATGTACTGAGTGGGGTGTCCCAAGGATCGGTGCAGGGGAGATGTACTGAGTGGGGTGTCCCAGGGATCGGTGCTGGGGAGATGCACTGAGTGGAGTATCCCAGGGATCGGTGCTGGGCAGATGCACTGAGTGGAGTGCCCCAGGGATCAGTGCTGGGGAGATATAGTGAGTGGAGTGTCCCAGGGATCGGTGCTGGGGTGATGTACTGAGTGGGGTGTCCCAGGGATCGGTGCTGGTGGATGTACTGAGTGGAGTGTCCCAGGGATCGGTGCTGCGGAGATGCACTGAGTGGGGTGTCCCAGGGATCGGTGCTGGGGAGATGTCCTGAGTGGAGTGTCGCATGGATCGGAGCTGGGGAGATGTACTGAGTGGGGTGTCCCAGGGATCGGTGCTGGGGAGATAAACAGAGTGGGGTGTCCCAAGGATCGCTGCTGGTGGATGTAATGAGTGGGGTGTCCCAAGGATCGGTGCTGGTGGATGTACTGAGTGGGGTGTCCCAAGGATCGGTGCTGGGGAGATGCACTGAGTGGGGTGGCCCAGGGATCGGAGCTGGGGAAATGTACTGAGTGGGGTGTCCCAGGGATCGGTGCTGGGGAGATAAACAGAGTGGGGTGTCCCAGGGATCGGTGCTGGGGAGATGTACTGAGTGCGGTGTCCCAGGGATCAGTGCTGGGGAGATGTAATGAGTGGAGTGCCCCAAGGATCGGTGCTGGGGAGATGTACTGAGTGGAGTGTCCCAGTGATCGGTGCTGGGGAGATGTACTGAGTGGAGTGTCGCATGGATCGGAGCTGGGGAGATGTACTGAGTGGGGTGTCCCAGGGATCGGTGCTGGGGAGATAAACAGAGTGGGGTGTCCCAAGGATCGCTGCTGGTGGATGTAATGAGTGGGGTGTCCCAAGGATCGGTGCAGGTGGATGTCCTGAGTGGGGTGTCCCAGGGATCGGTGCTGGGGAGGTGCACTAAGTGGGGTGTCCCAGGGATCGGTGCTGGTGGATGTACTGAATGGGGTGTCACAAGGATCGGAGCTGGGGAGATGTACTGAGTGGAGTGTCCCAGGGATTGTTGTTGGGGAGATGTACTGAGTGGAGTGTCCCAGGGATCGGTGCTGGGGAGATGAACTGAGTGGGGTGTCCCGGGGATCGTTGCTGGGGAGATGTACTGAGTGGGGTGTCCCAGGGATCGGTGCTGGGGAGATGTACTGAGTTGAGTGTCCCAGGGATCGGTGCTGGGGAGATGTACTTAGTGGGGTGTCCCAGGAATCGGAGCTGGGGAGATGTACTGTGTGCGGTGTCCAAGGTGTCTGTGCTGGTGGATGTATTGAGTGGGGTGTCCCAGGGATCGGTGCTGGGGAGATGTATTGAGTGGGATGTCCCAGGGTTCGGTGCTGGGGAGATGTACTGAGTGGGGTGTCCCAGTGATCGGTGCTGGGGAGATGTACTGAGTGGGGTGTCCCAGGGATCGGTGCTGGGGAGATGTACTGAGTGGAGTGTCCCAGGGATCGGTGCTGGGGAGATGTACTGAGTGGAGTGTCCCAGGGATCGGTGCTGAGGAGATGTACTGAGTGGAGTGTCCCAGGGATCGATGCTGGGGAGATGTACAGAGTGGAGTGCCCCAGGGATCGGTGCTGGGGACATGTGCTGAGTGGAGTGTCCCAGGGATCGGTGCTGGGGAGATGTACTGAGTGGCGTATCCCAGGGATCGGTGCTGGGGAGATGTATTGAGTGGGGTGTCCCAGGGATCGGTGCTGGAGAGATGTACTGAGTGGGGTGTCCCAGGGATCGTTGCTGGGGAGATGTACTGAGTGGAGTGTCCCAGGGATCGGTGCTGGGGAGATGTACAGAGTGGAGTGTCCCAGGGATCGGTGCTGGTGGACGTACTGAGTGGGGTGTCCCAGGGATCGGTGCTGGGGAGATGTACTGGGTGGGGTGTCCCAAGGATCGGTGCTGGGGAGATGTAATGGGCGGGGTGTCCCAGGGATCGGAGCTGGGGAGATGTACTGAGTGGAGTGTCCCAGGGATCGGTGCTGGGGAGATGTACTGAGTGGAGTGCCCCAGGGATCGGTGCTGGGGAGATGTACTGAGTGGGGTGTCCCAGGGATCGGTGCTGGGGAGATGTACTGTGTGGAGTGTCCCAAGGATCGGTGCTGGTGGATGAACTGAGTGGAGTGTCCCAGGGATCGGTGCTGGGGAGATGTACTGAGTAGGGTGTTCCAAGGATCGGTGCTGGGGAGATGTACAGAGTGGAGTGTCCCAGGGATCGGTGCTGGGGAGATGTACTGAGTGGGGTGTCACAGGGATCGGTGCTGGGGAGATGTACTGTGTGGAGTGTCCCAAGGATCGGTGCTGGTGGATGTACAGAGTGGAGTGTCCCTGGGATCGGTGCTGGGGAGATATACTGATTGGAGTGTCCCAGGGATCGGTGCTTGGGAGATGTACTGAGTGGAGTGTCACAGGGATCGGTGCTGGGGAGATTTACTGAGTGGGGTGTCCCAGGGATCGGAGCTTGGGAGATGTACTGAGTGGAGTGTCCCAGGGATCGGTGCTGGGGAGAAATACTGAGTGGGGAGTCCCAGCGATCGGTGCTGGGGAGATGTACTGAGTGGGGTGTCCCAGGGAGCGGTGCTGGGGAGATGTACACAGTGGGGTGTCCCAGGGATCGGTGCTGGGGAGATGTACTGAGTGAAGTGTCCCAGGGATCGGTGCTGGGGAGATGTACTGAGTGGGGTGAACCAAGGATCGGTGCTGGGGAGATGTACTGAATGGGGTGTCCCAGGGATCGGTGCTGGGGAGATGTACTGAGTGGAGTGTCCCAGGGACCGGTGCTGGGGAGATGTACTGAGTGGGGTGTCCCAAGGATCGGTGCTGGGGAGATGTACTGAGTGGGGTGTCCCAGAGATCGGTGCTGGGGAGATGTACTGAGTGGGGTGTCCCAGCGATCGGTGCTGGGGAGCTGTACTGAGTGGGGTGTCCCAGGGATCGGTGCAGGGTAGATGTACTGAATGGGGTGTCCCAGGGATCGGTGCTGGGGAGATGTACTGAGTGAGGTGTCCCAGGGATCGGTGCTGGGGAGATGTACTGAGTGGAGTGTCCCAGGGATCCGTGCTGGGGAGATGTACTGAGTGGGGTCTCCCAGCGATCGGTGCTGGGGAGATGTGCTGAGAGGGGTTTCCCAGGGATAGGTGCTGGAGGATGTACTGAGTGGGGTGTCCCAAGGATCGGTGCAGGGGAGATGTACTGAGTGGGGTGTCCCAGGGATCGGTGCTGGGGAGATGCACTGAGTGGAGTATCCCAGGGATCGGTGCTGGGCAGATGCACTGAGTGGAGTGCCCCAGGGATCAGTGCTGGGGAGATATAGTGAGTGGAGTGTCCCAGGGATCGGTGCTGGGGTGATGTACTGAGTGGGGTGTCCCAGGGATCGGTGCTGGTGGATGTACTGAGTGGAGTGTCCCAGGGATCGGTGCTGGGGAGATGCACTGAGTGGGGTGTCCCAGGGATCGGTGCTGGGGAGATGTCCTGAGTGGAGTGTCGCATGGATCGGAGCTGGGGAGATGTACTGAGTGGGGTGTCCCAGGGATCGGTGCTGGGGAGATAAACAGAGTGGGGTGTCCCAAGGATCGCTGCTGGTGGATGTAATGAGTGGGGTGTCCCAAGGATCGGTGCTGGTGGATGTACTGAGTGGGGTGTCCCAAGGATCGGTGCTGGGGAGATGCACTGAGTGGGGTGGCCCAGGGATCGGAGCTGGGGAAATGTACTGAGTGGGGTGTCCCAGGGATCGGTGCTGGGGAGATAAACAGAGTGGGGTGTCCCAGGGATCGGTGCTGGGGAGATGTACTGAGTGCGGTGTCCCAGGGATCAGTGCTGGGGAGATGTAATGAGTGGAGTGCCCCAAGGATCGGTGCTGGGGAGATGTACTGAGTGGAGTGTCCCAGTGATCGGTGCTGGGGAGATGTACTGAGTGGAGTGTCGCATGGATCGGAGCTGGGGAGATGTACTGAGTGGGGTGTCCCAGGGATCGGTGCTGGGGAGATAAACAGAGTGGGGTGTCCCAAGGATCGCTGCTGGTGGATGTAATGAGTGGGGTGTCCCAAGGATCGGTGCAGGTGGATGTCCTGAGTGGGGTGTCCCAGGGATCGGTGCTGGGGAGGTGCACTAAGTGGGGTGTCCCAGGGATCGGTGCTGGTGGATGTACTGAATGGGGTGTCACAAGGATCGGAGCTGGGGAGATGTACTGAGTGGAGTGTCCCAGGGATTGTTGTTGGGGAGATGTACTGAGTGGAGTGTCCCAGGGATCGGTGCTGGGGAGATGAACTGAGTGGGGTGTCCCGGGGATCGTTGCTGGGGAGATGTACTGAGTGGGGTGTCCCAGGAATCGTTGCTGGGGAGATATACTGAGTGGAGTGTCCCAGGGATCGGTGCTGGGGAGATGTACTGAGTGGAGTGTTTCAGGGATCGTTGCTGGGGAGATATACTGAGTGGAGTGTCCCCGGGATCGTTGCTGGGGAGATGTACTGAGTGGGGTGTCCCAGGGATTGGTGCTGGGGAGATGTACTGAGTGGGGTGTCCCAAGGATCGGTGCTGGGGAGATGCACTGAGTGGGGTGGCCCAGGGATCGGAGCTGGGGAAATGTACTGAGTGGGGTGTCCCAGGGATCGGTGCTGGGGAGATAAACAGAGTGGGGTGTCCCAGGGATCGGTGCTGGGGAGATGTACTGAGTGCGGTGTCCCAGGGATCAGTGCTGGGGAGATGTAATGAGTGAAGTGTCCCAAGGATCGGTGCTGGGGAGATGTACTGAGTGGAGTGTCCCAGGGATCGGTGCTGGGGAAATGTACTGAGTGGGGTGTCCCAGGGATCAGTGCTGGGGAGATGTACTGAGTGGGGCATCCCAGGGATCGGTGCTGGTGGATGTTCTGAGTGGGGTGTCCCAAGGATCGGTGCTGGGGAGATGTACTGAGTGGTGTGTCCCAGGGATTGGTGCTGGGGCGATGTACTGAGTGGAGTGTCCCAGGGATCGGTGCTGGGGAGATGTGCTGAGAGGGGTTTCCCAGGGATAGGTGCTGGTGGATGTACTGAGTGGGGTGTCCCAAGGATCGGTGCTGGGGAGATGTACTGAGTGGGGTGTCCCAGGGATCGGTGCTGGGGAGATGCACTGAGTGGAGTATCCCAGGGATCGGTGCTGGGCAGATGCACTGAGTGGAGTGCCCCAGGGATCAGTGCTGGGGAGATATAGTGAGTGGAGTGTCCCAGGGATCGGTGCTGGGGTGATGTGCTGAGTGGGGTGTCCCAGGGATCGGTGCTAGTGGATGTACTGAGTGGAGTGTCCCAGGGATCGGTGCTGGGGAGATGCACTGAGTGGGGTGTCCCAGGGATCGGTGCTGGTGGATGTACTGAGTGGGGTGTCCCAAGGATCGGTGCTGGGGAGATGTACTGTGTGGAGTGTCCCAAGGATCGGTGCTGGTGGATGTACTGAGTGGAGTGTCCCAGGGTTCGGTGCTGGGGAGATGTACTGCGTGGAGTGTCCCAGGGATCGGTGCTGGGGAGATGTACTGAGTGGAGTGTCGCATGGATCGGAGCTGGGGAGACGTACTGAGTGGGGTGTCCCAGGGATCGGTGCTGCGGAGATGTACTGAGTGGAGTGTCCCAGGGTTCGGTGCTCGGGAGATGTACTGAGTGGGGTGTCCCAGGGATCGGTGCTGGGGAGATGTACTGAGTGGGGTGCCCCAGGGATCGGTGCTGGGGAGCTGTACTGAGTGGGGTGTCCCAGGGATCAGTGCTGGGGAGATGTACTGAGTGGGGTGTCCCAGGGCTCGGTGCTGGGGAGATGTACTGTGTGGAGTGTCCCAGGGATCGATGCTGGGGAGATGTACTGAGTGAAGTGTCCCAGGAATCGGTGCTGGGGAGATGGACTGAGTGGGGTGTCACAAGGATCGGTGCTGGGGAGATGTACTGAGTGGAGTGTCCCAGGAATCGGTTTGGGGAGATGTACTGAGTGGAGTGTCCCAGGGACAGGTGCTGGGGAGATGCAATGAGTGGGGTGTCCCAGGGAGCGGTGCTGGGGGGATGTGCTGAGTGGAGTGTCCCAGGGATCGGTGCTGGGGAGATGTACTGAGTGGAGTGTCGCAGGGATCGGTGCTGGGGAGATGTACTGAGTGGAGTGTCGCATGGATCGGTGCTGGGGAGATGTACTGAGAGGGGTGTCCCAGGGAACGTTGCTGGGGAGATGTACTGAGTGGAGTGTCCCAAGGATCGGTGCAGGAGAGATGTACTGAGTGGGGTGTCCCAGGGATCGTTGCTGGGGAGCTGTACCGAGTGGGGTGTCCCAGGGATCGGTGCTGGGGAGCTGTACTGATTGGGGTGTCCCAGGGATCGGTGCTGGGGAGATGTAATGAGTGGGGTGTCCCAGGGATCGGTGCTGGGGAGATGTACTGAGTGGAGTGTCCCAGGGATCGGTGCTGGGGAGATGTACTGAGTGGGGTTTCACAAGGAATGGTGCTGGGGAGATGTACTGAGTGGAGACACCCAAGAATCGGTGCTGGGGAGATGTACTGAGTGGAGTGTCCCAGGGATCGGTGCTGGGGAGATGTACTTAGTGGAGTGTCCCAGGGATCGGTGCTGGGGAGATGTACTGAGTGGGGTGTCCCAGGGATCGGTGCTGGGGAGATGTACTGAGTGGAGTGTCCCAGGGATCGGTGCTGGGGAGATGTACTGAGTGGAGTGTCCCAGGGATCGGTGCTGAGGAGATGTACTGAGTGGAGTGTCCCAGGGATCGATGCTGGGGAGATGTACAGAGTGGAGTGCCCCAGGGATCGGTGCTGGGGACATGTGCTGAGTGGAGTGTCCCAGGGATCGGTGCTGGGGAGATGTACTGAGTGGCGTATCCCAGGGATCGGTGCTGGGGAGATGTATTGAGTGGGGTGTCCCAGGGATCGGTGCTGGAGAGATGTACTGAGTGGGGTGTCCCAGGGATCGTTGCTGGGGAGATGTACTGAGTGGAGTGTCCCAGGGATCGGTGCTGGGGAGATGTACAGAGTGGAGTGTCCCAGGGATCGGTGCTGGTGGACGTACTGAGTGGGGTGTCCCAGGGATCGGTGCTGGGGAGATGTACTGGGTGGGGTGTCCCAAGGATCGGTGCTGGGGAGATGTAATGGGTGGGGTGTCCCAGGGATCGGAGCTGGGGAGATGTACTGAGTGGAGTGTCCCAGGGATCGGTGCTGGGGAGATGTACTGAGTGGAGAGCCCCAGGGATCGGTGCTGGGGAGATGTACTGAGTGGGGTGTCCCAGGGATCGGTGCTGGGGAGATGTACTGTGTGGAGTGTCCCAAGGATCGGTGCTGGTGGATGAACTGAGTGGAGTGTCCCAGGGATCGGTGCTGGGGAGATGTACTGAGTAGGGTGTTCCAAGGATCGGTGCTGGGGAGATGTACAGAGTGGAGTGTCCCAGGGATCGGTGCTGGGGAGATGTACTGAGTGGGGTGTCACAGGGATCGGTGCTGGGGAGATGTACTGTGTGGAGTGTCCCAAGGATCGGTGCTGGTGGATGTACAGAGTGGAGTGTCCCTGGGATCGGTGCTGGGGAGATATACTGATTGGAGTGTCCCAGGGATCGGTGCTTGGGAGATGTACTGAGTGGAGTGTCACAGGGATCGGTGCTGGGGAGATTTACTGAGTGGGGTGTCCCAGGGATCGGAGCTTGGGAGATGTACTGAGTGGAGTGTCCCAGGGATCGGTGCTGGGGAGAAATACTGAGTGGGGAGTCCCAGCGATCGGTGCTGGGGAGATGTACTGAGTGGGGTGTCCCAGGGAGCGGTGCTGGGGAGATGTACACAGTGGGGTGTCCCAGGGATCGGTGCTGGGGAGATGTACTGAGTGAAGTGTCCCAGGGATCGGTGCTGGGGAGATGTACTGAGTGGGGTGAACCAAGGATCGGTGCTGGGGAGATGTACTGAATGGGGTGTCCCAGGGATCGGTGCTGGGGAGATGTACTGAGTGGAGTGTCCCAGGGACCGGTGCTGGGGAGATGTACTGAGTGGGGTGTCCCAAGGATCGGTGCTGGGGAGATGTACTGAGTGGGGTGTCCCAGAGATCGGTGCTGGGGAGATGTACTGAGTGGGGTGTCCCAGCGATCGGTGCTGGGGAGCTGTACTGAGTGGGGTGTCCCAGGGATCGGTGCAGGGTAGATGTACTGAATGGGGTGTCCCAGGGATCGGTGCTGGGGAGATGTACTGAGTGAGGTGTCCCAGGGATCGGTGCTGGGGAGATGTACTGAGTGGAGTGTCCCAGGGATCCGTGCTGGGGAGATGTACTGAGTGGGGTCTCCCAGCGATCGGTGCTGGGGAGATGTGCTGAGAGGGGTTTCCCAGGGATAGGTGCTGGAGGATGTACTGAGTGGGGTGTCCCAAGGATCGGTGCAGGGGAGATGTACTGAGTGGGGTGTCCCAGGGATCGGTGCTGGGGAGATGCACTGAGTGGAGTATCCCAGGGATCGGTGCTGGGCAGATGCACTGAGTGGAGTGCCCCAGGGATCAGTGCTGGGGAGATATAGTGAGTGGAGTGTCCCAGGGATCGGTGCTGGGGTGATGTACTGAGTGGGGTGTCCCAGGGATCGGTGCTGGTGGATGTACTGAGTGGAGTGTCCCAGGGATCGGTGCTGCGGAGATGCACTGAGTGGGGTGTCCCAGGGATCGGTGCTGGGGAGATGTCCTGAGTGGAGTGTCGCATGGATCGGAGCTGGGGAGATGTACTGAGTGGGGTGTCCCAGGGATCGGTGCTGGGGAGATAAACAGAGTGGGGTGTCCCAAGGATCGCTGCTGGTGGATGTAATGAGTGGGGTGTCCCAAGGATCGGTGCTGGTGGATGTACTGAGTGGGGTGTCCCAAGGATCGGTGCTGGGGAGATGCACTGAGTGGGGTGGCCCAGGGATCGGAGCTGGGGAAATGTACTGAGTGGGGTGTCCCAGGGATCGGTGCTGGGGAGATAAACAGAGTGGGGTGTCCCAGGGATCGGTGCTGGGGAGATGTACTGAGTGCGGTGTCCCAGGGATCAGTGCTGGGGAGATGTAATGAGTGGAGTGCCCCAAGGATCGGTGCTGGGGAGATGTACTGAGTGGAGTGTCCCAGTGATCGGTGCTGGGGAGATGTACTGAGTGGAGTGTCGCATGGATCGGAGCTGGGGAGATGTACTGAGTGGGGTGTCCCAGGGATCGGTGCTGGGGAGATAAACAGAGTGGGGTGTCCCAAGGATCGCTGCTGGTGGATGTAATGAGTGGGGTGTCCCAAGGATCGGTGCAGGTGGATGTCCTGAGTGGGGTGTCCCAGGGATCGGTGCTGGGGAGGTGCACTAAGTGGGGTGTCCCAGGGATCGGTGCTGGTGGATGTACTGAATGGGGTGTCACAAGGATCGGAGCTGGGGAGATGTACTGAGTGGAGTGTCCCAGGGATTGTTGTTGGGGAGATGTACTGAGTGGAGTGTCCCAGGGATCGGTGCTGGGGAGATGAACTGAGTGGGGTGTCCCGGGGATCGTTGCTGGGGAGATGTACTGAGTGGGGTGTCCCAGGGATCGGTGCTGGGGAGATGTACTGAGTTGAGTGTCCCAGGGATCGGTGCTGGGGAGATGTACTTAGTGGGGTGTCCCAGGAATCGGAGCTGGGGAGATGTACTGTGTGCGGTGTCCAAGGTGTCTGTGCTGGTGGATGTATTGAGTGGGGTGTCCCAGGGATCGGTGCTGGGGAGATGTATTGAGTGGGATGTCCCAGGGTTCGGTGCTGGGGAGATGTACTGAGTGGGGTGTCCCAGTGATCGGTGCTGGGGAGATGTACTGAGTGGGGTGTCCCAGGGATCGGTGCTGGGGAGATGTACTGAGTGGAGTGTCCCAGGGATCGGTGCTGGGGAGATGTACTGAGTGGAGTGTCCCAGGGATCGGTGCTGAGGAGATGTACTGAGTGGAGTGTCCCAGGGATCGATGCTGGGGAGATGTACAGAGTGGAGTGCCCCAGGGATCGGTGCTGGGGACATGTGCTGAGTGGAGTGTCCCAGGGATCGGTGCTGGGGAGATGTACTGAGTGGCGTATCCCAGGGATCGGTGCTGGGGAGATGTATTGAGTGGGGTGTCCCAGGGATCGGTGCTGGAGAGATGTACTGAGTGGGGTGTCCCAGGGATCGTTGCTGGGGAGATGTACTGAGTGGAGTGTCCCAGGGATCGGTGCTGGGGAGATGTACAGAGTGGAGTGTCCCAGGGATCGGTGCTGGTGGACGTACTGAGTGGGGTGTCCCAGGGATCGGTGCTGGGGAGATGTACTGGGTGGGGTGTCCCAAGGATCGGTGCTGGGGAGATGTAATGGGTGGGGTGTCCCAGGGATCGGAGCTGGGGAGATGTACTGAGTGGAGTGTCCCAGGGATCGGTGCTGGGGAGATGTACTGAGTGGAGTGCCCCAGGGATCGGTGCTGGGGAGATGTACTGAGTGGGGTGTCCCAGGGATCGGTGCTGGGGAGATGTACTGTGTGGAGTGTCCCAAGGATCGGTGCTGGTGGATGAACTGAGTGGAGTGTCCCAGGGATCGGTGCTGGGGAGATGTACTGAGTAGGGTGTTCCAAGGATCGGTGCTGGGGAGATGTACAGAGTGGAGTGTCCCAGGGATCGGTGCTGGGGAGATGTACTGAGTGGGGTGTCACAGGGATCGGTGCTGGGGAGATGTACTGTGTGGAGTGTCCCAAGGATCGGTGCTGGTGGATGTACAGAGTGGAGTGTCCCTGGGATCGGTGCTGGGGAGATATACTGATTGGAGTGTCCCAGGGATCGGTGCTTGGGAGATGTACTGAGTGGAGTGTCACAGGGATCGGTGCTGGGGAGATTTACTGAGTGGGGTGTCCCAGGGATCGGAGCTTGGGAGATGTACTGAGTGGAGTGTCCCAGGGATCGGTGCTGGGGAGAAATACTGAGTGGGGAGTCCCAGCGATCGGTGCTGGGGAGATGTACTGAGTGGGGTGTCCCAGGGAGCGGTGCTGGGGAGATGTACACAGTGGGGTGTCCCAGGGATCGGTGCTGGGGAGATGTACTGAGTGAAGTGTCCCAGGGATCGGTGCTGGGGAGATGTACTGAGTGGGGTGAACCAAGGATCGGTGCTGGGGAGATGTACTGAATGGGGTGTCCCAGGGATCGGTGCTGGGGAGATGTACTGAGTGGAGTGTCCCAGGGACCGGTGCTGGGGAGATGTACTGAGTGGGGTGTCCCAAGGATCGGTGCTGGGGAGATGTACTGAGTGGGGTGTCCCAGAGATCGGTGCTGGGGAGATGTACTGAGTGGGGTGTCCCAGCGATCGGTGCTGGGGAGCTGTACTGAGTGGGGTGTCCCAGGGATCGGTGCAGGGTAGATGTACTGAATGGGGTGTCCCAGGGATCGGTGCTGGGGAGATGTACTGAGTGAGGTGTCCCAGGGATCGGTGCTGGGGAGATGTACTGAGTGGAGTGTCCCAGGGATCCGTGCTGGGGAGATGTACTGAGTGGGGTCTCCCAGCGATCGGTGCTGGGGAGATGTGCTGAGAGGGGTTTCCCAGGGATAGGTGCTGGAGGATGTACTGAGTGGGGTGTCCCAAGGATCGGTGCAGGGGAGATGTACTGAGTGGGGTGTCCCAGGGATCGGTGCTGGGGAGATGCACTGAGTGGAGTATCCCAGGGATCGGTGCTGGGCAGATGCACTGAGTGGAGTGCCCCAGGGATCAGTGCTGGGGAGATATAGTGAGTGGAGTGTCCCAGGGATCGGTGCTGGGGTGATGTACTGAGTGGGGTGTCCCAGGGATCGGTGCTGGTGGATGTACTGAGTGGAGTGTCCCAGGGATCGGTGCTGGGGAGATGCACTGAGTGGGGTGTCCCAGGGATCGGTGCTGGGGAGATGTCCTGAGTGGAGTGTCGCATGGATCGGAGCTGGGGAGATGTACTGAGTGGGGTGTCCCAGGGATCGGTGCTGGGGAGATAAACAGAGTGGGGTGTCCCAAGGATCGCTGCTGGTGGATGTAATGAGTGGGGTGTCCCAAGGATCGGTGCTGGTGGATGTACTGAGTGGGGTGTCCCAAGGATCGGTGCTGGGGAGATGCACTGAGTGGGGTGGCCCAGGGATCGGAGCTGGGGAAATGTACTGAGTGGGGTGTCCCAGGGATCGGTGCTGGGGAGATAAACAGAGTGGGGTGTCCCAGGGATCGGTGCTGGGGAGATGTACTGAGTGCGGTGTCCCAGGGATCAGTGCTGGGGAGATGTAATGAGTGGAGTGCCCCAAGGATCGGTGCTGGGGAGATGTACTGAGTGGAGTGTCCCAGTGATCGGTGCTGGGGAGATGTACTGAGTGGAGTGTCGCATGGATCGGAGCTGGGGAGATGTACTGAGTGGGGTGTCCCAGGGATCGGTGCTGGGGAGATAAACAGAGTGGGGTGTCCCAAGGATCGCTGCTGGTGGATGTAATGAGTGGGGTGTCCCAAGGATCGGTGCAGGTGGATGTCCTGAGTGGGGTGTCCCAGGGATCGGTGCTGGGGAGGTGCACTAAGTGGGGTGTCCCAGGGATCGGTGCTGGTGGATGTACTGAATGGGGTGTCACAAGGATCGGAGCTGGGGAGATGTACTGAGTGGAGTGTCCCAGGGATTGTTGTTGGGGAGATGTACTGAGTGGAGTGTCCCAGGGATCGGTGCTGGGGAGATGAACTGAGTGGGGTGTCCCGGGGATCGTTGCTGGGGAGATGTACTGAGTGGGGTGTCCCAGGAATCGTTGCTGGGGAGATATACTGAGTGGAGTGTCCCAGGGATCGGTGCTGGGGAGATGTACTGAGTGGAGTGTTTCAGGGATCGTTGCTGGGGAGATATACTGAGTGGAGTGTCCCCGGGATCGTTGCTGGGGAGATGTACTGAGTGGGGTGTCCCAGGGATTGGTGCTGGGGAGATGTACTGAGTGGGGTGTCCCAAGGATCGGTGCTGGGGAGATGCACTGAGTGGGGTGGCCCAGGGATCGGAGCTGGGGAAATGTACTGAGTGGGGTGTCCCAGGGATCGGTGCTGGGGAGATAAACAGAGTGGGGTGTCCCAGGGATCGGTGCTGGGGAGATGTACTGAGTGCGGTGTCCCAGGGATCAGTGCTGGGGAGATGTAATGAGTGAAGTGTCCCAAGGATCGGTGCTGGGGAGATGTACTGAGTGGAGTGTCCCAGGGATCGGTGCTGGGGAAATGTACTGAGTGGGGTGTCCCAGGGATCAGTGCTGGGGAGATGTACTGAGTGGGGCATCCCAGGGATCGGTGCTGGTGGATGTTCTGAGTGGGGTGTCCCAAGGATCGGTGCTGGGGAGATGTACTGAGTGGTGTGTCCCAGGGATTGGTGCTGGGGCGATGTACTGAGTGGAGTGTCCCAGGGATCGGTGCTGGGGAGATGTGCTGAGAGGGGTTTCCCAGGGATAGGTGCTGGTGGATGTACTGAGTGGGGTGTCCCAAGGATCGGTGCTGGGGAGATGTACTGAGTGGGGTGTCCCAGGGATCGGTGCTGGGGAGATGCACTGAGTGGAGTATCCCAGGGATCGGTGCTGGGCAGATGCACTGAGTGGAGTGCCCCAGGGATCAGTGCTGGGGAGATATAGTGAGTGGAGTGTCCCAGGGATCGGTGCTGGGGTGATGTGCTGAGTGGGGTGTCCCAGGGATCGGTGCTAGTGGATGTACTGAGTGGAGTGTCCCAGGGATCGGTGCTGGGGAGATGCACTGAGTGGGGTGTCCCAGGGATCGGTGCTGGTGGATGTACTGAGTGGGGTGTCCCAAGGATCGGTGCTGGGGAGATGTACTGTGTGGAGTGTCCCAAGGATCGGTGCTGGTGGATGTACTGAGTGGAGTGTCCCAGGGTTCGGTGCTGGGGAGATGTACTGCGTGGAGTGTCCCAGGGATCGGTGCTGGGGAGATGTACTGAGTGGAGTGTCGCATGGATCGGAGCTGGGGAGACGTACTGAGTGGGGTGTCCCAGGGATCGGTGCTGCGGAGATGTACTGAGTGGAGTGTCCCAGGGTTCGGTGCTCGGGAGATGTACTGAGTGGGGTGTCCCAGGGATCGGTGCTGGGGAGATGTACTGAGTGGGGTGCCCCAGGGATCGGTGCTGGGGAGCTGTACTGAGTGGGGTGTCCCAGGGATCAGTGCTGGGGAGATGTACTGAGTGGGGTGTCCCAGGGCTCGGTGCTGGGGAGATGTACTGTGTGGAGTGTCCCAGGGATCGATGCTGGGGAGATGTACTGAGTGAAGTGTCCCAGGAATCGGTGCTGGGGAGATGGACTGAGTGGGGTGTCACAAGGATCGGTGCTGGGGAGATGTACTGAGTGGAGTGTCCCAGGAATCGGTTTGGGGAGATGTACTGAGTGGAGTGTCCCAGGGACAGGTGCTGGGGAGATGCAATGAGTGGGGTGTCCCAGGGAGCGGTGCTGGGGGGATGTGCTGAGTGGAGTGTCCCAGGGATCGGTGCTGGGGAGATGTACTGAGTGGAGTGTCGCAGGGATCGGTGCTGGGGAGATGTACTGAGTGGAGTGTCGCATGGATCGGTGCTGGGGAGATGTACTGAGAGGGGTGTCCCAGGGAACGTTGCTGGGGAGATGTACTGAGTGGAGTGTCCCAAGGATCGGTGCAGGAGAGATGTACTGAGTGGGGTGTCCCAGGGATCGTTGCTGGGGAGCTGTACCGAGTGGGGTGTCCCAGGGATCGGTGCTGGGGAGCTGTACTGATTGGGGTGTCCCAGGGATCGGTGCTGGGGAGATGTAATGAGTGGGGTGTCCCAGGGATCGGTGCTGGGGAGATGTACTGAGTGGAGTGTCCCAGGGATCGGTGCTGGGGAGATGTACTGAGTGGGGTTTCACAAGGAATGGTGCTGGGGAGATGTACTGAGTGGAGACACCCAAGAATCGGTGCTGGGGAGATGTACTGAGTGGAGTGTCCCAGGGATCGGTGCTGGGGAGATGTACTTAGTGGAGTGTCCCAGGGATCGGTGCTGGGGAGATGTACTGAGTGGGGTGTCCCAGGGATCGGTGCTGGGGAGATAAACAGAGTGGGGTGTCCCAGGGATCGGTGCTGGGGAGATGTACTGAGTGCGGTGTCCCAGGGATCAGTGCTGGGGAGATGTAATGAGTGGAGTGCCCCAAGGATCGGTGCTGGGGAGATGTACTGAGTGGAGTGTCCCAGTGATCGGTGCTGGGGAGATGTACTGAGTGGAGTGTCGCATGGATCGGAGCTGGGGAGATGTACTGAGTGGGGTGTCCCAGGGATCGGTGCTGGGGAGATAAACAGAGTGGGGTGTCCCAAGGATCGCTGCTGGTGGATGTAATGAGTGGGGTGTCCCAAGGATCGGTGCTGGTGGATGTCCTGAGTGGGGTGTCCCAGGGATCGGTGCTGGGGAGGTGCACTAAGTGGGGTGTCCCAGGGATCGGTGCTGGTGGATGTACTGAATGGGGTGTCACAAGGATCGGAGCTGGGGAGATGTACTGAGTGGAGTGTCCCAGGGATTGTTGTTGGGGAGATGTACTGAGTGGAGTGTCCCAGGGATCGGTGCTGGGGAGATGTACTGAGTGGGGTGTCCCGGGGATCGTTGCTGGGGAGATGTACTGAGTGGGGTGTCCCAGGAATCGTTGCTGGGGAGATATACTGAGTGGAGTGTCCCAGGGATCGGTGCTGGGGAGATGTACTGAGTGGTGTGTTTCAGGGATCGTTGCTGGGGAGATATACTGAGTGGAGTGTCCCCGGGATCGTTGCTGGGGAGATGTACTGAGTGGGGTGTCCCAGGGATTGGTGCTGGGGAGATGTACTGAGTGGGGTGTCCCAAGGATCGGTGCTGGGGAGATGCACTGAGTGGGGTGGCCCAGGGATCGGAGCTGGGGAAATGTACTGAGTGGGGTGTCCCAGGGATCGGTGCTGGGGAGATAAACAGAGTGGGGTGTCCCAGGGATCGGTGCTGGGGAGATGTACTGAGTGCGGTGTCCCAGGGATCAGTGCTGGGGAGATGTAATGAGTGAAGTGTCCCAAGGATCGGTGCTGGGGAGATGTACTGAGTGGAGTGTCCCAGGGATCGGTGCTGGGGAAATGTACTGAGTGGGGTGTCCCAGGGATCAGTGCTGGGGAGATGTACTGAGTGGGGCATCCCAGGGATCGGTGCTGGTGGATGTTCTGAGTGGGGTGTCCCAAGGATCGGTGCTGGGGAGATGTACTGAGTGGTGTGTCCCAGGGATTGGTGCTGGGGCGATGTACTGAGTGGAGTGTCCCAGGGATCGGTGCTGGGGAGATGTGCTGCGAGTGGTTTCCCAGGGATAGGTGCTGGTGGATGTACTGAGTGGGGTGCCCCAAGGATCGGTGCTGGGGAGATGTACTGAGTGGAGTGTCCCAGTGATCGGTGCTGGGGAGATGTACTGAGTGGAGTGTCGCATGGATCGGAGCTGGGGAGATGTACTGAGTGGGGTGTCCCAGGGATCGGTGCTGGGGAGATAAACAGAGTGGGGTGTCCCAAGGATCGCTGCTGGTGGATGTAATGAGTGGGGTGTCCCAAGGATCGGTGCTGGTGGATGTCCTGAGTGGGGTGTCCCAGGGATCGGTGCTGGGGAGGTGCACTAAGTGGGGTGTCCCAGGGATCGGTGCTGGTGGATGTACTGAATGGGGTGTCACAAGGATCGGAGCTGGGGAGATGTACTGAGTGGAGTGTCCCAGGGATTGTTGTTGGGGAGATGTACTGAGTGGAGTGTCCCAGGGATCGGTGCTGGGGAGATGTACTGAGTGGGGTGTCCCGGGGATCGTTGCTGGGGAGATGTACTGAGTGGGGTGTCCCAGGAATCGTTGCTGGGGAGATATACTGAGTGGAGTGTCCCAGGGATCGGTGCTGGGGAGATGTACTGAGTGGTGTGTTTCAGGGATCGTTGCTGGGGAGATATACTGAGTGGAGTGTCCCCGGGATCGTTGCTGGGGAGATGTACTGAGTGGGGTGTCCCAGGGATTGGTGCTGGGGAGATGTACTGAGTGAAGTGTCCCAAGGATCGGTGCTGGGGAGATGTACTGAGTGGAGTGTCCCAGGGATCGGTGCTGGGGAAATGTACTGAGTGGGGTGTCCCAGGGATCAGTGCTGGGGAGATGTACTGAGTGGGGCATCCCAGGGATCGGTGCTGGTGGATGTTCTGAGTGGGGTGTCCCAAGGATCGGTGCTGGGGAGATGTACTGAGTGGTGTGTCCCAGGGATTGGTGCTGGGGCGATGTACTGAGTGGAGTGTCCCAGGGATCGGTGCTGGGGAGATGTGCTGCGAGGGGTTTCCCAGGGATAGGTGCTGGTGGATGTACTGAGTGGGGTGTCCCAAGGATCGGTGCTGGGGAGATGTACTGAGTGGGGTGTCCCAGGGATCGGTGCTGGGGAGATGCACTGAGTGGAGTATCCCAGGGATCGGTGCTGGGCAGATGCACTGAGTGGAGTGCCCCAGGGATCAGTGCTGGGGAGATATAGTGAGTGGAGTGTCCCAGGGATCGGTGCTGGGGTGATGTGCTGAGTGGGGTGTCCCAGGGATCGGTGCTAGTGGATGTACTGAGTGGAGTGTCCCAGGGATCGGTGCTGGGGAGATGCACTGAGTGGGGTGTCCCAGGGATCGGTGCTGGTGGATGTACTGAGTGGGGTGTCCCAAGGATCGGTGCTGGGGAGATGGACTGAGTGGAGTGTCCCAGGGATCGGTGCTGGGGAGATGTACTGAGTGGGGTGTCCCAGGGATCGGTGCTGGGGAGATGTACTGTGTGGAGTGTCCCAAGGATCGTTGCTGGTGGATGTACTGAGTGGAGTGTCCCAGGGTTCGGTGCTGGGGAGATGTACTGAGTGGAGTGTCCCAGGGATCGGTGCTGGGGAGATGTACTGAGTGGAGTGTCGCATGGATCGGAGCTGGGGAGACGTACTGAGTGGGGTGTCCCAGGGATCGGTGCTGCGGAGATGTACTGAGTGGAGTGTCCCAGGGATCGGTGCTCGGGAGATGTACTGAGTGGGGTGTCCCAGGGATCGGTGCTGGGGAGATGTACTGAGTGGGGTGCCCCAGGGATCGGTGCTGGGGAGCTGTACTGAGTGGGGTGTCCCAGGGATCAGTGCTGGGGAGATGTACTGAGTGGGGTGTCCCAGGGCTCGGTGCTGGGGAGATGTACTGTGTGGAGTGTCCCAGGGATCGATGCTGGGGAGATGTACTGAATGAAGTGTCCCAGGAATCGGTGCTGGGGAGATGGACTGAGTGGGGTGTCACAAGGATCGGTGCTGGGGAGATGTACTGAGTGGAGTGTCCCAGGAATCGTTTGGGGAGATGTACTGAGTGGAGTGTCCCAGGGATAGGTGCTGGGGAGATGCAATGAGTGGGGTGTCCCAGGGATCGGTGCTGGGGGGATGTGCTGAGTGGAGTGTCCCAGGGATCGGTGCTGGGGAGATGTACTGAGTGGAGTGTCGCAGGGATCGGTGCTGGGGAGATGTACTGAGAGGGGTGTCCCAGGGAACGTTGCTGGGGAGATGTACTGAGTGGAGTGTCCCAAGGATCGGTGCAGGGGAGATGTACTGAGTGGGGTGTCCCAGGGATCGTTGCTGGGGAGCTGTACCGAGTGGGGTGTCCCAGGGATCGGTGCTGGGGAGCTGTACTGATTGGGGTGTCCCAGGGATCGGTGCTGGGGAGATGTAATGAGTGGGGTGTCCCAGGGATCGGTGCTGGGGAGATGTACTGAGTGGAGTGTCCCAGGGATCGGTGCTGGGGAGATGTACTGAGTGGGGTTTCACAAGGAATGGTGCTGGGGAGATGTACTGAGTGGAGACACCCAAGAATCGGTGCTGGGGAGATGTACTGAGTGGAGTGACCCAGGGATCGGTGCTGGGGAGATGTACTTAGTGGAGTGTCCCAGGGATCGGTGCTGGGGAGATGTACTGAGTGGGGTGCCCCAGGGATAGGTGCTGGGGAGATGCACTGAGTGGGGTGTCCCAGGGATCGGTGCTGGGGAGATGTACTGAGTGGAGTGTCCCAGTGATCGGTGCTGGGGAGATGTACTGAGTGGAGTGTCGCATGGATCGGAGCTGGGGAGATGTACTGAGTGGGGTGTCCCAGGGATCGGTGCTGGGGAGATAAACAGAGTGGGGTGTCCCAGGAATCGGTTTGGGGAGATGTACTGAGTGGAGTGTCCCAGGGACAGGTGCTGGGGAGATGCAATGAGTGGGGTGTCCCAGGGATCGGTGCTGGGGGGATGTGCTGAGTGGAGTGTCCCAGGGATCGGTGCTGGGGAGATGTACTGAGTGGAGTGTCGCAGGGATCGGTGCTGGGGAGATGTACTGAGTGGAGTGTCGCATGGATCGGTGCTGGGGAGATGTACTGAGAGGGGTGTCCCAGGGAACGTTGCTGGGGAGATGTACTGAGTGGAGTGTCCCAAGGATCGGTGCAGGAGAGATGTACTGAGTGGGGTGTCCCAGGGATCGTTGCTGGGGAGCTGTACCGAGTGGGGTGTCCCAGGGATCGGTGCTGGGGAGCTGTACTGATTGGGGTGTCCCAGGGATCGGTGCTGGGGAGATGTAATGAGTGGGGTGTCCCAGGGATCGGTGCTGGGGAGATGTACTGAGTGGAGTGTCCCAGGGATCGGTGCTGGGGAGATGTACTGAGTGGGGTTTCACAAGGAATGGTGCTGGGGAGATGTACTGAGTGGAGACACCCAAGAATCGGTGCTGGGGAGATGTACTGAGTGGAGTGTCCCAGGGATCGGTGCTGGGGAGATGTACTTAGTGGAGTGTCCCAGGGATCGGTGCTGGGGAGATGTACTGAGTGGGGTGTCCCAGGGATCGGTGCTGGGGAGATAAACAGAGTGGGGTGTCCCAGGGATCGGTGCTGGGGAGATGTACTGAGTGCGGTGTCCCAGGGATCAGTGCTGGGGAGATGTAATGAGTGGAGTGCCCCAAGGATCGGTGCTGGGGAGATGTACTGAGTGGAGTGTCTCAGTGATCGGTGCTGGGGAGATGTACTGAGTGGAGTGTCGCATGGATCGGAGCTGGGGAGATGTACTGAGTGGGGTGTCCCAGGGATCGGTGCTGGGGAGATAAACAGAGTGGGGTGTCCCAAGGATCGCTGCTGGTGGATGTAATGAGTGGGGTGTCCCAAGGATCGGTGCTGGTGGATGTCCTGAGTGGGGTGTCCCAGGGATCGGTGCTGGGGAGGTGCACTAAGTGGGGTGTCCCAGGGATCGGTGCTGGTGGATGTACTGAATGGGGTGTCACAAGGATCGGAGCTGGGGAGATGTACTGAGTGGAGTGTCCCAGGGATTGTTGTTGGGGAGATGTACTGAGTGGAGTGTCCCAGGGATCGGTGCTGGGGAGATGTACTGAGTGGGGTGTCCCGGGGATCGTTGCTGGGGAGATGTACTGAGTGGGGTGTCCCAGGAATCGTTGCTGGGGAGATATACTGAGTGGAGTGTCCCAGGGATCGGTGCTGGGGAGATGTACTGAGTGGTGTGTTTCAGGGATCGTTGCTGGGGAGATATACTGAGTGGAGTGTCCCCGGGATCGTTGCTGGGGAGATGTACTGAGTGGGGTGTCCCAGGGATTGGTGCTGGGGAGATGTACTGAGTGGGGTGTCCCAAGGATCGGTGCTGGGGAGATGCACTGAGTGGGGTGGCCCAGGGATCGGAGCTGGGGAAATGTACTGAGTGTGGTGTCCCAGGGATCGGTGCTGGGGAGATAAACAGAGTGGGGTGTCCCAGGGATCGGTGCTGGGGAGATGTACTGAGTGCGGTGTCCCAGGGATCAGTGCTGGGGAGATGTAATGAGTGAAGTGTCCCAAGGATCGGTGCTGGGGAGATGTACTGAGTGGAGTGTCCCAGGGATCGGTGCTGGGGAAATGTACTGAGTGGGGTGTCCCAGGGATCAGTGCTGGGGAGATGTACTGAGTGGGGCATCCCAGGGATCGGTGCTGGTGGATGTTCTGAGTGGGGTGTCCCAAGGATCGGTGCTGGGGAGATGTACTGAGTGGTGTGTCCCAGGGATTGGTGCTGGGGCGATGTACTGAGTGGAGTGTCCCAGGGATCGGTGCTGGGGAGATGTGCTGCGAGGGGTTTCCCAGGGATAGGTGCTGGTGGATGTACTGAGTGGGGTGTCCCAAGGATCGGTGCTGGGGAGATGTACTGAGTGGGGTGTCCCAGGGATCGGTGCTGGGGAGATGCACTGAGTGGAGTATCCCAGGGATCGGTGCTGGGCAGATGCACTGAGTGGAGTGCCCCAGGGATCAGTGCTGGGGAGATATAGTGAGTGGAGTGTCCCAGGGATCGGTGCTGGGGTGATGTGCTGAGTGGGGTGTCCCAGGGATCGGTGCTAGTGGATGTACTGAGTGGAGTGTCCCAGGGATCGGTGCTGGGGAGATGCACTGAGTGGGGTGTCCCAGGGATCGGTGCTGGTGGATGTACTGAGTGGGGTGTCCCAAGGATCGGTGCTGGGGTGATGGACTGAGTGGAGTGTCCCAGGGATCGGTGCTGGGGAGATGTACTGAGTGGGGTGTCCCAGGGATCGGTGCTGGGGAGATGTACTGTGTGGAGTGTCCCAAGGATCGGTGCTGGTGGATGTACTGAGTGGAGTGTCCCAGGGTTCGGTGCTGGGGAGATGTACTGAGTGGAGTGTCCCAGGGATCGGTGCTGGGGAGATGTACTGAGTGGAGTGTCGCATGGATCGGAGCTGGGGAGACGTACTGAGTGGGGTGTCCCAGGGATCGGTGCTGCGGAGATGTACTGAGTGGAGTGTCCCAGGGATCGGTGCTCGGGAGATGTACTGAGTGGGGTGTCCCAGGGATCGGTGCTGGGGAGATGTACTGAGTGGGGTGCCCCAGGGATCGGTGCTGGGGAGCTGTACTGAGTGGGGTGTCCCAGGGATCAGTGCTGGGGAGATGTACTGAGTGGGGTGTCCCAGGGCTCGGTGCTGGGGAGATGTACTGTGTGGAGTGTCCCAGGGATCGATGCTGGGGAGATGTACTGAGTGAAGTGTCCCAGGAATCGGTGCTGGGGAGATGGACTGAGTGGGGTGTCACAAGGATCGGTGCTGGGGAGATGTACTGAGTGGAGTGTCCCAGGAATCGGTTTGGGGAGATGTACTGAGTGGAGTGTCCCAGGGATAGGTGCTGGGGAGATGCAATGAGTGGGGTGTCCCAGGGATCGGTGCTGGGGGGATGTGCTGAGTGGAGTGTCCCAGGGATCGGTGCTGGGGAGATGTACTGAGTGGAGTGTCGCAGGGATCGGTGCTGGGGAGATGTACTGAGTGGAGTGTCGCATGGATTGGTGCTGGGGAGATGTACTGAGAGGGGTGTCCCAGGGAACGTTGCTGGGGAGATGTACTGAGTGGAGTGTCCCAAGGATCGGTGCAGGGGAGATGTACTGAGTGGGGTGTCCCAGGGATCGTTGCTGGGGAGCTGTACCGAGTGGGGTGTCCCAGGGATCGGTGCTGGGGAGCTGTACTGATTGGGGTGTCCCAGGGATCGGTGCTGGGGCGATGTAATGAGTGGGGTGTCCCAGGGATCGGTGCTGGGGAGATGTACTGAGTGGAGTGTCCCAGGGATCGGTGCTGGGGAGATGTACTGAGTGGGGTTTCACAAGGAATGGTGCTGGGGAGATGTACTGAGTGGAGACACCCAAGAATCGGTGCTGGGGAGATGTACTGAGTGGAGTGACCCAGGGATCGGTGCTGGGGAGATGTACTTAGTGGAGTGTCCCAGGGATCGGTGCTGGGGAGATGTACTGAGTGGGGTGCCCCAGGGATAGGTGCTGGGGAGATGCACTGAGTGGGGTGTCCCAGGGATCGGTGCTGGGGAGATGTACTGAGTGGAGTGTCCCAGTGATCGGTGCTGGGGAGATGTACTGAGTGGGGTGTCGCATGGATCGGAGCTGGGGAGATGTACTGAGTGGGGTGTCCCAGGGATCGGTGCTGCGGAGATGTACTGAGTGGAGTGTCCCAGGGATCGGTGCTCGGGAGATGTACTGAGTGGGGTGTCCCAGGGATCGGTGCTGGGGAGATGTACTGAGTGGGGTGCCCCAGGGATCGGTGCTGGGGAGCTGTACTGAGTGGGGTGTCCCAGGGATCAGTGCTGGGGAGATGTACTGAGTGGGGTGTCCCAGGGCTCGGTGCTGGGGAGATGTACTGTGTGGAGTGTCCCAGGGATCGATGCTGGGGAGATGTACTGAGTGAAGTGTCCCAGGAATCGGTGCTGGGGAGATGGACTGAGTGGGGTGTCACAAGGATCGGTGCTGGGGAGATGTACTGAGTGGAGTGTCCCAGGAATCGGTTTGGGGAGATGTACTGAGTGGAGTGTCCCAGGGATAGGTGCTGGGGAGATGCAATGAGTGGGGTGTCCCAGGGATCGGTGCTGGGGGGATGTGCTGAGTGGAGTGTCCCAGGGATCGGTGCTGGGGAGATGTACTGAGTGGAGTGTCGCAGGGATCGGTGCTGGGGAGATGTACTGAGTGGAGTGTCGCATGGATTGGTGCTGGGGAGATGTACTGAGAGGGGTGTCCCAGGGAACGTTGCTGGGGAGATGTACTGAGTGGAGTGTCCCAAGGATCGGTGCAGGGGAGATGTACTGAGTGGGGTGTCCCAGGGATCGTTGCTGGGGAGCTGTACCGAGTGGGGTGTCCCAGGGATCGGTGCTGGGGAGCTGTACTGATTGGGGTGTCCCAGGGATCGGTGCTGGGGCGATGTAATGAGTGGGGTGTCCCAGGGATCGGTGCTGGGGAGATGTACTGAGTGGAGTGTCCCAGGGATCGGTGCTGGGGAGATGTACTGAGTGGGGTTTCACAAGGAATGGTGCTGGGGAGATGTACTGAGTGGAGACACCCAAGAATCGGTGCTGGGGAGATGTACTGAGTGGAGTGACCCAGGGATCGGTGCTGGGGAGATGTACTTAGTGGAGTGTCCCAGGGATCGGTGCTGGGGAGATGTACTGAGTGGGGTGCCCCAGGGATAGGTGCTGGGGAGATGCACTGAGTGGGGTGTCCCAGGGATCGGTGCTGGGGAGATGTACTGAGTGGAGTGTCCCAGTGATCGGTGCTGGGGAGATGTACTGAGTGGGGTGTCGCATGGATCGGAGCTGGGGAGATGTACTGAGTGGGGTGTCCCAGGGATCGGTGCTGGGGAGATAAACAGAGTGGGGTGTCCCAAGGATCGCTGCTGGTGGATGTAATGAGTGGGGTGTCCCAAGGATCGGTGCTGGTGGATGTCCTGAGTGGGGTGTCCCAGGGATCGGTGCTGGGGAGGTGCACTAAGTGGGGTGTCCCAGGGATCGGTGCTGGTGGATGTACTGAATGGGGTGTCACAAGGATCGGAGCTGGGGAGATGTACTGAGTGGAGTGTCCCAGGGATTGTTGTTGGGGAGATGTACTGAGTGGAGTATCCCAGGGATCGGTGCTGGGGAGATGTACTGAGTGGGGTGTCCCGGGGATCGTTGCTGGGGAGATGTACTGAGTGGGGTGTCCCAGGAATCGTTGCTGGGGAGATATACTGAGTGGAGTGACCCAGGGATCGGTGCTGGGGAGATGTACTGAGTGGAGTGTTTCAGGGATCGTTGCTGGGGAGATATACTGAGTGGAGTGTCCCCGGGATCGTTGCTGGGGAGATGTACTGAGTGGGGTGTCCCAGGGATTGGTGCTGGGGAGATGTACTGAGTGGGGTGTCCCAAGGATCGGTGCTGGGGAGATGCACTGAGTGGGGTGGCCCAGGGATCGGAGCTGGGGAAATGTACTGAGTGGGGTGTCCCAGGGAGCGGTGCTGGGGAGATAAACAGAGTGGGGTGTCCCAGGGATCGGTGCTGGGGAGATGTACTGAGTGCGGTGTCCCAGGGATCAGTGCTGGGGAGATGTAATGAGTGAAGTGTCCCAAGGATCGGTGCTGGGGAGATGTACTGAGTGGAGTGTCCCAGGGATCGGTGCTGGGGAAATGTACTGAGTGGGGTGTCCCAGGGATCAGTGCTGGGGAGATGTACTGAGTGGGGCATCCCAGGGATCGGTGCTGGTGGATGTTCTGAGTGGGGTGTCCCAAGGATCGGTGCTGGGGAGATGTACTGAGTGGTGTGTCCCAGGGATTGGTGCTGGGGCGATGTACTGAGTGTAGTGTCCCAGGGATCGGTGCTGGGGAGATGTGCTGAGAGGGGTTTCCCAGGGATAGGTGCTGGTGGATGTACTGAGTGGGGTGTCCCAAGGATCGGTGCTGGGGAGATGTACTGAGTGGGGTGTCCCAGGGATCGGTGCTGGGGAGATGCACTGAGTGGAGTATCCCAGGGATCGGTGCTGGGCAGATGCACTGAGTGGTGTGCCCCAGGGATCAGTGCTGGGGAGATATAATGAGTGGAGTGTCCCAGGGATCGGTGCTGGGGTGATGTGCTGAGTGGGGTGTCCCAGGGATCGGTGCTAGTGGATGTACTGAGTAGAGTGTCCCAGGGATCGGTGCTGGGGAGATGCACTGAGTGGGGTGTCCCAGGGATCGGTGCTGGTGGATGTACTGAGTGGGGTGTCCCAAGGATCGGTGCTGGGGAGATGTACTGAGAGGGGTGTCCCAGGGAACGTTGCTGGGGAGATGTACTGAGTGGAGTGTCCCAAGGATCGGTGCAGGGGAGATGTACTGAGTGGGGTGTCCCAGGGATCGTTGCTGGGGAGCTGTACCGAGTGGGGTGTCCCAGGGATCGGTGCTGTGGAGCTGTACTGATTGGGGTGTCCCAGGGATCGGTGCTGGGGAGATGTAATGAGTGGGGTGTCCCAGGGATCGGTGCTGGGGAGATGTACTGAGTGGAGTGTCCCAGGGATCGGTGCTGGGGAGATGTACTGAGTGGGGTTTCACAAGGAATGGTGCTGGGGAGATGTACTGAGTGGAGACACCCAAGAATCGGTGCTGGGGAGATGTACTGAGTGGAGTGTCCCAGGGATCGGTGCTGGGGAGATGTACTTAGTGGAGTGTCCCAGGGATCGGTGCTGGGGAGATGTACTGAGTGGGGTGTCCCAGGGATAGGTGCTGGGGAGATGCACTGAGTGGGGTGTCCCAGGGATCGGTGCTGGGGAGATGTACTGAGTGGAGTGTCCCAGGGATCGGTGCTGGGGAGATGTACTGAGTGGAGTGTCCCAGGGATCGGTGCTGGGGAGATGTACTTAGTGGAGTGTCCCAGGGATCGGTGCTGGGGAGATGTACTGAGTGGGGTCTCCCAGGGATCGGTGCTGGGGAGATGTACTGAGTGGGGTGTCCCAGGGATCGGTGCTGGGGAGATGTACTGAGTGGAGTGTCCCAGGGATCGGTGCTGGGGAGATGTACTGAGTGGAGTGTCCCAGGGATCGGTGCCGGGGAGATGTGCTGAGTGGGGTGTCCCAGGGATTGGTGCTGGGGAGATGTACTTCGTGGGGTGTCCCATGAATCGGAGCTGGGGAGATGTACTGTGTGCGGTGTCCCAGGGGTCGGTGCTGGTGGATGTATTGAGTGGGGTGTCCCAGGGATCGGTGCTGGGGAGATGTATTGAGTGGGATGTCCCAGGTTTCGGTGTTGGGGAGATGTACTGAGTGGGGTGTCCCAGTGATCGGCGCTGGGGAGATGTACTGAGTGGAGTGTCCCAGGGATCGGTGCTGAGGAGATGTACTGAGTGGAGTGTCCCAGGGATCGATGCTGGGGAGATGTACAGAGTGGAGTGTCCCAGGGATCGGTGCTGAGGAGATGTACTGAGTGGAGTATCCCAGGGATCGATGCTGGGGAGATGTACAGATTGGAGTGCCCCAGGGAACGGTGCTGGGGAGATGTGCTGAGTGGAGTGTCCCAGGGATCGGTGCTGGGGAGATGTACTGAGTGGCGTATCCCAGGGATCGGTGCTGGGGAGATGTATTGAGTGGGGTGTCCCAGGGATCGGTGCTGGAGAGATGTACTGAGTGGGGTGTCCCAGGGATCGTTGCTGGGGAGATGTACTGAGTGGAATGTCCCAGGGATCGGTGCTGGGGAGATGCACTGAGTGGAGTGTCCCAGGGATCGGTGCTGGGGAGATGTACTGAGTGGAGTGCCCAGGGATCGGTGATGGGGAGATGTACTGAGTGGGGTGTCCCAGGGATAGGTGCTGGGGAGATGCACTGAGTGGGGTGTCGCAGGGATCGGTGCTGGGGAGATGTACTGAGTGGAGTGTCCCAGGGATCGCTGCTGGGGAGATGTACTGAGTGGAGTGTCCCAGGGATCGGTGCTGGGGAGGTGTACTGAGTGGAGTGTCGCATGGATCGGCGCTGGGGAGATGTACTGAGTGGGGTGTCCCAGGGATCGGTGCTGGGGAGATGTACTGAGTGGAGTGTCCCAAGGATCGATGCAGGGGAGATGTACTGAGTGCGGTGTCCCAGGGATCGGTGCTGGGGAGATGTACTGAGTGGGGTGTCCCAGGGATCGGTGCTGGGGAGCTTTACTGATTGCGGTGTCCCAGGGATCGGTGCTGGGGAGATGTATTGAGTGGGGTGTCCCTGGGATCGGTGCTGGGGAGATGTACTGAGTGGAGTGTCCCAGGGATCGGTGCTGGGGAGATGTACTGAGTGAAGTGTCCCAGGGATCGCTGCTGGGGAGATGTATTTAGTGGGGTGTCACAAGGATCGGTGCTGGGGAGATGTACTGAGTGGAGTGTCCCAGGGATCGGTGCTGGGGAGATGTGCTGAGTGGAGTGTCCCAGGGATCAGTGCTGGGGAGATGTACTGAGTGGGGTGTCCCAGGGATAGGTGCTGGGGAGATGTACTGAGTGGAGTGTCCCAGGGATCGGTGCTGGGGAGATGTACTGAGTGGGGTGTCCCAGGGATAGGTGCTGGGGAGATGCACTGAGTGGGGTGTCCCAGGGATCGGTGCTGGGGAGATGTACTGAGTGGAGTGTCCCAGGGATCGGTGCTGGGGAGATGTACTGAGTGGAGTGTCCCAGGGATCGGTGCTGGGGAGATGTACCGAGTGGAGTGTCCCAGGGATCGGTGCTGGGGAGATGTACTGAGTGGGGTGTCCCAGGGATCGATGCTGGGGAGATCTACTGAGTGGGGTGTCCCAGGGATCGGTGCTGGGGAGATGTACTGAGTGGAGTGTCCCAAAGATCGGTGCTGGGGAGATGAACTGAGTGGAGTGTCCCAGTGATCGGTGCTGGGGAGATGTGCTGAGTGGGGTGTCCCAGGGATTGGTGCTGGGGAGATGTACTTAGTGGGGTGTCCCAGGAATCGGAGCTGGGGAGATGTACTGTGTGCGGTGTCCCAGGGGTCGGTGCTGGTGGATGTATTGAGTGGGGTGTCCCAGGGATCGGTGCTGGGGAGATGTACTGATTGGGATGTCCCAGGGATCGGTGCTGGGGAGATGCACTGAGTGGGGTGTCCAAGGGATCGGTGCTGGCGAGATGTACTGAGTGGAGTGTCCCAGGGATCGGTGCTGGGGAGATGAACTGAGTGGAGTGTCCCAGGGATCGGTGCTGGGGAGATGTACTGAGTGGAGTGTCCCAGGGATCGATGCTGGGGACATGTCCAGAGTGGAGTGCACCAGGGATCGGTGCTGGGGAGATGTGCTGAGTGGAGTGTCCCAGGGATCGGTGCTGGGGAGATGGACTGAGTGGGGTATCCCAGGGATCGGTGCTGGGGAGATGTATTGAGTGGGGTGTCCCAGGGATCGGTGCTGGAGAGATGTACTGTGTAGGGTGTCCCAGGGATCATTGCTGGGGAGATGTACTGAGTGGAGTGCCCCAGGGATCGGTGCTGGGGAGATGTACTGAGTGGAGTGTCCCAGGGATCGGTGCTGTTGGACGCACTGAGTGGGGTGTCCCAGGGATCGGTGCTGGGGAGATGTACTGGGTGGGCTGTCCCAAGGATCGGTGCTGGGGAGATGTAATGAGTGGAGTGTCCCAGGGATCGGAGCTGAGGGGATGTACTGAGTGGAGTCTCGCAGGGATCGTTGCTGGGGAGATGTACTGAGTGGGTTGTCCCAGGGATCGGTGCTGGGGAGATGTACTGAGTGGGGTGTGCCAGGGATCAGTGCTGGGGAGATGTACTGAGTGGAGTGTCCCAAGGATCAGTGCTGGGGAGATGAACTGAGTGGAGTGTCCCAGGGACCGATGCTGGAGAGATGTACTGAGTGGGGTGTCCCAGGGATCGGTGCTGGGGAGATGTACTGAGTGGGGTGTCCCAAGGTTCGGTGCTGGTGGATGTACTGAGTGGGGTGTCCCAAGGATCGGTGCTGGGGACATGCACTGAGTGGGGTGTCCCAGGGATCGGTGCTGGGGAGATGTACTGAGCGGAGTGTCCCAGGGATTGGTGCTGTGGTGATGTACTGAGTGGACTGTCCCAGGGATCGGTGCTGGGGAGATGTACTGAGTGGGGGGTCCCAGGGATCGGTGCTTGTGGATGTACTGAGTTGGGTGTCCAAAGGATCGGTGCTGGGGAGATGTACTGACTGGAGTGTCCCAGGGATCGGTGCTGGGGAGATGTACTGAGTGGGGTGTCCCAAGGATCGGCGCTGGTGCATGTACTGAGTGGGGTGTCCCAAGGATCGGTGTTGGGGAGATGTACTGAGTGGGGTGTCCCAGGGATCGGTGCTGGTGGATGTACTGAGTGGGGTGTCCCAGGGATCGGTGCTGGGGACATGCACTGAGTGGGGTGTCCCAGGGATCGGTGCTGGTGGATGTACTGAGTGGGGTGTCCCAAGGATCGGTGCTGGGGAGGGGTACTGAGTGGAATGTCCCAGGGATTGGTGCTGGGGAGATGTACTGAGTGGGCTGTCCCAGGGATCGGTGCCGGGGAGCTGCACTGTGTGGAGTGTCACAAGGATCGGAGCTGGTGGATGTACTGAGTGGAGTGTCCTAGGGATCGGTGCTGGCGGATGTACAGAGTGTGGTGTCCCAAGGATCGGTGCTGGGGAGATGTACTGAGTGGAGTGTCCCAGGGATAGTTGCTGGGGAGATGTACTGAGTGGAGTGTCCCAGGGACCGGTGCTGGGGAGATGCACTAAGTGGAGTGTCCCAGGGATCGGTGCTGGGGAGATGTACTGAGTGGGGTGTCCCAGGGATCGGTGCTGGGGAGATGTGCAGGCTGGGGTGTCCCAAGGATCGGTGCTGGTGGATGTACTGAGTGGGGTGTCCCAGGGATCGGTGCTGGTGGATGTACTGAGTGGGGTGTCCCAGGGATCGGTGCTGGGGACATGCACTGAGTGGGGTGTCCCAGGGATCGGTGCTGGTGGATGTACTGAATGGGGTGTCCCAAGGATAGGTGCTGGGGAGATGTACTGAGTGGAGTGTCCCAGGGATTGGTGGTGGGGAGATGTACTGATTGGAGTGTCCCAGGGATCGGTGCTGGGGAGATGTACTGAGTGGAGTGTCCCAGTGATCGGTGCTGGGGAGATGTACTGAGTGGAGTGTCCCAGGGATCGGTGCTGGTGAATGTACTGAGTGTGGTGTCCCAAGGATCGGTGCTGGGGAGATGTACTGAGTGGAGTGTCCCAGGGATCGTTGCTGGGGAGATGTACTGAGTGGAGTGTCCCAGGGTTCGGTGCTGGGAAGATGTACTGAGTGGAGTGTTGCAGGGATCGGTGCTGGGGAGATGTACCGAGTGGGGTGTCCCAGGGATCGGTGCTGGGGAGATGTACTGTGTGGGGTGTCCCAGGGATCGGTGCTGGGGAGATGTACTGAGTGGAGTGTCCCAGGGATCGGTGCTGGGGAGATGTACTGAGTGGAGTGTCACAGGGATCGGTGCTGGGGAGATGTACTGAGTGGAGTGTCGCAAGCATCGATGCTGGGGAGATGAACAGAGTGGAGTGCCCCTGGGATCGGTGCTGGGGAGATGTGCTGAGTGGAGTGTCCCAGGGATCGGTGCTGGTGGACGTACTGAGTGGGGTGTCCCAGGGATCGGTGCCGGGGAGATGTAGTGGGTGGGGTGTCCCAAGGATCGGTGCTGGGGAGATGTAATGAGTGGGGTGTCCCAGGGTTCGGAGCTGGGGTGATGTACTGAGTGGAGTGTCCCAAGGATCAGTGCTGGGGAGTTGAACTGAGTGGAGTGTCCCAGGGACCGATGCTGGGGAGATGTACTGAGTGGGGTGTCCCAGGGATCGGTGCTGGGGAGATGTACTGAGTGGGGTGTCCCAAGGATCGGTGCTGGTGGATGTACTGAGTGGGGTGTCCCAAGGATCGGTGCTGGGGACATGCACTGAGTGGGGTGTCCCAAGGATCGGTGCTGGGGACATGCACTGAGTGGGGTGTCCCAGGGATCGGTGCTGGGGAGAGGTACTGAGTGGAATATCCCAGGGATTGGTGCTGGGGAGATGTACTGATTGGAGTGTCCCAGGGATCGGTGCTGGGGAGATGTACTGTGTGGGGTGTCCCAGGGATCGGTGCTGGGGAGCTGTACTGTGTGGAGTGTCCCAAGGATCGGTGCTGGTGGATGTACTGAGTGGAGTGTCCCAGGGATCGGTGCTGGCGGATGTACTGAGTGTGGTGTCCCAAGGATCGCTGCTGGGGAGATGTACTGAGTGGAGTGTCCCAGGGATCGTTGCTGGGGAGATGTACTGAGTGGAGTGTCCCAGGGATCGGTGCTGGGAAGATGGACTGAGTGGAGTGTCGCAGGGATCAGTGCTGGGGAGATGTACCGAGTGGGGTGTCCCAGGGATCGGTGCTGGGGAGATGTACTGAGTGGGGTGTGCCAGGGATCGGTGCTGGGGAGATATACTGAGTGGAGTGTCCCAGGGATCAGTGCTGGGGAGATGTACTGAGTGGGGTGTCCCAGGGATCGGTGCTGGGGAGATGAACTGAGTGGGGTGTCCCAGGGATCGGTGCTGGGGAGATGTACTGAGTGATGTGTCCCAGGGATCGGTGCTGGGGAGATGTACTGAGTGGGGTGTCGCAAGGATTGGTGCTGGGGAGATGTACTGAGTGGAGTGTCCCAAGGATTGGTGCTGGGGAGATGGACTGAGTGGAGTGTCCCAGGGATCGGTGCTGGGGACATGCACTGAGTGGGGTGTCCCAGGGATCGGTGCTGGTGGATGTACTGAGTGGGGTGTCCCAAGGATCGGTGCTGGGGAGAGGTACTGAGTGGAATATCCCAGGGATTGGTGCTGGGGAGATGTACTGATTGGAGTGTCCCAGGGATCGGTGCTGGGGAGATGTACTGAGTGGGGTGTCCCAGGGATCGGTGCTGGGGAGCTGTACTGTGTGGAGTGTCCCAAGGATCGGTGCTGGTGGATGTACTGAGTGATGTGTCCCAGGGATCGGTGCTGGAGAGGTGTACTGAGTGGGGTGTCGCAAGGATCGGTGCTGGGGAGATGTACTGAGTGGAGCGTCCCAAGGATTGGTGCTAGGGAGATATACTGAGTGGAGTGTCCCAGGGATCGGTGCTGGGGAGATGTACTGAGTGGAGTGTCCCAGGGATCAGTGCTGGGGAGCTGTACTGAGTGGGGTGTCCCAGGGATCGGTGCTGGGGAGATGTACTGAGTGGCGTGTTCCAAGGATTGGTGCTGGGGAGATGTACTGAGTGGAGTGTCCCAGGGATCGGTGCTGGGGAGATGTACTGAGTGGGGTGTCCCAGGGATCGGTGCTGGGGAGATATACTGTGTGGAGTGTCCCAAGGATCGGTGCTGGAGGATGAACTTAGTGGAGTGTCCCAGGGATCGGTGCTGGGGAGATGTACTGAGTGGGGTGTTCCAAGGATCGGTGCTGGGTAGATGTACTGAGTGGGGTGTCCCAGGGATCGGAGCTGGGGAGATGTACTGAGTGGAGTGTCCCAGGGATTGGTGCTGGGGAGATGTACTGAGTGGGGTGTCCCAGAGATCGGTGCTGGGGAGATATACTGATTGGGGTGTCCCAGGGATCGGTGCTGGGGAGCTGTACTGAGTGGGGTGTCCCAGCGATCGGTGCTGGGGAGATGTACTGAGTGGGGTGTCCCAGGGATCGGTGCTGGGGAGATGTACTGAGTGAAGTGTCCCAGGGATCGGTGCTGGGGAGTTGTACTGAGTGGGGTGTCCCAAGGATCGGTGCTGGGGAGATGTACTGAGTGGGGTGTCCCAGTGATCGGTGCTGGGGAGATGTACTGAGTGGCGTGTCCCAGGGATCGGTGCTGGGGAGATGTACTGAGTGGAGTGTCCCAAGGATCAGTGCTGGGGAGATGAACTGAGTGGAGTGTCCCAGGGACCGATGCTGGGGAGATGTACTGAGTGGGGTGTCCCAGGGATCGGTGCTGGGGAGATGTACTGAGTGGGGTGTCCCAAGGATCGGTGCTGGTGGATGTACTGAGTGGCGTGTCCCAAGGATCGGTGCTGGGGACATGCACTGAGTGGGGTGTCCCAGAGATCGGTGCTGGGGAGATGTACTGAGCGGAGTGTCCCAGGGATTGTTGCTGGGTTGATGTACTGAGTGGAGTGTCCCAGGGATCGGTGCTGGGGAGATGTACTGAGTGGGGTGTCCCAGGGATCGGTGCTGGTGGATGTACTGAGTGGGGTGTTCAAATGATCGGTGCTGGGGAAATGTACTGGCTGGAGTGTCCCAGGGATCGGTGCTGGGGAGATGTACTGAGTGGGGTGTCCCAGGGATCGGTGCTGGGGAGATGTACTGAGTGGAGTGTCCCAGGGATCGGTGCTGGGGAGATGCACTGAGTGGAGTGTCCCAGGGATCGGTGCTGGGGAGATGTACTGAGTCGGGTGTCCCAGGGATTGGTGCTGGGGAGATGTACTGAGTGGGGTGTCCCAAGGATCGGCGCTGGTGGATGTACTGAGTGGGGTGCCCCAAGGATTGGTGTTGGGGAGATGTACTGAGTGGGGTGTCCCAGGGATCGGTGCTGGTGGATGTACTGAGTTGGTTGTACCAGGAATCGGTGCTGGGGACATGCACTGAGTGGGGTGTCCCAGGGATCGGTGCTGGGGAGATGTCCTGAGTGGGGTGTCCCAGGGATCGGTGCTGGAGAGCTGTACTGTGTGCAGTTTCCCAAGGATCGGTGCTGGTGGATGTACTGAGTGGAGTGTCCCAGGGATCGGCGCTGGTGGATGTACTGAGTGTGGTGTCCCAAGGATCGGTGCTGGGGAGATGTACTGAGTGGAGTGTCCCAGGGATCGTTGCTGGGGAGATGTACTGAGTGGAGTGTCCCAGGGATCGGTGCTGGGGAGATGCACTGAGTGGATTGTCCCAGGGATCGGTGCTGTGGAGATGTACTGAGTGGGGTGTCCCAGGGATCGGTGCTGGGGAGATGTACAGGGTGGGGTGTCCCAAGGATCGGTGCTGGTGGATGTACTGAGTGGGGTGTCCCAGGGATTGGTGCTGGGGAGATGTACAGGGTGGGGTGTCCCAAGGATCGGTGTTGGTGGATGTACTGAGTGGGGTGTCCCAAGGATCGGTGCTGGTGGATGTACTGAGTGGGGTGTCCCAGGGATTGGTGTTGGGGAGGTGCACTAAGTGGGGTGTCCCAGGGATCGGTGCTGGAGAATGTACTGAGTGGGGTGTCCCAAGGATCGGTGCTGGGGAGATGTACTGAGTGGAGTGTCCCAGGGATTGGTGCTGGGGAGATGTACTGAGTGGGGTGTCCCAGGGATCGGTGCTGGGGAGATGTACTGAGTGGAGTGTCCCAGGGATCGGTGCTGGGGAGATGTACTGAGTGGAGTGTCCCAGGGATCGGTGCTGGGGAGATGTGCTGAGTGGGGTGTCCCAGGGATTGGTGCTGGGGAGATGTACTTAGTGGGGTGTCCCAGTGATCGGAGCTGGGGAGATGTACTGTTTGCGGTGTCCCAGGGGTCGGTGCTGGTGGATACATTGAGTGGGGTGTCCCAGGGATCGGTGCTGGGGAGATGTACTGAGTCGGGTGTCCCAGGGATTGGTGCTGGGGAGATGTACTGAGTGGGGTGTCCCAGTGATCGGTGCTGGGGAGATGTACTGAGTGGGGTGTCCCAGGGATCGGTGCTGGGGAGATGTGCTGAGTGGAGTGTCCCAGGGATCGGTGCTGGGGAGATGTACTGAGTGGAGTGTCCCCGGGATCGGTGCTGGGGAGATGTACTGAGTGGAGTGTCCCAGGGATCGATGCTGGGGAGATGAACAGAGTGGAGTGCCCCTGGGATCGGTGCTGGGGAGATGTGCTGACTGGAGTGTCCCAGGGATCGGTGCTGGGGAGATGTATTGAGTGGAGTGTCCCAAGGATCAGTGCTGGGGAGATGAACTGAGTGGAGTGTCCCAGGGACCGATGCTGGGGAGATGTACTGAGTGGGGTGTCCCAGGGATCGGTGCTGGGGAGATGTACTGAGTGAGGTGTCCCAAGGATCGGTGCTGGTGGATGTACTGAGTGGGGTGTCCCAAGGATCGGTGCTGGGGACATGCACTGAGTGGGGTGTCCCAGGGATCGGTGCTGGGGAGATGTACTGAGCGGAGTGTCCCAGGGATTGGTGCTGGGTTGATGTACTGAGTGGAGTGTCCCAGGGATCGGTGCTGGGGAGATGTACTGAGTGGGGTGTCCCAGGGATCGGTGCTGGTGGATGTACTGAGTGGGGTGTTCAAAGGGTCGGTGCTGGGGAGATGTACTGACTGGAGTGTCCCAGGGATCGGTGCTGGGGAGATGTACTGAGTGGGGTGTCCCAGGGATCGGTGCTGCGGAGATGTACTGAGTGGAGTGTCCCAGGGATCGGTGCTGGGGAGATGCACTGAGTGGAGTGTCCCAGGGATCGGTGCTGGGGAGATGTACTGAGTCGGGTGTCCCAGGGATTGGTGCTGGGGAGATGTACTGAGTGGGTTGTACCAAGGATCGGCGCTGGTGGATGAACTGTGTGGGGTGTCCCAAGGATTGGTGTTGGGGAGATGTACTGAGTGGGGTGTCCCAGGGATCGGTGCTGGTGGATGTACTGAGTTGGGTGTACCAGGGATCGGTGCTGGGGACATGCACTGAGTGGGGTGTCCCAGGGATCGGTGCTGGTGGATGTACTGAGTGGGGTGTCCCAAGGATCGGTGCTGGGGAGAGGTACTGAGTGGAATATCCCAGGGATTGGTGCTGGGGAGATGTACTGATTGGAGTGTCCCAGGGATCGGTGCTGGGGAGATGTCCTGAGTGGGGTGTCCCAGGGATCGGTGCTGGAGAGCTGTACTGTGTGCAGTGTCCCAAGGATCGGTGCTGGTGGATGTACTGAGTGGAGTGTCCCAGGGATCGGCGCTGGCGGATGTACTGAGTGTGGTGTCCCAAGGATCGGTGCTGGGGAGATGTACTGAGTGGAGTGTCCCAGGGATCGGTGCTGGGGAGATGCACTGAGTGGATTGTCCCAGGGATCGGTGCTGTGGAGATGTACTGAGTGGGGTGTCCCAGGGATCGGTGCTGGGGAGATGTACAGGGTGGGGTGTCCCAAGGATCGGTGCTGGTGGATGTACTGAGTGGGGTGTCCCAGGGATCGGTGCTGGGGAGATGTACAGGGTGGGGTGTCCCAAGGATCGGTGTTGGTGGATGTACTGAGTGGGGTGTCCCAAGGATCAGTGCTGGTGGATGTACTGAGTGGGGTGTCCCAGGGATTGGTGCTGGGGAGGTGCACTAAGTGGGGTGTCCCAGGGATCGGTGCTGGAGAATGTACTGAGTGGGGTGTCCCAAGGATCGGTGCTGGGGAGATGTACTGAGTGGAGTGTCCCAGGGATTGGTGCTGGGGAGATGTACTGAGTGGGGTGTCCCAGGGATCGGTGCTGGGGAGATGTACTGAGTGGAGTGTCCCAGGGATCGGTGCTGGGGAGATGTACTGAGTGGAGTGTCCCAGGGATCGGTGCTGGGGAGATGTGCTGAGTGGGGTGTCCCAGGGATTGGTGCTGGGGAGATGTACTTAGTGGGGTGTCCTAGGAATCGGAGCTGGGGAGATGTACTGTTTGCGGTGTCCCAGGGGTCGGTGCTGGTGGATGTATTGAGTGGGGTGTCCCAGGGATCGGTGCTGGGGCGATGTACTGAGTCGGGTGTCCCAGGGATTGGTGCTGGGGAGATGTACTGAGTGGGGTGTCCCAGTGATCGGTGCTGGGGAGATGCACTGAGTGGGGTGTCCCAGGGATCGGTGCTGGGGAGATGTACTGAGTGGAGTGTCCCAGGGATCGGTGCTGGGGAGATATACTGAGTGGAGTGTCCCAGGGATCGGTGCTGGGGAGATGTACTGAGTGGAGTGTCCCAGGGATCGATGCTGGGGAGATGAACAGAGTGGAGTGCCCCTGGGATCGGTGCTGGGGAGATGTGCTGACTGGAGTGTCCCAGGGATCGGTGCTGGGGAGATGTACTGAGTGGGGTATCCCAGGGATCGGTGCTGGGGAGATGTATTGAGTGGGGTGTCCCAGGGATCGGTGCTGGAGAGATGTACTGAGTGGGGTGTCCCAGGGATCGTTGCTGGGGAGATGTACTGAGTGGAGTGTCCCAGGGATCGGTGCTGGTGGACGTACTGAGTGGGGTGTCCATGGGATCGGTGCTGGGGAGATGTACTGGGTGGGGTGTCCCAAGGATCGGTGCTGGGGACATGTAATGAGTGGGGTGTCCCAGGGATCGGAGCTGGGGGAATGTACTGAGTGGAGTGTCCCAGGGATCGTTGCTGGCGGATGTACAGAGTGGAGTGTCCTAGGGATCGGTGCTGGCGGATGTACAGAGTGTGGTGTCCCAAGGATCGGTGCTGGGGAGATGTATTGAGTGGAGTGTCCCAGGGATCGTTGCTGGGGAGATGTACTGAGTGGAGTGTCCCAGGGATCGGTGCTGGGGAGATGCACTGAGTGGAGTGTCCCTGGGATCGGTGCTGGGGAGATGTACTGAGTGGGGTGTCCCAGGGATCGGTGCTGGGGAGATGTACAGGGTGGGGTGTCCCAAGGATCGGTGCTGGTGGATGTACTGAGTGGGGTGTCCCAAGGATCGGTGCTGGGGAGATGTACTGAGTGGGGTGTCCCAGGGATCGGTGATGGTGGATGTACTGTGTGGGGTGTCCCAGGGATCGGTGCTGGGGACATGCACTGAGTGGGGTGTCCCAGGGATCGGTTCTGGTGGATGTACTGAGTGGGGTGTCCCAAGGATCGGTGCTGGCGAGATGTACTGAGTGGAGTGTCCCAGGGATTGGTGCTGGGGAGATGTACTGATTGGAGTGTCCCAGGGATCGGTGCTGGGGAGATGTACTGAGTGGAGTGTCCCAGTGATCGGTGCTGGGGAGATGTACTGAGTGGAGTGTCCCAGGGATCGGTGCTGGGGAGATGTACTGAATGGGGTGTCCCAGGGATCGCTGCTGGCGAATGTACTGAGTGTGGTGTCCCAAGGATCGGTGCTGGGGAGATGTACTGAGTGGAGTGTCCCAGGGATCGTTGCTGGGGAGATGTACTGAGTGGAGTGTCCCAGGGATCGGTGCTGGGAAGATGTACTGAGTGGAGTGTCGCAGGGATCGGTGCTGGGGAGATGTACCGAGTGGGGTGTCCCAGGGATCGGTGCTGGGGAGATGTACTGTATGGGGTGTCCCAGGCATCGGTGCTGGGGAGATGTACTGAGTGGAGTGTCCCAGGGATCGGTGCTGGGGAGATGTACTGAGTGGAGTGTCCCAGGGATCGGTGCTGGGGAGATGTACTGAGTGGAGTGTCCCAAGCATCGATGCTGGGGAGATGAACAGAGTGGAGTGCCCCTGGGATCGGTGCGGGGGAGATGTGCTGAGTGGAGTGTCCCAGGGATCGGTGCTGGGGAGATGTACTGAGTGGGGTATCCCAGGGATCGGTGCTGGGGAGATATGTTGAGTGGGGTGTCCCAGGGATCGGTGCTGGGGAGATGTACTGGGTGGGGTGTCCCAAGGATCGGTGCTGGGGAGATGCAATGAGTGGGGTGTCCCAGGGATCGGAGCTGGGGAGATGTACTGAGTGGAGTGTCCCAGGGATCGTTGCTGGGGAGATGTACTGAGTGGGGTGTCCCAGGGATCGGTGCTGGGGAGATGTCCTGAGTGGGGTGTCCCAGGGATCAGTGCTGGGGAGATGTACTGAGTGGAGTGTCCCAAGGATCAGTGCTGGGGAGATGAACTGAGTGGAGTGTCCCAGGGATCGGTGCTGGGGAGATGTACTGAGCGGAGTGTCCGAGGGATTGGTGCTGGGGTGATGTACTGAGTGGGGTGTCCGAGGGATCGGTGCTGGAGAGATGTACTGAGTGGGGTGTCCCAAGGATCGGTGCTGGGGACATGCACTGAGTGGGGTGTCCCAGGGATCGGTGCTGGGGAGATGTACTGAGCGGAGTGTCCCAGGGATTGGTGCTGGGGTGATGTACTGAGTGGAGTGTCCCAGGGATCGGTGCTGGGGAGATGTACTGAGTGGGGTGTCCCAGGGATCGGTGCTTGTGGATGTACTGAGTGGGGTGTCCAAAGGATCGGTGCTGGGGAGATGTACTGACTGGAGTGTCCCAGGCATCGGTGCTGGGGAGATGCACTGAGTGGAGTGTCCCAGGGATCGGTGCTGGGGAGATGTACTGAGTCGGTTGTCCCAGGGATTGGTGCTGGGGAGATGTACTGAGTGGGGTGTCCCAAGGATCGGCGCTGGTGGATGTACTGAGTGGGGTATCCCACGGATCGGTGCTGGGGAGATGTATTGAGTGGGGTGTCCCAGGGATCGGTGCTGGAGAGATGTACTGAGTGGGGTGTCCCAGGGATCGTTGCTGGGGAGATGTACTGAGTGGAGTGTCCCAGGGATCGGTGCTGGGGAGATGTACTGAGTGGAGTGTCCCAGGGATCGGTGCTGGGGAGATGTACTAAGTGGAGTGTCCCAGGGATCGATGCTGGGGAGATGAACAGAGTGGAGTGCCCCTGGGATCGGTGCTGGGGAGATGTGCTGAGTGGAGTGTCCCAGGGCTCGGTGCTGGGGAGATGTACTGAGTGGGGTATCCCAGGGATCGGTGCTGGGGAGATGTATTGAGTGGGGTGTCCCAGGGATCGGTGCTGGAGAGATGTACTGAGTGGGGTGTCCCAGGGATCGTTGCTGGGGAGATGTACTGAGTGGAGTGTCCCAGGGATCGGTGCTGGGGAGATGTACTGAGTGGAGTGTCCCAGGGATCGGTGCTGGTGGACGTACTGAGTGGGGTATCCATGGGATCGGTGCTGGGGAGATGTACTGGGTGGGGTGTCCCAAGGATCGGTGCTGGGGAGATGTAATGAGTGGGGTGTCCCAGGGATCGGAGCTGGGGTGATGTACTGAGTGGAGTGTCCCAGGGATCGTTGCTGGGGAGATGTACTGAGTGGGGTGTCCCAGGGATCGGTGCTGGGGAGATGTACTGAGTGGGGTGACCCAGGGATCAGTGCTGGGGAGATGTACTGAGTGGAGTGTCCCAAGGATCAGTGCTGGGGAGATGAACTGAGTGGAGTGTCCCAGGGACCGATGCTGGGGAGATGTACTGAGTGGGGTGTCCCAGGGATCGGTGCTGGGGAGATGTACTGAGTGGGGTGTCCCAAGGATCGGTGCTGGTGGATGTACTGAGTGGGTGTCCCAAGGATCGGTGCTGGGGACATGCACTGAGTGGGGTGTCCCAGGGATCGGTGCTGGGGAGATGTACTGAGCGAAGTGTCCCAGGGATTGTTGCTGGGGTGATGTACTGAGTGGAGTGTCCCAGGGATCGGTGCTGGGGAGATGTACTGAGTGGGGTGTCCCAGGGATCGGTGCTGGTGGATGTACTGAGTGGGGTGTCCAAAGGATCGGTGCTGGGGAGATGTACTGACTGGAGTGTCCCAGGGATCGGTGCTGGGGAGATGTACTGAGTGGGGTGTCCCAGGGATCGGTGCTGGGGAGATGTACTGAGTGGAGTGTCCCAGGGATCGGTGCTGGGGAGATGCACTGAGTGGAGTTTCCCAGGGATCGGCGCTGGGGAGATGTACTGAGTCGGGTGTCCCAGGGATTGGTGCTGGGGAGATGTACTGAGTGGGGTGTCCCAAGGATCGGCGCTGGTGGATGTACTGAGTGGGGTGTCCCAAGGATCAGTGTTGGGGAGATGTACTGAGTGGGGTGTCCCAGGGATCGGTGCTGGTGGATGTACTGAGTTGGGTGTACCAGGGATCGGTTCTGGGGACATGCACTGAGTGGGGTGTCCCAGGGATCGGTGCTGGTGGATGTACTGAGTGGGGTGTCCCAAGGATCGGTGCTGGGGAGAGGTACTGAGTGGAATATCCCAGGGACTGGTGCTGGGGAGATGTACTGATTGGAGTGTCCCAGGGATCGGTGCTGGGGAGATGTACTGAGTGGGGTGTCCCAGGGATCGGTGCTGGGGAGCTGTACTGTGTGGAGTGTCCCAAGGATCGGTGCTGGGGAGATGTACTGATTGGAGTATCCCAGGGATCGGTGCTGGGGAGATGTACTGAGTGGGGTGTCCCAGGGATCGGTGCTGGTCGATGTACTGAGTGGGGTGTCCAAAGGATCGGTGCTGTGGAGATGTACTGACTGGAGTGTCCCAGGGATCGGTGCTGGGGAGATGTACTGAGTGGGGTGTCCCAGGGATCGGTGCTGGGGAGATGTACTGAGTGGAGTGTACCAGGGATCGGTGCTGGGGAGATGCACTGAGTGGAGTGTCCCAGGGATCGGTGCTGGGGTGATGTACTGAGTCGGGTGTCCCAGGGATTGGTGCTGGGGAGATGTACTGAGTGGGGTGTCCCAAGGATCGGCGCTGGTGGATGTACTGAGTGGGGTGTCCCAAGGATCGGTGTTGGGGAGATGTACTGAGTGGGGTGTCCCAGGGATCGGTGCTGGGGGATGTACTGAATTGGGTGTACCAGGGATCGGTTCTGGGGACATGCACTGAGTGGGGTGTCCCAGGGATCGGTGCTGGTGGATGTACTGAGTGGGGTGTCCCAAGAATCGGTGCTGGGGAGAGGTACTGAGTGGAATATCCCAGGGATTGGTGCTGGGGAGATGTACTGATTGGAGTGTCCCAGGGATCGGTGCTGGGGAGATGTACTGAGTGGGGTGTCCCAGGGATCGGTGCTGGGGAGCTGTACTGTGTGGAGTGTCCCAAGGATCGGTGCTGGTGGATGTACTGAGTGGAGTGTCCCAGGGATCGGTGCTGGCGGATGTACTGAGTGTGGTGTCCCAAGGATCGGTGCTGGGGAGATGTACTGAGTGGAGTGTCCCAGGGATCGTTGCTGGGGAGATGTACTGAGTGGAGTGTCCCAGGGATCGGTGCTGGGGAGATGCACTGAGTGGATTGTCCCAGGGATCGGTGCTGTGGAGATGTACTGAGTGGGGTGTCCCAGGGATCGGTGCTGGGGAGATGTACAGGGTGGGGTGTCCCAAGGATCGGTGCTGGTGGATGTACTGAGTGGGGTGTCCCAAGGATCGGTGCTGGGGAGATGTACTGAGTGGGGTGTCCCAGGTATCGGTGCTGTTGGATGTACTGAGTGGGGTGTCCCAGGGATCGGTGCTGGGGACATGCACTGAGTGGGGTGTCCCAGGGATCGGTGCTGGTGGATGTACTGAGTGGGGTGTCCCAAGGATCGGTGCTGGGGAGATGTACTGAGTGGCGTGTCCCAGGGATCGGTGCTGGGGAGATGTACTGAGTGAAGTGTCCCAGGGATCGGTGCTGGGGAGATGTACTGAGTGGGGTGTCCCAAGGATCGGTGCTGGGGAGATGTACTGAGTGGGGTGTCCCAGGGATCGGTGCTGGGGGGATGTACTGAGTTGAGTGTCCCAGGGATCGGTGCTGGGGAGATGTGCTGAGTGGAGTGTCCCAGGGATCGGTGCTGGGGAGATGTACTGAGTGGGGTATCCCAGGGATCGGTGCTGGGGAGATGTATTGAGTGGGGTGTCCCAGGGATCGGTGCTGGAGAGATGTACTGAGTGGGGTGTCCCAGGGATCATTGCTGGGGAGATGTACTGAGTGGAGTGTCCCAGGGATCGGTGCTGGGGAGATGTACTGAGTGGAGTGTCCCAGGGATCGGTGCTGGTGGACGTACTGAGTGGGGTGTCCCAGGGATCGGTGCTGGGGAGATTTACTGGGTGGGGTGTCCCAAGGATCGGTGCTGGGGAGATGTAATGAGTGGGGTGTCCCAGGGATCGGAGCTGGGGAGATGTACTGAGTGGAGTGTCCCAGGGATCGTTGCTGGGGAGATGTACTGAGTGGGTTGTCCCAGGGATCGGTGCTGGGGAGAGGTACTGAGTGGGGTGTGCCAGGGATCAGTGCTGGGGAGATGTACTGAGTGGAGTGTCCCAAGGATCAGTGCTGGGGAGATGAACTGAGTGGAGTGTCCCAGGGACCGATGCTGGAGAGATGTACTGAGTGGGGTGTCCCAGGGATCGGTGCTGGGGAGATGTACTGAGTGGGGTGTCCCAAGGATCGGTGCTGGTGGATGTACTGAGTGGGGTGTCCCAAGGATCGGTGCTGGGGACATGCACTGAGTGGGGTGTCCCAGGGATCGGTGCTGGGGAGATGTACTGAGTGGGGGGTCCCAGGGATCGGTGCTGGTGGATGTACTGAGTGGGGTGTCCAAAGGATCGGTGCTAGGGAGATGAACTGAATGGAGTGTCCCAGGGATCGGTGCTGGGGAGATGTACTGAGTGCGGTGTCCCAGGGATCGGTGCTGGGAAGATGTACTGAGTGGAGTGTCCCAGGGATCGGTGCTTGGGAGATGCACTGAGTGGAGTGTCCCAGGGATCGGTGACGGGGAGATGTGCTGAGTCGGGTGTCCCAGGGATTGGTGCTGGGGAGATGTACTGAGTGGGGTGTCCCAAGGATCGGCGCTGCTGGATGTACTGAGTGGGGTGTCCCAAGGATCGGTGTTGGGGAGATGTACTGAGTGGGGTGTCCCAGGGATCGGTGCTGGTGGATGTACTGAGTGGGGTGTCCCAGGGATAGGTGCTGGGGACATGCACTGAGTGGGGTGTCCCAGGGATCGGTGCTGGTGGATGTACTGAGTGGGGTGTCCCAAGGATCGGTGCTGGGGAGGGGTACTGAGTGGAATGTCCCAGGGATTGGTGTTGGGGAGATGTACTGATTGGAGTGTCCCAGGGATCGGTGCTGGGGAGATGTACTGAGTGGGGTGTCCCAGGGAGCGGTGGCGGGGGAGCTGTACTGTGTGGAGTGTCCCAAGGATCGGAGCTGGTGGATGTACTGAGTGGAGTGTCCCAGGGATCGGTGCTGGCGGATGTACTGAGTGTGGTGTCCCAAGGATCGGTGCTGGGGAGATGTACTGAGTGGAGTGTCCCAGGGATCGTTGCTGGGGAGATGTACTGAGTGGAGTGTCCCAGGGATCGGTGCTGGGGAGATGCACTGAGTGGAGTGTCCCAGGGATCGGTGCTGGGGAGATGTACTGAGTGGGGTGTCCCAGGGATCGGTGCTGGGGAGATGTACAGGGTGGGGTGTCCCAAGGATCGGTGCTGGTGGATGTACTGAGTGGGGTGTCCTAAGGATCGGTGCTGGGGAGATGTACTGAGTGGGGTGTCCCAGGGATCGGTGCTGGTGGATATACTGAGTGGGGTGTCCCAGGGATCGGTGCTGGGGACATGCACTGAGTGGGGTGTCCCAAGGATCGGTGCTGGTGGATGTACTGAGTGGGGTGTCCCAAGGATCGGTGCTGGGGAGAGGTCCTGAGTGGAATATCCCAGGGATTGGTGCTGGGGAGATGTCCTGATTGGAGTGTCCCAGGGATCGGTGCTGGGGAGATGTACTGAGTGGGGTGTCCCAGGGATCGGTGCTGGGGAGATGTACTGAGTGGGGTGTCCCAGGGATCGGTGCTGGGGAGCTGTACTGTGTGGAGTGTCCCAAGGATCGGTGCTGGTGGATGTACTGAGTGGAGTGTCCCAGGGATCGGTGCTGGCGGTTGTACTGAGTGTGGTGTCCCAAGGATCGGTGCTGGGGAGATGTACTGAGTGGAGTGTCCCAGGGATCGTTGCTGGGGAGATGTACTGAGTGGAGTGTCCCAGGGATCGGTGCTGGGGAGATGCACTGAGTGGATTGTCCCAGGGATCGGTGCTGTGGAGATGTACTGAGTGGGGTGTCCCAGGGATCGGGGCTGGGGAGATGTACAGGGTGGGGTGTCCCAAGGATCGGTGCTGGTGGATGTACTGTGTGGGGTGTCCCAAGGATCGGTGCTGGGGAGATGTACTGAGTGGGGTGTCCCAGGTATCGGTGCTGTTGGATGTACTGAGTGGGGTGTCCCAGGGATCGGTGCTGGGGACATGCACTGAGTGGGGTGTCCCAGGGATCGGTGCTGGTGGATGTACTGAGTGGGGTTTCCCAAGGATCGGTGCTGGGGAGATGTACTGAGTGGCGTGTCCCAGGGATCGGTGCTGGGGAGATGTACTGAGTGAAGTGTCCCAGGGATCGTTGCTGGGGAGATGCACTGAGTGGGGTGTCCCAAGGATCGGTGCTGGGGAGATGTACTGAGTGGGGTGTCCCAGGGATCGGTGCTGGGGGGATGTACTGAGTTGAGTGTCCCAGGGATCGGTGCTGGGGAGATGTGCTGAGTGGAGTGTCCCAGGGATCGGTGCTGGGGAGATGTACTGAGTGGGGTGTCCCAGGGATCATTGCTGGGGAGATGTACTGAGTGGAGTGTCCCAGGGATCGGTGCTGGGGAGATGTACTGAGTGGAGTGTCCCAGGGATCGGTGCTGGTGGACGTACTGAGTGGGGTGTCCCAGGGATCGTTGCTGGGGAGATGTACTGGGTGGGGTGTCCCAAGGATCGGTGCTGGGGAGATGTAATGAGTGGGGTGTCCCAGTGATCGGAGCTGGGGAGATGTACTGAGTGGAGTGTCCCAGGGATCGTTGCTGGGGAGATGTACTGAGTGGGGTGTCCCAGGGATCGGTGCTGGGGAGAGGTACTGAGTGGGGTGTGCCAGGGATCGTTGCTGGGGAGATGTACTGAGTGGAGTGTCCCAGGGATCGGTGCTGGGGAGATGCACTGAGTGGAGTGTCCCAGGGATCGGTGCTGGGGAGATGTACTGAGTGGGGTGTCCCAGGGATCGGTGCTGGGGAGATGTACAGGGTGGGGTGTCCCAAGGATCGGTGCTGGTGGATGTACTGAGTGGGGTGTCCTAAGGATCGGTGCTGGGGAGATGTACTGAGTGGGGTGTCCCAGGGATCGGTGCTGGTGGATATACTGAGTGGGGTGTCCCAGGGATCGGTGCTGGGGACATGCACTGAGTGGGGTGTCCCAGGGATCGGTGCTGGTGGATGTACTGAGTGGGGTGTCCCAAGGATCGGTGCTGGGGAGAGGTACTGAGTGGAATATCCCAGGGATTGGTGCTGGGGAGATGTCCTGATTGGAGTGTCCCAGGGATCGGTGCTGGGGAGATGTACTGAGTGGGGTGTCCCAGGGATCGGTGCTGGGGAGATGTACTGAGTGGGGTGTCCCAGGGATCGGTGCTGGGGAGCTGTACTGTGTGGAGTGTCCCAAGGATCGGTGCTGGTGGATGTACTGAGTGGAGTGTCCCAGGGATCGGTGCTGGCGGTTGTACTGAGTGTGGTGTCCCAAGGATCGGTGCTGGGGAGATGTACTGAGTGGAGTGTCCCAGGGATCGTTGCTGGGGAGATGTACTGAGTGGAGTGTCCCAGGGATCGGTGCTGGGGAGATGCACTGAGTGGATTGTCCCAGGGATCGGTGCTGTGGAGATGTACTGAGTGGGGTGTCCCAGGGATCGGGGCTGGGGAGATGTACAGGGTGGGGTGTCCCAAGGATCGGTGCTGGTTGATGTACTGTGTGGGGTGTCCCAAGGATCGGTGCTGGGGAGATGTACTGAGTGGGGTGTCCCAGGTATCGGTGCTGTTGGATGTACTGAGTGGGGTGTCCCAGGGATCGGTGCTGGGGACATGCACTGAGTGGGGTGTCCCAGGGATCGGTGCTGGTGGATGTACTGAGTGGGGTTTCCCAAGGATCGGTGCTGGGGAGATGTACTGAGTGGCGTGTCCCAGGGATCGGTGCTGGGGAGATGTACTGAGTGAAGTGTCCCAGGGATCGTTGCTGGGGAGATGCACTGAGTGGGGTGTCCCAAGGATCGGTGCTGGGGAGATGTACTGAGTGGGGTGTCCCAGGGATCGGTGCTGGGGGGATGTACTGAGTTGAGTGTCCCAGGGATCGGTGCTGGGGAGATGTGCTGAGTGGAGTGTCCCAGGGATCGGTGCTGGGGAGATGTACTGAGTGGGGTGTCCCAGGGATCATTGCTGGGGAGATGTACTGAGTGGAGTGTCCCAGGGATCGGTGCTGGGGAGATGTACTGAGTGGAGTGTCCCAGGGATCAGTGCTGGTGGACGTACTGAGTGGGGTGTCCCAGGGATCGTTGCTGGGGAGATGTACTGGGTGGGGTGTCCCAAGGATCGGTGCTGGGGAGATGTAATGAGTGGGGTGTCCCAGTGATCGGAGCTGGGGAGATGTACTGAGTGGAGTGTCCCAGGGATCGTTGCTGGGGAGATGTACTGAGTGGGGTGTCCCAGGGATCGGTGCTGGGGAGAGGTACTGAGTGGGGTGTGCCAGGGATCAGTGCTGGGGAGATGTACTGAGTGGAGTGTCCCAAGGATCAGTGCTGGGGAGATGAACTGAGTGGAGTGTCCCAGGGACCGATGCTGGAGAGATGTACTGAGTGGGGTGTCCCAGGGATCGGTGCTGGGGAGATGTACTGAGTGGGGTGTCCCAAGGATCGGTGCTGGTGGATGTACTGAGTGGGGTGTCCCAAGGATCGGTGCTGGGGACATGCACTGAGTGGGGTGTCCCAGGGATCGGTGCTGGTGGATGTACTGAGTGGGGTGTCCCAAGGATCGGTGCTGGGGAGATGTACTGAGTGGCGTGTCCCAGGTATCGGTGCTGTTGGATGTACTGAGTGGGGTGTCCCAGGGATCGGTGCTGGGGACATGCACTGAGTGGGGTGTCCCAGGGATCGGTGCTGGTGGATGTACTGAGTGGGGTGTCCCAAGGATCGGTGCTGGGGAGATGTACTGAGTGGCGTGTCCCAGGGATCGGTGCTGGGGAGATGTACTGAGTGAAGTGTCCCAGGGATCGGTGCTGGGGAGATGTACTGAGTGGGGTGTCCCAAGGATCAGTGCTGGGGAGATGTACTGAGTGGGGTGTCCCAGGGATCGGTGCTGGGGGGATGCACTGAGTTGAGTGTCCCAGGGATCAGTGCTGGGGAGATGTGCTGAGTGGAGTGTCCCAGGGATCGGTGCTGGGGAGATGTACTGAGTGGGGTATCCCAGGGATCGGTGCTGGGGAGATGTACTGAGTGGAGTGTCCCAGGGATCGGTGCTGGTGGACGTACTGAGTGGGGTGTCCCAGGGATCGGTGCTGGGGAGATTTACTGGGTGGGGTGTCCCAAGGATCGGTGCTGGGGAGATGTAATGAGTGGGGTGTCCCAGGGATCGGAGCTGGGGAGATGTACTGAGTGGAGTGTCCCAGGGATCGTTGCTGGGGAGATGTACTGAGTGGGTTGTCCCAGGGATCGGTGCTGGGGAGAGGTACTGAGTGGGGTGTGCCAGGGATCAGTGCTGGGGAAATGTACTGAGTGGAGTGTCCCAAGGATCAGTGCTGGGGAGATGAACTGAGTGGAGTGTCCCAGGGACCGATGCTGGAGAGATGTACTGAGTGGGGTGTCCCAGGGATCGGTGCTGGGGAGATGTACTGAGTGGGGTGTCCCAAGGATCGGTGCTGGTGGATGTACTGAGTGGGGTGTCCCAAGGATCGGTGCTGGGGACATGCACTGAGTGGGGTGTCCCAGGGATCGGTGCTGGGGAGATGTACTGAGCGGAGTGTCCCAGGGATTGGTGCTGGGGTGATGGACTGAGTGGAGTGTCCCAGGGATCGGTGCTGGGGAGATATACTGAGTGGGGGGTCCCAGGGATCGGTGCTGGTGGATGTACTGAGTGGGGTGTCCAAAGGATCGGTGCTAGGGAGATGAACTGAATGGAGTGTCCCAGGGATCGGTGCTGGGGAGATGTACTGAGTGCGGTGTCCCAGGGATCGGTGCTGGGAAGATGTACTGAGTGGAGTGTCCCAGGGATCGGTGCTTGGGAGATGCACTGAGTGGAGTGTCCCAGGGATCGGTGACGGGGAGATGTGCTGAGTCGGGTGTCCCAGGGATTGGTGCTGGGGAGATGTACTGAGTGGGGTGTCCCAAGGATCGGCGCTGCTGGATGTACTGTGTGGGGTGGCCCAAGGATCGGTGTTGGGGAGATGTACTGAGTGGGGTGTCCCAGGGATCGGTGCTGGTGGATGTACTGAGTGGGGTGTCCCAGGGATAGGTGCTGGGGACATGCACTGAGTGGGGTGTCCCAGGGATCGGTGCTGGTGGATGTACTGAGTGGGGTGTCCCAAGGATCGGTGCTGGGGAGGGGTACTGAGTGGAATGTCCCAGGGATTGGTGTTGGGGAGATGTACTGATTGGAGTGTCCCAGGGATCGGTGCTGGGGAGATGTACTGAGTGGGGTGTCCCATGGAGCGGTGGCGGGGGAGCTGTACTGTGTGGAGTGTCCCAAGGATCGGAGCTGGTGGATGTACTGAGTGGAGTGTCCCAGGGATCGGTGCTGGCGGATGTACTGAGTGTGGTGTCCCAAGGATCGGTGCTGGGGAGATGTACTGAGTGGAGTGTCCCAGGGATCGTTGCTGGGGAGATGTACTGAGTGGAGTGTCCCAGGGATCGGTGCTGGGGAGATGCACTGAGTGGAGTGTCCCAGGGATCGGTGCTGGGGAGCTGTACTGTGTGGAGTGTCCCAAGGATCGGTGCTGGTGGATGTACTGAGTGGAGTGTCCCAGGGATCGGTGCTGGCGGTTGTACTGAGTGTGGTGTCCCAAGGATCGGTGCTGGGGAGATGTACTGAGTGGAGTGTCCCAGGGATCGTTGCTGGGGAGATGTACTGAGTGGAGTGTCCCAGGGATCGGTGCTGGGGAGATGCACTGAGTGGATTGTCCCAGGGATCGGTGCTGTGGAGATGTACAGGGTGGGGTGTCCCAAGGATCGGTGCTGGTGGATGTACTGAGTGGGGTGTCCCAAGGATCGGTGCTGGGGAGATGTACTGAGTGGGGTGTCCCAGGTATCGGTGCTGTTGGATGTACTGAGTGGGGTGTCCCAGGGATCGGTGCTGGGGACATGCACTGAGTGGGGTGTCCCAGGGATCGGTGCTGGTGGATGTACTGAGTGGGGTTTCCCAAGGATCGGTGCTGGGGAGATGTACTGAGTGGCGTGTCCCAGGGATCGGTGCTGGGGAGATGTACTGAGTGAAGTGTCCCAGGGATCGGTGCTGGGGAGATGCACTGAGTGGGGTGTCCCAAGGATCGGTGCTGGGGAGATGTACTGAGTGGGGTGTCCCAGGGATCGGTGCTGGGGGGATGTACTGAGTTGAGTGTCCCAGGGATCGGTGCTGGGGAGATGTGCTGAGTGGAGTGTCCCAGGGATCGGTGCTGGGGAGATGTACTGAGTGGGGTATCCCAGGGATCGGTGCTGGGGAGATGTATTGAGTGGGGTGTCCCAGGGATCGGTGCTGGAGAGATGTACTGAGTGGGGTGTCCCAGGGATCATTGCTGGGGAGATGTACTGAGTGGAGTGTCCCAGGGATCGGTGCTGGGGAGATGTACTGAGTGGAGTGTCCCAGGGATCGGTGCTGGTGGACGTACTGAGTGGGGTGTCCCAGGGATCGTTGCTGGGGAGATGTACTGGGTGGGGTGTCCCAAGGATCGGTGCTGGGGAGATGTAATGAGTGGGGTGTCCCAGTGATCGGAGCTGGGGTGATGTACTGAGTGGAGTGTCCCAGGGATCGTTGCTGGGGAGATGTACTGAGTGGGGTGTCCCAGGGATCGGTGCTGGGGAGAGGTACTGAGTGGGGTGTGCCAGGGATCAGTGCTGGGGAGATGTACTGAGTGGAGTGTCCCAAGGATCAGTGCTGGGGAGATGAACTGAGTGGAGTGTCCCAGGGACCGATGCTGGAGAGATGTACTGAGTGGGGTGTCCCAGGGATCGGTGCTGGGGAGATGTACTGAGTGGGGTGTCCCAAGGATCGGTGCTGGTGGATGTACTGAGTGGGGTGTCCCATGGATCGGTGCTGGGGACATGCACTGAGTGGGGTGTCCCAGGGATCGGTGCTGGTGGATGTACTGAGTGGGGTGTCCCAAGGATCGGTGCTGGGGAGATGTACTGAGTGGCGTGTCCCAGGTATCGGTGCTGTTGGATGTACTGAGTGGGGTGTCCCAGGGATCGGTGCTGGGGAGATGTACTGAGCGGAGTGTCCCAGGGATTGGTGCTGGGGTGATGGACTGAGTGGAGTGTCCCAGGGATCGGTGCTGGGGAGATGTACTGAGTGGGGGGTCCCAGGGATCGGTGCTGGTGGATGTACTGAGTGGGGTGTCCAAAGGATCGGTGCTAGGGAGATGAACTGAATGGAGTGTCCCAGGGATCGGTGCTGGGGAGATGTACTGAGTGCGGTGTCCCAGGGATCGGTGCTGGGAAGATGTACTGAGTGGAGTGTTCCAGGGATCGGTGCTTGGGAGATGCACTGAGTGGAGTGTCCCAGGGATCGGTGACGGGGAGATGTGCTGAGTCGGGTGTCCCAGGGATTGGTGCTGGGGAGATGTACTGAGTGGGGTGTCCCAAGGATCGGCGCTGCTGGATGTACTGAGTGGGGTGTCCCAAGGATCGGTGTTGGGGAGATGTACTGAGTGGGGTGTCCCAGGGATCGGTGCTGGTGGATGTACTGAGTGGGGTGTCCCAGGGATCGGTGCTGGGGACATGCACTGAGTGGGGTGTCCCAGGGATCGGTGCTGGTGGATGTACTGAGTGGGGTGCCCAAGGATCGGTGCTGGGGAGGGGTACTGAGTGGAATGTCTCAGGGATTGCTGTTGGGGAGTTGTACTGATTGGAGTGTCCCAGGGATCGGTGCTGGGGAGATGTACTGAGTGGGGTGTCCCAGGGATCGGGGCCGGGGAGCTGTACTGTGTGGAGTGTCCCAAGGATCGGAGCTGGTGGATGTACTGAGTGGAGTGTCCCAGGGATCGGTGCTGGCGGATGTACTGAGTGTGGTGTCCGAAGGATCGGTGCTGGGGAGATGTACTGAGTGGAGTGTCCCAGGGATCGTTGCTGGGGAGATGGACTGAGTGGAGTGTCCCAGGGATCGGTGCTGGGGAGATGCACTGAGTGGAGTGTCCCAGGGATCGGTGCTGGGGAGATGTACTGAGTGGGGTGTCCCAGGGATCGGTGCTGGGGAGCTGTACAGGGTGGGGTGTCCCAAGGATCGGTGCTGGTGGATGTACTGAGTGGGGTGTCCCAAGGATCGGTGCTGGGGAGATGTACTGAGTGGGGTGTCCCTGGGATCGGTGCTGGTGGATATACTGAGTGGGGTGTCCCAGGGATCGGTGCTGGGGACATGCACTGAGTGGGGTGTCCCAGGGATCGGTGCTGGTGGATGTACTGAGTGGGGTGTCCCAAGGATCGGTGCTGGGGAGATGTACTGAGTGGAGTGTCCCAGGGATTGGTGCTGGGGAGATGTACTGATTGGAGTGTCCCAGGGATCGGTGCTGGGGAGATGTACTGTGTGGAGTGTCCCAGTGATCGGTGCTGGGGAGATGTACTGAGTGGAGTGTCCCAGGGATCGGTGCTGGGGAGATGTACTGAATGGGGTGTCCCAGGGATTGGTGCTGGCGAATGTACTGAGTGTGGTGTCCCAAAGATCGGTGCTGGGGAGATGTACTGAGTGGAGTGTCCCAGGGATCGTTGCTGGGGAGATGTCTTGAGTGGAGTGTCCCAGGGATCAGTGCTGGGAAGATATACTGAGTGGAGTGTCGCAGGGATCGCTGCTGGGGAGATGTACCGAGTGGGGTGTCCCAGGGATCGGTGCTGGGGAGATGTACTGAGTGGGGTGTCCCAGGGATCGGTGCTGGGGAGATGAACAGAATGGAGTGCCCCAGGGATCGGTGCTGGTGAGATGTACTGAGTGGGGTATCTCAGGGATCGGTGCTGGGGAGATGTATTGAGTGGGGTGTCCCAGGGATCGGTGCTGGAGAGATGTACTGAGTGGGGTGTCCCAGGGATCGTTGCTGGGGAGATGTACTGAGTGGAGTGTCCCAGGGATCGGTGCTGGGGAGATGTACTGAGTGGAGTGTCCCAGGGATCGGTGCTGGTGGAAGTACTGAGTGGGGTGTCCCAGGGATCGGTGCTGGGGAGATGTACTGGGTGGGGTGTCCCAAGGATCGGTGCTGGGGAGATGTAATGAGTGGGGTGTCCCAGGGATCGGAGCTGGGGAGATGTACTGAGTGGAGTGTCCCAGGGATCGTTGCTGGGGAGATGTACTGAGTGGGGTGTCCCAGGGATCGGTGCTGGGGAGATGTACTGAGTGGGGTGTCCCAGGGATCAGTGCTGGGGAGATGTACTGAGTGGAGTGTCCCAAGGATCAGTGCTGGGGAGATGAACTGAGTGGAGTGTCCCAGGGACCGATGCTGGGGAGATGTACTGAGTGGGGTGTCCCAAGGATCGGTGCTGGGGAGATGTACTGAGTGGGGTGTCCCAAGGATCGGTGCTGGTGGATGTACTGAGTGGGGTGCCCCAAGGATCGGTGCTGGGGACATGCACTGAGTGGGGTGTCCCAGGGATCGGTGCTGGGGAGATGTACTGAGTGGAGTGTCCCAGGGATTGGAGCTGGGGTGATGTACTGAGTGGAGTGTGCCAGGGATCGATGCTGGGGAGATGTAATGAGTGGGGTGTCCCAGGGATCGGTGCTGGTGGATGTACTGAGTGGGGTGTCCAATGGATCGGTGCTGGGGAGATGTACTGACTGGAGTGTCCCAGGGATCGGTGCTGGGGAGATGTACTGAGTGGGGTGTCCCAGGGATCGGTGCTGGGGAGATGTACTGAGTGGAGTGTCGCAGGGATCGGTGCTGGAGAGATGGACTGAGTGGAGTGTCCCAGGGATCGGTGCTGGGGAGATGTACTGAGTCGGGTGTCCCAGGGATTGGCGCTGGGGAGATGTACTGAGTGGGGTGTCCCAAGGATCGGCGCTGGTGGATGTACTGAGTGGGGTGTACCAAGGATCGGTTTTGGGGAGATGGACTGAGTGGGGTGTCACAGGGATCGGTGCTGGTGGATGTACTGAGTTGGGTATACCAGAGATCGGTGCTGGGGACATGCACTGAGTGGGGTGTCCCAGGGATCGGTGCTGGTGGATGTACTGAGTGGGGTGTCCCAAGGATCGGTGCTGGGGAGAGGTACTGAGTGGAATATCCCAGGGATTGGTGCTGGGGAGATGTACTGATTGGAGTGTCCGAGGGAACGGTGCTGGGGAGATGTACTGAGTGGGGTGTCCCAGGGATCGGTGCTGGGGAGCTGTACTGTGTGGAGTGTCCCAAGGATCGGTGCTGGTGGATGTACTGAGTGGAGTGTCCCAGGGATCGGTGCTGGCGGATGTACTGAGTGTGGTGTCCCAAGGATCGGTGCTGGGGAGATGTACTGAGTGGAGTGTCCCAGGGATCGTTGCTGGGGAGATGTACTGAGTGGAGTGTCCCAGGGATCGGTGCTGGGAAGATGTACTGAGTGGAGTGTCGCAGGGATCAGTGCTGGGGAGATGTACCGAATGGGGTGTCCCAGGGATCGGTGCTGGGGAGATGTACTGAGTGGGGTGTGCCAGGGATCGGTGCTGGGGAGATATACTGAGTGGAGTGTCCCAGGGATCAGTGCTGGGGAGATGTACTGAGTGGGGTGTCCCAGGGATCGGTGCTGGGGAGATGTCCTGAGTGGGGTGTCCCAGGGATCGGTGCTGGGGAGATGTACTGAGTGATGTGTCCCAGGGATCGGTGCTGGGGAGATGTACTGAGTGGGGTGTCACAAGGATCGGTGATGGGGAGATGTACTGAGTGGAGTGTCCCAAGGATTGGTGCTGGGGAGATGTACTGAGTGGAGTGTCCCAGGGATCGGTGCTGGGGAGATGTACTGAGTGGAGTGTCCCAGGGATCAGTGCTGGGGAAATGTACTGAGTGGGGTGTCCCAGGGATCGGTGCTGGGGAGATGTACTGAGTGGCGTGTCCCAGGGATCGGTGCTGGGGAGATGTATTGAGTGAGGTGTCCCAGGGATCGGTGCTGGGGAGATGTACTGAGTGGAGTGTCCCAGGGATCGGTGCTGGGGAGATGTACTGAGTGGGGTGTCCCAGGGAACGGTGCTGGGGAGATGCATTGTGTGGAGTGTCCCAAGGATCGTTGCTGGTGGATGTACTGAGTGGAGTGTCCCAGGGATCGGTGCTGGGGAGATGTACTGAGTGGGGTGTTCCAATGATCGGTGCTGGGGAGATGTACTGAGTGGACAGTCCCAGGGATCGGTGCTGGGTAGATGTACTGAGTGGAGTGTCCTGGGGATCGGTGCTGGGGAGATGTCCTGAGTGGAGTGTCCCAGGGATCGGTGCTGGGGAGATGTACTGAGTGGGGTGTCCCAGGGATCGGTGCTGGGGAGATGTACTGTGTGGAGTGTCCCAAGGATCGGTGCTGGAGGATGTACTTAGTGGAGTGTCCCAGGGATCGGTGCTGGGGAGATGTACTGAGTGGGGTGTTTCAAGGATCGGTGCTGGGTAGATGTACTGAGTGGAGTGTCCCAGGGATCGGTGCTGGGGAGATGTACTGAGTGGGGTGTCCCAGGGATCGGTGCTGGGGAGATGTACTGTGTGGAGTGTCCCAAGGATCGGTGCTGGTGATGTACTGAGTGGAGTGTCCCAGGGATCGGTGCTGGGGAGATGTCCTGATTGGACTGTCCCAGGGATCGGTGCTGGGGGATGTACTGAGTGGAGTGTCACAGGGATCGGTGCTGGGGAGATGTACTGAGTGGGGTGTCCCAGAGATCGGTGCTGGGGAGATATACTGATTGGGGTGTCCCAGGGATCGGTGCTGGGGAGCTGTACTGTGTGGGGTGTCCCAGCAATCGGTGCTGGGGAGATGTACTGAGTGGGGTGTCCCAGGGATCGGTGCTGGGGAGATGTACTGAGTGGAGTGTCCCAGTGATCGGTGCTGGGGAGATGTACTGAGTGGAGTGTCCCAGGGAACGGTGCTGGGGAGATGTACTGAATGGGGTGTCCCAGGGATCGGTGCTGGCGAATGGACTGAGTGTGGTGTCCCAAGGATCGGTGCTGGGGAGATGTACTGAGTGGAGTGTCGCAGGGATCGTTGCTGGGGAGCTGTACTGAGTAGAGTATCCCAGGGATCGGTGCTGGGAAGATATACTGAGTGGAGTGTCGCAGGGATCGGTGCTGGGGAGATGTACCGAGTGGTGTGTCCCAGGGATCGGTGCTGAGGAGATGTACTGAGTGGGGTGTCCCAGGGATCGGTGCTGGGGAGATGAACAGAGTGGAGTGCCCCAGGGATCGGTGCTGGGGAGATGTGCTGAGTGGAGTGTCCCAGGGATCGGTGCTGGGGAGATGCACTGAGTGGGGTATCCCAGGGATCGGTGCTGGGGAGATGTATTGAGTGGGGTGTCCCAGGGATCGGTGCTGGAGAGATGTGCTGAGTGGGGTGTCCCAGGGATCGTTGCTGGGGAGATGTACTGAGTGGAGTGTCCCAGGGATCGGTGCTGGGGAGATGGAGTGGGTGGGGTGTCCCAAGGATCGCTGCTGGGGAGATGTAATGAGTGGGGTGTCCCAGGGATCGGAGCTGGGGAGATGTACTGAGTGGGGTGTCACAGGGATCGTTGCTGGGGAGATGTACTGAGTGGGGTGTCCCAGGGATCGGTGCTGGGGAGATGTACTGAGTGGAGTGTCCCAAGGATCAGTGCTGGGGAGATGAACTGAGTGGAGTGTCCCAGGGACCGATGCTGGGGAGATGTACTGAGTGGGGTGTCCCAGGGATCGGTGCTGGGGAGATGTACTGAGTGGGGTGTCCCAAGGATCGGTGCTGGTGGATGTACTGAGTGGGGTGTCCCAAGGATCGGTGCTGGGGAAATGCACTGAGTGGGGTGTCCCAGGGATCGGTGCTGGGGAGATGTACAGAGCGGAGTGTCCCAGGGATTGGTGCTGGGGTGATGTACTGAGTGGAGTGTCCCAGGGATCGGTGCTGGGGAGATGTACTGAGTGGGGTGTCCCAGGGATCGGTGCTGGTGGATGTACTGAGTGGGGTGTCCAAAGGATCGGTGCTGGGGAGATCTACTGACTGGAGTGTCCCAGGGATCGGTGCTGGGGAGATGTACTGAGTGGGGTGTCCCAGGGATCGGTGCTGGGGAGATGTGCTGAGTGGAGTGTCCCAGGGATCGGTGCTGGGGAGATGCACTGAGTGGAGTGTCCCAGGGATCGGTGCTGGGGAGATGTACTGAGTCGGGTGTCCCAGGGATTGGTGCTGGGGAGATGTACTGAGTGGGGTGTCCCAAGGATCGGCGCTGGTGGATGTACTGAGTGGGGTGTCCCAAGGATCGGTGTTGGGGAGATGTACTGAGTGGGGTGTCACAGGGATCGGTGCTGGTGAATGTACTGAGTTGGGTATACCAGAGATCGGTGCTGGGGACATGCACTGAGTGGGGTGTCCCAGGGATCGGTGCTGGGGAGCTGTACTGTGTGGAGTGTCCCAAGGATCGGTGCTGGTGGATGTACTGAGTGGAGTGTCCCAGGGATCGGTGCTGGCGGATGTACTGAGTGTGGTGTCCCAAGGATCGGTGCTGGGGAGATGTACTGAGTGGAGTGTCCCAGGGATCGGTGCTGGGAAGATGTACTGAGTGGAGTGTCGCAGGGATCAGTGCTGGGGAGATGTACCGAGTGGGGTGTCCCAGGGATCGGTGCTGGGGAGATGTACTGAGTGGGGTGTGCCAGGGATCGGTGCTGGGGAGATATACTGAGTGGAGAGTCCCAGGGATCAGTGCTGGGGAGATGTACTGAGTGGGGTGTCCCAGGGATCGGTGCTGGGGAGATGTACTGAGTGGTGTGTCCCAGGGATCGGTGCTGGGGAGATGTACTGAGTGATGTGTCCCAGGGATCGGTGCTGGGGAGATGTACTGAGTGGGGTGTCACAAGGATCGCTGCTGGGGAGATGTACTGAGTGGAGTGTCCCAAGGATTGGTGCTGGGGAGATGTACTGAGTGGAGTGTCCCAGGGATCGGTGCTGGGGAGATGTACTGAGTGGAGTGTCCCAGGGATCAGTGCTGGGGAAATGTACTGAGTGGGGTGTCCCAGGGATCGGTGCTGGGGAGATGTACTGAGTGGCGTGTCCCAGGGATCGGTGCTGGGGAGATGTATTGAGTGAGGTGTCCCAGGGATCGGTGCTGGGGAGATGTACTGAGTGGAGTGTCCCAGGGATCGGTGCTGGGGAGATGTACTGAGTGGGGTGTCCCAGGGAACGGTGCTGGGGAGATGCACTGTGTGGAGTGTCCCAAGGATCGTTCCTGGTGGATGTACTGAGTGGAGTGTCCCAGGGATCGGTGCTGGGGAGATGTACTGAGTGGGGTGTTCCAAGGATCGGTGCTGGGGAGATGTACTGAGTGGACAGTCCCAGGGATCGGTGCTGGGGAGATGTGCTGAGTGGAGTGTCCCGGGGATCCGTGCTGGGGAGATGTACTGAGTGGAGTGTCCCAGGGATCGGTGCTGGGGAGATGTACTGAGTGGGGTGTCCCAGGGATCGGTGCTGGGAAGATGTACTGAGTGGAGTGTCCCGGGGATCGATGCTGGGGATATGTACTGAGTGGAGTGTCGCAGGGATCAGTGCTGGGGAGATGTACCGAGTGGGGTGTCCCAGGGATCGGTGCTGGGGAGATGTACTGAGTGGGGTGTGCCAGGGATCGGTGCTGGGGAGATGTACTGAGTGGGGTGTCCCAGGGATCGGTGCTGGGGAGATGTCCTGAGCGATGTGTCCCAGGGATCTGTGCTGGGGAGATGTACTGAGTGGGGTGTCACAAGGATCGGTGCTGGGGAGATGTACTGAGTGGAGTGTCCGAAGGATTGGTGCTGGGGAGATGTACTGAGTGGAGTGTCCCAGGGATGGGTGCTGGGGAGATGTACTGAGTGGGGTGTCCCAGGGATCGGTGCTGGGGAGATGTACTGAGTGGAGTGTCCCAGGGATCGGTGCTGGGGAGATGTACTGAGTGGAGTGCCCCAGGGATCGGTGCTGGGGAGATGTGCTGAGTGGGGTGTCCCAGGGATTGGTGCTGGGGAGATGTACTTAGTGGGGTGTCCCAGGAATCGGAGCTGGGGAGATGTGCTGTGTGCGGTGTCCCAGGGGTCGGTGCTGGTGGATGTATTTAGTGAGGTGTCCCAGAGATCGGTGCTGGGGAGATGTACTGAGTGAGATGTCCCAGGGATCGGTGCTGGGGAGATGTACTGAGTGGGGTGTCCCAGTGATCGGTGCTGGGGAGATGTACTGAGTGGGCTGTCCCAGGGATCGGTGCTGGGGAGATGTAATGAGTGGAGTGTCCCAGGGATCGGTGCTGGGGAGATGTACTGAGTGGAGTGTCCCAGGGATCGGTGCTGGGGAAATGTACTGAGTGGAGTGTCCCAGGGATCGATGCTGGGGAGATGAACAGAGTGGAGTGCCCCTGGGATCGGTGCTGGGGAGATGTGCTGAGTGGAGTGTCCCAGGGATCGGTGCTGGGGTGATGTACTGAGTGGGTTATCCCAGTGATCGGTGCTGGGGAGATGTATTGAGTGGGGTGTCCCAGGGATCGGTGCTGGAGAGATGTACTGAGTGGGGTGTCCCAAGGATCGGTGCTGGGGAGAGGTACTGAGTGGAATATCCCAGGGATTGGTGCTGGGGAGATGTACTGATTGGAGTGTCCGAGGGAACGGTGCTGGGGAGATGTACTGAGTGGGGTGTCCCAGGGATCGGTGCTGGGGAGCTGTACTGTGTGGAGTGTCCCAAGGATCGGTGCTGGTGGATGTACTGAGTGGAGTGTCCCAGGGATCGGTGCTGGCGGATGTACTGAGTGTGGTGTCCCAAGGATCGGTGCTGGGGAGATGTACTGATTGGAGTGTCCCAGGGATCGTTGCTGGGGAGATGTACTGAGTGGAGTGTCCCAGGGATCGGTGCTGGGAAGATGTACTGAGTGGAGTGTCGCAGGGATCAGTGCTGGGGAGATGTACCGAATGGGGTGTCCCAGGGATCGGTGCTGGGGAGATGTACTGAGTGGGGTGTGCCAGGGATCGGTGCTGGGGAGATATACTGAGTGGAGTGTCCCAGGGATCAGTGCTGGGGAGATGTACTGAGTGGGGTGTCCCAGGGATCGGTGCTGGGGAGATGTCCTGAGTGGGGTGTCCCAGGGATCGGTGCTGGGGAGATGTACTGAGTGATGTGTCCCAGGGATCGGTGCTGGGGAGATGTACTGAGTGGGGTGTCACAAGGATCGGTGATGGGGAGATGTACTGAGTGGAGTGTCCCAAGGATTGGTGCTGGGGAGATGTACTGAGTGGAGTGTCCCAGGGATCGGTGCTGGGGAGATGTACTGAGTGGAGTGTCCCAGGGATCAGTGCTGGGGAAATGTACTGAGTGGGGTGTCCCAGGGATCGGTGCTGGGGAGATGTACTGAGTGGCGTGTCCCAGGGATCGGTGCTGGGGAGATGTATTGAGTGAGGTGTCCCAGGGATCGGTGCTGGGGAGATGTACTGAGTGGAGTGTCCCAGGGATCGGTGCTGGGGAGATGTACTGAGTGGGGTGTCCCAGGGAACGGTGCTGGGGAGATGCATTGTGTGGAGTGTCCCAAGGATCGTTGCTGGTGGATGTACTGAGTGGAGTGTCCCAGGGATCGGTGCTGGGGAGATGTACTGAGTGGGGTGTTCCAATGATCGGTGCTGGGGAGATGTACTGAGTGGACAGTCCCAGGGATCGGTGCTGGGTAGATGTACTGAGTGGAGTGTCCTGGGGATCGGTGCTGGGGAGATGTCCTGAGTGGAGTGTCCCAGGGATCGGTGCTGGGGAGATGTACTGAGTGGGGTGTCCCAGGGATCGGTGCTGGGGAGATGTACTGTGTGGAGTGTCCCAAGGATCGGTGCTGGAGGATGTACTTAGTGGAGTGTCCCAGGGATCGGTGCTGGGGAGATGTACTGAGTGGGGTGTTTCAAGGATCGGTGCTGGGTAGATGTACTGAGTGGAGTGTCCCAGGGATCGGTGCTGGGGAGATGTACTGAGTGGGGTGTCCCAGGGATCGGTGCTGGGGAGATGTACTGTGTGGAGTGTCCCAAGGATCGGTGCTGGTGATGTACTGAGTGGAGTGTCCCAGGGATCGGTGCTGGGGAGATGTCCTGATTGGACTGTCCCAGGGATCGGTGCTGGGGGATGTACTGAGTGGAGTGTCACAGGGATCGGTGCTGGGGAGATGTACTGAGTGGGGTGTCCCAGAGATCGGTGCTGGGGAGATATACTGATTGGGGTGTCCCAGGGATCGGTGCTGGGGAGCTGTACTGTGTGGGGTGTCCCAGCAATCGGTGCTGGGGAGATGTACTGAGTGGGGTGTCCCAGGGATCGGTGCTGGGGAGATGTACTGAGTGGAGTGTCCCAGTGATCGGTGCTGGGGAGATGTACTGAGTGGAGTGTCCCAGGGAACGGTGCTGGGGAGATGTACTGAATGGGGTGTCCCAGGGATCGGTGCTGGCGAATGTACTGAGTGTGGTGTCCCAAGGATCGGTGCTGGGGAGATGTACTGAGTGGAGTGTCGCAGGGATCGTTTCTGGGGAGCTGTACTGAGTAGAGTATCCCAGGGATCGGTGCTGGGAAGATATACTGAGTGGAGTGTCGCAGGGATCGGTGCTGGGGAGATGTACCGAGTGGGGTGTCCCAGGGATCGGTGCTGAGGAGATGTACTGAGTGGGGTGTCCCAGGGATCGGTGCTGGGGAGATGAACAGAGTGGAGTGCCCCAGGGATCGGTGCTGGGGAGATGTGCTGAGTGGAGTGTCCCAGGGATCGGTGCTGGGGAGATGCACTGAGTGGGGTATCCCAGGGATCGGTGCTGGGGAGATGTATTGAGTGGGGTGTCCCAGGGATCGGTGCTGGAGAGATGTGCTGAGTGGGGTGTCCCAGGGATCGTTGCTGGGGAGATGTACTGAGTGGAGTGTCCCTGGGATCGGTGCTGGGGAGATGTACTGAGTGGAGTGTCCCAGGGATCGGTGCTGGTGGACGTACTGAGTGGGGTGTCCCAGGGATCGGTGCTGGGGAGATGGAGTGGGTGGGGTGTCCCAAGGATCGGTGCTGGGGAGATGTAATGAGTGGGGTGTCCCAGGGATCGGAGCTGGGGAGATGTACTGAGTGGGGTGTCCCAGGGATCGTTGCTGGGGAGATGTACTGAGTGGGGTGTCCCAGGGATCGGTGCTGGGGAGATGTACTGAGTGGAGTGTCCCAAGGATCAGTGCTGGGGAGATGAACTGAGTGGAGTGTCCCAGGGACCGATGCTGGGGAGATGTACTGAGTGGGGTGTCCCAGGGATCGTTGCTGGGGAGATGTACTGAGTGGGGTGTCCCAAGGATCGGTGCTGGTGGATGTACTGAGTGGGGTGTCCCAAGGATCGGTGCTGGGGAAATGCACTGAGTGGGGTGTCCCAGGGATCGGTGCTGGGGAGATGTACTGAGCGGAGTGTCCCAGGGATTGGTGCTGGGGTGATGTACTGAGTGGAGTGTCCCAGGGATCGGTGCTGGGGAGATGTACTGAGTGGGGTGTCCCAGGGATCGGTGCTGGTGGATGTACTGAGTGGGGTGTCCAAAGGATCGGTGCTGGGGAGATCTACTGACTGGAGTGTCCCAGGGATCGGTGCTGGGGAGATGTACTGAGTGGGGTGTCCCAGGGATCGGTGCTGGGGAGATGTGCTGAGTGGAGTGTCCCAGGGATCGGTGCTGGGGAGATGCACTGAGTGGAGTGTCCCAGGGATCGGTGCTGGGGAGATGTACTTAGTCGGGTGTCCCAGGGATTGGTGCTGGGGAGATGTACTGAGTGGGGTGTCCCAAGGATCGGCGCTGGTGGATGTACTGAGTGGGGTGTCCCAAGGATCGGTGTTGGGGAGATGTACTGAGTGGGGTGTCACAGGGATCGGTGCTGGTGAATGTACTGAGTTGGGTATACCAGAGATCGGTGCTGGGGACATGCACTGAGTGGGGTGTCCCAGGGATCGGTGCTGGGGAGCTGTACTGTGTGGAGTGTCCCAAGGATCGGTGCTGGTGGATGTACTGAGTGGAGTGTCCCAGGGATCGGTGCTGGCGGATGTACTGAGTGTGGTGTCCCAAGGATCGGTGCTGGGGAGATGTACTGAGTGGAGTGTCCCAGGGATCGGTGCTGGGAAGATGTACTGAGTGGAGTGTCGCAGGGATCAGTGCTGGGGAGATGTACCGAGTGGGGTGTCCCAGGGATCGGTGCTGGGGAGATGTACTGAGTGGGGTGTGCCAGGGATCGGTGCTGGGGAGATATACTGAGTGGAGAGTCCCAGGGATCAGTGCTGGGGAGATGTACTGAGTGGGGTGTCCCAGGGATCGGTGCTGGGGAGATGTACTGAGTGGTGTGTCCCAGGGATCGGTGCTGGGGAGATGTACTGAGTGATGTGTCCCAGGGATCGGTGCTGGGGAGATGTACTGAGTGGGGTGTCACAAGGATCGCTGCTGGGGAGATGTACTGAGTGGAGTGTCCCAAGGATTGGTGCTGGGGAGATGTACTGAGTGGAGTGTCCCAGGGATCGGTGCTGGGGAGATGTACTGAGTGGAGTGTCCCAGGGATCAGTGCTGGGGAAATGTACTGAGTGGGGTGTCCCAGGGATCGGTGCTGGGGAGATGTACTGAGTGGCGTGTCCCAGGGATCGGTGCTGGGGAGATGTATTGAGTGAGGTGTCCCAGGGATCGGTGCTGGGGAGATGTACTGAGTGGAGTGTCCCAGGGATCGGTGCTGGGGAGATGTACTGAGTGGGGTGTCCCAGGGAACGGTGCTGGGGAGATGCACTGTGTGGAGTGTCCCAAGGATCGTTCCTGGTGGATGTACTGAGTGGAGTGTCCCAGGGATCGGTGCTGGGGAGATGTACTGAGTGGGGTGTTCCAAGGATCGGTGCTGGGGAGATGTACTGAGTGGACAGTCCCAGGGATCGGTGCTGGGGAGATGTGCTGAGTGGAGTGTCCCGGGGATCCGTGCTGGGGAGATGTACTGAGTGGAGTGTCCCAGGGATCGGTGCTGGGGAGATGTACTGAGTGGGGTGTCCCAGGGATCGGTGCTGGGGAGATGTACTGAGTGGAGTGTCCCGGGGATCGATGCTGGGGATATGTACTGAGTGGAGTGTCGCAGGGATCAGTGCTGGGGAGATGTACCGAGTGGGGTGTCCCAGGGATCGGTGCTGGGGAGATGTACTGAGTGGGGTGTGCCAGGGATCGGTGCTGGGGAGATGTACTGAGTGGGGTGTCCCAGGGATCGGTGCTGGGGAGATGTCCTGAGCGATGTGTCCCAGGGATCTGTGCTGGGGAGATGTACTGAGTGGGGTGTCACAAGGATCGGTGCTGGGGAGATGTACTGAGTGGAGTGTCCGAAGGATTGGTGCTGGGGAGATGTACTGAGTGGAGTGTCCCAGGGATGGGTGCTGGGGAGATGTACTGAGTGGGGTGTCCCAGGGATCGGTGCTGGGGAGATGTACTGAGTGGAGTGTCCCAGGGATCGGTGCTGGGGAGATGTACTGAGTGGAGTGTCCCAGGGATCGGTGCTGGGGAGATGTGCTGAGTGGGGTGTCCCAGGGATTGGTGCTGGGGAGATATACTTAGTGGGGTGTCCCAGGAATCGGAGCTGGGGAGATGTGCTGTGTGCGGTGTCCCAGGGGTCGGTGCTGGTGGATGTATTGAGTGAGGTGTCCCAGAGATCGGTGCTGGGGAGATGTACTGAGTGAGATGTCCCAGGGATCGGTGCTGGGGAGATGTACTGAGTGGGGTGTCCCAGTGATCGGTGCTGGGGAGATGTACTGAGTGGGCTGTCCCAGGGATCGGTGCTGGGGAAATGTACTGAGTGGGGTGTCCCAGGGATCGTTGCTGGGGAGATGTACTGAGTGGAGTGTCCCAGGGATCGGTGCTGGGGAGATGTACTGAGTGGTGTGTACCAGGGATCGGTGCTGGTGGACGTACTGAGTGGGGTGTCCCAGGGGTCGTTGCTGGGGAGATGTACTGGGTGGGGTGTCCCAAGGATCGGTGCTGGGGAGATGTAATGAGTGGGGTGTCCCAGGGATCTGAGCTGGGGAGATGGACTGAGTGGAGTGTCCCAGGGATCGTTGCTGGGGTGATGTACTGAGTGGGGTGTCCCAGGGATCGGTGCTGGGGAGATGTACTGAGTGGGGTGTCCGAGGGATCGGTGCTGGGGAGATGTACTGAGTGGAGTGTCCCAGGGATCGGTGCTGGGGAGATGTACTGAGTGGAGTGTCCCAGGGATCGGTGCTGGGGAAATGTACTGAGTGGAGTGTCCCAGGGATCGATGCTGGGGAGATGAACAGAGTGGAGTGCCCCTGGGATCGGTGCTGGGGAGATGTGCTGAGTGGAGTGTCCCAGGGATCGGTGCTGGGGTGATGTACTGAGTGGGTTATCCCAGTGATCGGTGCTGGGGAGATGTATTGAGTGGGGTGTCCCAGGGATCGGTGCTGGAGAGATGTACTGAGTGGGGTGTCCCAGGGATCGTTGCTGGGGAGATGTACTGAGTGGAGTGTCCCAGGGATCGGTGCTGGGGAGATGTACTGAGTGGTGTGTACCAGGGATCGGTGCTGGTGGACGTACTGAGTGGGGTGTCCCAGGGGTCGTTGCTGGGGAGATGTACTGGGTGGGGTGTCCCAAGGATCGGTGCTGGGGAGATGTAATGAGTGGGGTGTCCCAGGGATCGGAGCTGGGGAGATGGACTGAGTGGAGTGTCCCAGGGATCGTTGCTGGGGAGATGTACTGAGTGGGGTGTCCCAGGGATCGGTGCTGGGGAGATGTACTGAGTGGGGTGTCCCAGGGATCAGTGCTGGGGGGATGTACTGAGTGGAGTGTCCCAAGGATCAGTGCTGGGGAGATGAACTGAGTGGAGTGTCCCAGGGACCGATGCTGGGGAGATGTACTGAGTGTGGTGTCCCAGGGATCGGTGCTGGGGAGATGTCCTGAGTGTGGTTTCCCAAGGATCGGTGCTGGTGGATGTACTGAGTGGGGTGTCCCAAGGATCGGTGCTGGGGACATGCACTGAGTGGGATGTCCCAGGGATCGGTGCTGGGGAGATGTCCTGAGCGGAGTGTCCCAGGGATTGGTGCTGGGGTGATGTACTGAGTGGAGTGTCCCAGGGATCGGTGCTGGGGAGATGTACTGAGTGGGTTGTCCCAGGGATCGGTGCTGGTGGATGTACTGAGTGGGGTGTCCAAAGGATCGGTGCTGGGGAGATGTACTGACTGGAGTTTCCCAGGGATCGGTGCTGGGGAGATGTACTGAGTCGGGTGTCCCAGGGATCGGTGCTGGGGAGATGTACTGAGTGGAGTGTCCCAGGGATCGGTGCTGGGGAGATGCACTGAGTGGAGTGTCCCAGGGATCGGTGCTGGGGAGATGTACTGAGTCGGGTGTCCCAGGGATTGGTGCTGGGGAGATGTACTGAGTGGGGTGTCCCAAGGATCGGCGCTGGTGAATGTACTGAGTGGGGTGTCCCAAGGATCGGTGTTGGGGAGATGTACTGAGTGGGGTGTCCCAGGGATCGGTGCTGGTGGATGTACTGAGTTGGGTGTACCAGGGATCGGTGCTGGGGACATGCACTCAGTGGGGTGTCCCAGGGATCGGTGCTGGTGGATGTACTGAGTGGGGTGTCCCAAGGATCGGTGCTGGGGAGAGGTACTGAGTGGAATATCCCAGGGATTGGTGCTGGGGAGATGTACTGATTGGAGTGTCCCAGGCATCGGTGCTGGGGAGATGTCCTGAGTGGGGTGTCCCAGGAATCATTGCTGGGGAGCTGTACTGTGTGGAGTGTCCCAAGGATCGGTGCTGGTGGATGTACTGAGTGGAGTGTCCCAGGGATCGGTGCTGGCGGATGTACTGAGTGTGGTGTCCCAAGGATCGGTGCTGGGGAGATGTACTGAGTGGAGTGTCCCAGGGATCGTTGCTGGGGAGATGTACTGAGTGGAGTGCCCAGGGATCGGTGCTGGGGAGATGCACTGACTGGATTGTCCCAGGGATCGGTGCTGTGGAGATATACTGAGTGGGGTGTCCCAGGGATCGGTGCTGGGGAGATGTACAGGGTGGGGTGTCCCAAGGGTCGGTGCTGGTGGATGTATTGAGTGGGGTGTCCCAGGGATCGGTGCTGGGGACATGCACTGAGTGGGGTGTCCCAGGGATCGGTGCTGGTGGATGTACTGAGTGGGGTGTCCCAAGGATCGGTGCTGGGGAGATGTACTGAGTGGCGTGTGCCAGGGATCGGTGCTGGGGAGATGTACTGAGTGAAGTGTCCCAGGGATCGGTGCTGGGGAGATGTACTGAGTGGGGTGCCCCAAGGATCGGTGCTGGGGAGATGTACTGAGTGGGGTGTCCCAGGGATCGGTGCTGGGGAGATGTACTGAGTTGAGTGTCCCAGGGATCGGTGCTGGGGAGATGTACTGAGTGGGGTGCCCCAAGGATCGGTGCAGGGGAGATGTACTGAGTGGGGTGTCCCAGAGATCGGTGCTGGGGAGATGTACTGAGTGGGGTGTCCCAGGGATCGGTGCTGGGGAGCTGTACTGAGTGGGGTGTCCCAGGGATCGGTGCTGGGGAGATGTACTGAGTGGGGTGTCCCAGGGATCGGTGCTGAGGAGATGTACTGAGTGAAGTGTCCCAGGGATCGGTGCTGGGGAGATGCACTGAGTGGAGTGTCCCAGGGATCGGTGCTGGGGAGATCTACTGAGTGGGGTGTCCCAGCGATCGGTTCTGGGGAGATGTACTGTGTGGAGTGTCCCAAGGATCGGTGCTGGTGGATGTACTGAGTGGAGTGTCCCAGGGATCGGTGCTGGGGAGAATTACTGAGTGGGGTGTTCCAAGAATCGGTGCTGGGGAGATGTACTGAGTGGACAGTCCCAGGGATCGTTGCTGGGGAGATGTACTGAATGGGGTGTCCCAGGGTTCGGTGCTGGGGAGATGTACTGAGTGGAGTATCCCAGGGATCGGTGCTGGGGAATTGCACTGAGTGGAGTGTCCCAGGGATCGGTGCTGGGGAGATGTGCTGAGTGGGGTGTCCCAGGGATCGCTGCTGGGGAGATGTACTGAGTGGGATGTCCCAAGGATCGGTGCTGGTGGATGTACTGAGTGGGGTGTCCCAAGGATCGGTGCTGGTGGATGTACTGAGAGGGGTGTCCCAGGGATTGGTGCTGGGGAGGTGCACTAAGTGGGGTGTCCCAGGGGTCGGTGCTGGTGAATGTACTGAGTGGGGTGTCCCAAGGATCGGTGCTGGGGAGATGTACTGAGTGGGGTGTCCCAAGGATCGGTGCTGGGGAGATGTACTGAGTGGGGTGTCACAAGGATCGGTGCTGGGGAGATGTACTGAGTGGAGTGTCCCAAGGATTGGTGCTGGGGAGATGTACTGAGTGGAGTGTCCCAGGGATGGGTGCTGGGGAGATGTACTGAGTGGGGTGTCCCAGGGATCGGTGCTGGGGAGATGTACTGAGTGGAGTGTCCCAGGGATCGGTGCTGGGGAGATGTACTGAGTGGAGTGTCCCAGGGATCGGTGCTGGGGAGATGTGCTGAGTGGGGTGTCCCAGGGATTGGTGCTGAGGAGATGTACTTAGTGGGGTGTCCCAGGAATCGGAGCTGGGGAGATGTGCTGTGTGCGGTGTCCCAGGGGTCAGTGCTGGTGGATGTATTGAGTGAGGTGTCCCAGAGATCGGTGCTGGGGAGATGGACTGAGTGAGATGTCCCAGGGATCGGTGCTGTGGAGATGTACTGAGTGGGGTGTCCCAGTGATCGGTGCTGGGGAGATGTACTGAGTGGGCTGTCCCAGGGATCGGTGCTGGGGAGATGTACTGAGTGGAGTGTCCCAGGGATCGGTGCTGGGGAGATGTACTGAGTGGAGTGTCCCAGGGATCGGTGCTGGGGAAATGTACTGAGTGGAGTGTTCCAGGGATCGATGCTGGGGAGATGAACAGAGTGGAGTGTCCCAGGGATCGGTGCTGGGGTGATGTACTGAGTGGGTTATCCCAGGGATCGGTGCTGGGGAGATGTATTGAGTGGGCTGTCGCAGGCGTTCGGTGCTGGAGAGATGTACTGAGTGGGGTGTCCCAGGGATCGTTGCTGGGGAGATGTACTGAGTGGAGTGTCCCAGGGATCGGTGCTGGGGAGATGTCCTGAGTGGTGTGTCCCAGGGATCGGTGCTGGTGGACGTACTGAGTGGGGTGTCCCAGGGGTCGTTGCTGGGGTGATGTACTGGGTGGGGTGTCCCAAGGATCGGTGCTGGGGAGATGTAATGAGTGGGGTGTTCCAGGGATCGGAGCTGGGGAGATGGACTGAGTGGAGTGTCCCAGGGATCGTTGCTGGGGAGATGTACTGAGTGGGGTGTCCCAGGGATCGGTGCTGGGGAGATGTACTGAGTGGGGTGTCCCAGGGATCAGTGCTGGGGGGATGTACTGAGTGGAGTGTCCCAAGGATCAGTGCTGGGGAGATGAACTGAGTGGAGTGTCCCAGGGACCGATGCTGGGGAGATGTACTGAGTGTGGTGTCCCAGGGATCGGTGCTGGGGAGATGTACTGAGTGGGGTTTCCCAAGGATCGGTGCTGGTGGATGTACTGAGTGGGGTGTCCCAAGGATCGGTGCTGGGGACATGCACTGAGTGGGATGTACCAGGGATCGGTGCTGGGGAGATGTCCTGAGCGGAGTGTCCCAGTGATTGGTGCTGGGGTGATGTACTGAGTGGAGTGTCCCAGGGATCGGTGCTGTGGAGATGTACTGAGTGGGTTGTCCCAGGGATCGGTGCTGGTGGATGTACTGAGTGGGGTGTCCAAAGGATCGGTGCTGGGGAGATGTACTGACTGGAGTGTCCCAGGGATCGGTGCTGGGGAGATGTACTGAGTGGGGTGTCCCAGGGATCGGTGCTGGGGAGATGTACTGAGTGGAGTGTCCCAGGGATCGGTGCTGGGGAGATGCACTGAGTGGAGTGTCCCAGGGATCGGTGCTGGGGAGATGTACTGAGTCGGGTGTCCCAGGGATTGGTGCTGGGGAGATGTACTGAGTGGGGTGTCCCAAGGATCGGCGCTGGTGAATGTACTGAGTGGGGTGTCCCAAGGATCGGTGTTGGGGAGATGTACTGAGTGGGGTGTACCAGGGATCCGTGCTGATGGATGTACTGAGTTGGGTGTACCAGGGATCGGTGCTGGGGACATGCACTCAGTGGGGTGTCCCAGGGATCGGTGCTGGTGGATGTACTGAGTGGGGTGTCCCAAGGATCGGTGCTGGGGAAATGTACTGAGTGGAGTGTCCCAGGGATCGATGCTGGGGAGATGAACAGAGTGGAGTGCCCCTGGGATCGGTGCTGGGGAGATGTGCTGAGTGGAGTGTCCCAGGGATCGGTGCTGGGGTGATGAACTGAGTGGGTTATCCCAGGGATCGGTGCTGGGGAGATATATTGAGTGGGGTGTCCCAGGGATCGGTGCTGGAGAGATGTACTGAGTGGGGTGTCCCAGGGATCGTTGCTGGGGAGATGTACTGAGTGGAGTGTCCCAGGGATCGGTGCTGGGGAGATGTCCTGAGTGGTGTGTACCAGGGATCGGTGCTGGTGGACGTACTGAGTGGGGTGTCCCAGGGGTCGTTGCTGGGGAGATGTACTGGGTGGGGTGTCCCAAGGATCGGTGCTGGGGAGATGTAATGAGTGGGGTGTCCCAGGGATCGGAGCTGGGGAGATGGACTGAGTGGAGTGTCCCAGGGATCGTTGCTGGGGAGATGTACTGAGTGGGGTGTCCCAGGGATCGGTGCTGGGGAGATGTACTGAGTGGGGTGTCCCAGGGATCAGTGCTGGGGGGATGTACTGAGTGGAGTGTCCCAAGGATCAGTGCTGGGGAGATGAACTGAGTGGAGTGTCCCAGGGACCGATGCTGGGGAGATGTACTGAGTGTGGTGTCCCAGGGATCGGTGCTGGGGAGATGTACTGAGTGGGGTTTCCCAAGGATCGGTGCTGGTGGATGTACTGAGTGGGGTGTCCCAAGGATCGGTGCTGGGGACATGCACTGAGTGGGATGTACCAGGGATCGGTGCTGGGGAGATGTCCTGAGCGGAGTGTCCCAGGGATTGGTGCTGGGGTGATGTACTGAGTGGAGTGTCCCAGGGATCGGTGCTGGGGAGATGTACTGAGTGGGTTGTCCCAGGGATCGGTGCTGGTGGATGTACTGAGTGGGGTGTCCAAAGGATCGGTGCTGGGGAGATGTGCTGACTGGAGTGTCCCAGGGATCGGTGCTGGGTAGATGTACTGAGTGGGGTGTCCCAGGGATCGGTGCTGGGGAGATGTACTGAGTGGAGTGTCCCAGGGATCGGTGCTGGGGAGATGCACTGAGTGGAGTGTCCCAGGGATCGGTGCTGGGGAGATGTACTGAGTCGGGTGTCCCAGGGATTGGTGCTGGGGAGATGTACTGAGTGGGGTGTCCCAAGGATCGGCGCTGGTGAATGTACTGAGTGGGGTGTCCCAAGGATCGGTGTTGGGGAGATGTACTGAGTGGGGTGTCCCAGGGATCGGTGCTGGTGGATGTACTGAGTTGGGTGTACCAGGGATCGGTGCTGGGTACATGCACTCAGTGGGGTGTCCCAGGGATCGGTGCTGGTGGATGTACTGAGTGGGGTGTCCCAGGGATCAGTGCTGGGGAGAGGTACTGAGTGGAATATCCCAGGGATTGGTGCTGGGGAGATGTACTGATTGGAGTGTCCCAGGCATCGGTGCTGGGGAGATGTCCTGAGTGGGGTGTCCCAGGGATCATTGCTGGGGAGCTGTACTGTGTGGAGTGTCCCAAGGATCGGTGCTGGTGGATGTACTGAGTGGAGTGTCCCAGGGATCGGTGCTGGCGGATGTACTGAGTGTGGTGTCCCAAGGATCGGTGCTGGGGAGATGTACTGAGTGGAGTGTCCCAGGGATCGTTGCTGGGGAGATGTACTGAGTGGAGTGCCCAGGGATCGGTGGTGGGGAAATGCACTGACTGGATTGTCCCAGGGATCGGTGCTGTGGAGATGTACTGAGTGGGGTGTCCCAGGGATCGGTGCTGGGGAGATGTACAGGGTGGGGTGTCCCAAGGGTCGGTGCTGGTGGATGTACTGAGTGGGGTGTCCCAGGGATCGGTGCTGGGGACATGCACTGAGTGGGGTGTCCCAGGGATCGGTGCTGGTGGATGTACTGAGTGGGGTGTCCCAAGGATCGGTGCTGGGGAGATGTACTGAGTGGCGTGTCCCAGGGATCGGTGCTGGGGAGATGTACTGAGTGAAGTGTCCCAGGGATCGGTGCTGGGGAGATGTACTGAGTGGGGTGTCCCAAGGATCGGTGCTGGGGAGATGTACTGAGTGGGGTGTCCCAGGGATCGGTGCTGGGGAGATGTACTGAGTTGAGTGTCCCAGGGATCGGTGCTGGGGAGATGTACAGAGTGGGGTGCCCCAAGGATCGGTGCAGGGGAGATGTACTGAGTGGGGTGTCCCAGAGATCGGTGCTGGGGAGATGTACTGAGTGGGGTGTCCCAGGGATCGGTGCTGGGGAGCTGTACTGAGTGGGGTGTCCCAGGGATCGGTGCAGGGGAGATGTACTGAGTGGGGTGTCCCAGGGATCGGTGCTGAGGAGATGTACTGAGTGAAGTGTCCCAGGGATCGGTGCTGGGGAGATGCACTGAGTGGAGTGTCCCAGGGATCGGTGCTGGGGAGATCTACTGAGTGGGGTGTCCCAGCGATCGGTTCTGGGGAGATGTACTGTGTGGAGTGTCCCAAGGATCGGTGCTGGTGGATGTACTGAGTGGAGTGTCCCAGGGATCGGTGCTGGGGAGATGTACTGAGTGGGGTGTTCCAAGGATCGGTGCTGGGGAGATGTACTGAGTGGACAGTCCCAGGGATCGTTGCTGGGGAGATGTACTGAATGGGGTGTCCCAGGGTTCGGTGCTGGGGAGATGTACTGAGTGGAGTATCCCAGGGATCGGTGCTGGGGAATTGCACTGAGTGGAGTGTCCCAGGGATCGGTGCTGGGGAGATGTGCTGAGTGGGGTGTCCCAGGGATCGCTGCTGGGGAGATGTACTGAGTGGGATGTCCCAAGGATCGGTGCTGGTGGATGTACTGAGTGGGGTGTCCCAAGGATCGGTGCTGGTGGATGTACTGAGTGGGGTGTCCCAGGGATTGGTGCTGGGGAGGTGCACTAAGTGGGGTGTCCCAGGGGTCGGTGCTGGTGAATGTACTGAGTGGGGTGTCCCAAGGATCGGTGCTGGGGAGATGTACTGAGTGGAGTGTCCCAGGGATTGGTGCTGGGGAGATGTACTGAGTGGGGTGTCCCAGGGATCGTTGCTAGGGAGATGTACTGAGTGGAGTGTCCCAGGGATCGGTGCTGGGGAGATGTACTGACTGGAGTGCCCCAGGGATCGGTGCTGGGGAGATGTGCTGAGTGGTGTGTCCCAGGGATTGGTGCTGGGGAGATGTACTTAGTGGGGTGTCCCAGGAATCGGAGCTGGGGAGATGTACTGTGTGCGGTGTCCCAGGGGTTGGTGCTGGTGGATGTATTGAGTGGGGTGTCCCAGGGATCGATGCTGGGGAGATGAACAGAGTGGAGTGCCCCTGGGATCGGTGCTGGGGAGATGTGCTGAGTGGAGTGTCCCAGGGATCGGTGCTGGGGAGATGTACTGAGTGGGGTGTCCCAGGGATCGGTGCTGGGGAGATGTATTGAGTGGGGTGTCCCAGGGATCGGTGCTGGAGAGATGTACTGAGTGGGGTGTCCCAGGGATCGTTGCTGGGGAGATGTACTGAGTGGAGTGTCCCAGGGATCGGTGCTGGGGAGATGTACTGAGTGGAGTGTCCCAGGGATCGTTGCTGGTGGACGTACTGAGTGGGGTGTTCCAGGGATCGGTGCTGGGGAGATATACTGGGTGGGGTGTCCCAAGGATCGGTGCTGGGGAGATGTAATGAGTGGGGTGTCCGAGGGATCGGAGCTGGGGAGATGTACTGAGTGGAGTGTCCCAGGGATCGTTGCTGGGGTGATGTACTGAGTGGGGTGTCCCAGGGAACAGTGCTGGGGAGTTGTACTGAGTGGGGTGTCCCAGGGATCAGTGCTGGGGAGATGTACTGAGTGGGGAGTCCCAAGGATCGGTGCTGGTGGATGTACTGAGTGGGGTGTCCCAAGGATCGGTGCTGGGGACATGCAATGAGTGGGGTGTCCCAGGGATCGGTGCTGGGGAGATGGACTGAGCGGAGTGTCCCAGGGATTGGTGCTGGGGTGATGTACTGAGTGGAGTGTCCCAGGGATCGGTGCTGAGGAGATGTACTGAGTGGGGTGTCCCAGGGATCGGTGCTGGTGGATGTACTGAGTGGGGTGTCCAAAGGATCGGTGCTGGGGAGATGTACTGACTGGAGTGTCCCAGGGATCGGTGCTGGGGAGATGAACTGAGTGGGGTGTCCAGGGATCGGTACTGGGGAGATGTACTGAGTGGAGTGTCCCAGGGATCGGTGCTGGGGAGATGCACTGGGTGGAGTGTCCCAGGGATCGGTGCTGGGGAGATGTACTGAGTCGGGTGTCCAAGGGATTGGTGCTGGGGAGATGTACTGAGTGGGGTGTCCCAAGGATCGGCGCTGGTGGATGTACTGAGTGGGGTGTCCCAAGGATTGGTGTTGGGGAGATGTACTCAGTGGGGTGTCCCAGGGATCGGTGCTGGTGGATGTACTGAGTTGGGTGTACCAGGGATCGGTGCTGGGGACATGCACTGAGTGGAGTGTCCCAGGGATCGGTGCTGGTGGATGTACTGAGTGGGGTGTCCCAAGGATCGGTGCTGGGGAGAGGTGCTGAGTGGAATATCCCAGGGATTGGTGCTGGGGAGATGTACTGATTGGAGTGTCCCAGGGATCGGTGCTGGGGAGATGTACTGAGTGGGGTGTCCCAGGGATCGGTGCTGGGGAGCTGTACTGTGTGGAGTGTCCCAAGGATCGGTGCTGGTGGATGTACTGAGTGGAGTGGCCCAGGGATCGCTGCTGGCGGATGTACTGAGTGTGGTGTCCCAAGGATCGGTGCTGGGGAGATTTACTGACTGGAGAGTCCCAGGGATCGTTGCTGGGGAGATGTACTGAGTGGAGTGTCCCAGGGATCGGTGCTGGGAAGATGTACTGAGTGGAGTGTCGCAGGGATCGGTGCTGGGGAGATATACTGAGTGGAGTGTCCCAGGGATCAGTGCTGGGAAGCTGTACTGAGTGGGGTGTCCCAGGGATCGGTGCTGGGGAGATGTACTGAGTGGGGTGTCCCAGGGATCGGTGCTGGGGAGATGTACTGAGTGATGTGTCCCAGGGATCGGTGCTGGGGAGATGTACTGAGTGGGGTGTCACAAGGATCTGTGCTGGGGAGATGTACTGAGTGGAGTGTCCCAAGGATTGTTGCTGGGGAGATGTACTGAGTGGAGTGTCCCAGGGATCGGTGCTGGGGAGATGTACTGAGTGGAGTGTCCCAGGGATCAGTGCTGGGGAGATGTACTGAGTGGGGTGTCCCAGGGATCGGTGCTGGGGAGATGTACTGAGTGGCGTGTCCCAGGGATCGGTGCTGGGGAGATGTACTGAGTGGAGTGTCCCGGGGATCGGTGCTGGGGAAATGTACTGAGTGGAGTGTCCCAGGGATCGGTGCTGGGGAGATGTACTGAGTGGGGTGTCCCAGGGATCGGTGCTGGGGAGATGTACTGTGTGGAGTGTCCCAAGGATCGATGCTGGAGGATGTACTTAGTGGAGTGTCCCAGGGATCGGTGCTGGGGAGATGTACTGAGTGGGGTGTTCCAAGGATCGGTGCTGGGTAGATGTACTGAGTGTAGTGTCCCAGGGATCGGTGCTGGGGAGATGTCCTGAGTGGGGTGTCCCAGGGATCGGTGCTGGGGAGATGTACTGAGTGGGGTGTCCCAGGGATCGGTGCTGGGGAGATGTACTGAGTGGGGTGCCCCAAGGATCGGTGCTGGAGAGACTTACTGAGTGGGGTGTCCCTGGGATCGGTGCTGGGGAGATGTACTGAGTGGGGTGTCCCAGGGATCGGTGCTGGGGAGATGTACTGAGTGAAGTGTCCCAGGGATCGGTGCTGGGGAGATGTACTGAGTGGAGTGTCCCAGGGATCGGTGCTGGGGAGATCTACTGAGTGGGGTGTTCCAGCGATCGGTTCTGGGGAGATGTACTGTGTGGAGTGTCCCAAGGATCGGTGCTGGTGGATGTACTGAGTGGAGTGTCCCAGGGATCGGTGCTGGGGAGATGTACTGAGTGGGGTGTTCCAAGGATCGGTGCTGGGGAGATGTACTGAGTGGAGTGTCCCAGGGATCGGTGCTGGGGAGATGTACTGAGTGGGGTGTACCAGGGTTCGGTGCTGGGGAGATGTGCTGAGTGGACAGTCCCAGGGATCGGTGCTGGGGAGATGTACTGAGTGGGGTGTCCCAGGGTTTGGTGCTGGGGAGATGTACTGAGTGGAGTATCCCAGGGATCGGTGCTGGGGAATTGCACTGAGTGGAGTGTACCAGGGATCGGTGCTGGGGAGATGTACTGAGTGGAGTGTCCCAGGGATCGGTGCTGGGGAGATGTACTGAGTGGAGTGTCCCAGGGATCGGTGCTGGTGAGATGTGCTGAGTGGGGTGTCCCAGGGATTGGTGCTGGGGAGATGTACTGAGTGGAGTGTCCCAGGGATCGGTGCTGGGGAGATGTACTGAGTGGAGTGTCCCAGGGATCGGTGCTGGTGAGATGTGCTGAGTGTGGTGTCCCAGGGATTGGTGCTGGGGTGATGTACTTCGTGGGGTGTCCCAGGAATCGGAGCTGGGGAGATGTACTGTGTGCGGTGTCCCAGGGGTCGGTGCTGGTGGATGTATTGAGTGGGGTGTCCCAGGGATCGATGCTGGGGAGATGAACAGAGTGGAGTGCCCCTGGGACCGGTGCTGGGGAGATGTGCTGAGTGGAGTGTCCCAGGGATCGGTGCTGGGGAGATGTACTGAGTGGGGTATCCCAGGGATCGGTGCTGGGGAGATGTATTGAGTGGGGTGTCCCAGGGATCGGTGCTGGAGAGATGTACTGAGTGGTGTGTCCCAGGGATCGTTGCTGGGGAGATGTACTGAGTGGAGTGTCCCAGGGATCGGTGCTGGGGAGATGTACTGAGTGGAGTGTCCCAGGGATCGTTGCTGGTGGACGTACTGAGTGGGGTGTCCCAGGGATCGGTGCTGGGGAGATGTACTAGGTGGGGTGTCCCAAGGATCGGTGCTGGGGAGATCTACTGAGTGGGGTGTCCCAGGGATCGGAGCTGGGGAGATGTACTGAGTGGAGTGTCCCAGGGATCGTTGCTGGGGAGATGTACTGAGTGGGGTGTCCCAGGGATCAGTGCTGGGGAGTTGTACTGAGTGGGGTGTCCCAAGGATCGGTGCTGGGGAGATGTAATGAGTGGGGTGTCCCAGGGATCGTTGCTGGGGAGATGTGCTGAGTGGAGTGTCCCAGGGATCGGTGCTGGGGAGATGTACTGAGTGGAGTGTCCCAGGGATCGTTGCTGGTGGACGTACTGAGTGGGGTGTCCCAGGGATCGGTGCTGGGGAGATGTACTGGGTGGAGTGTCCCAAGGATCAGTGCTGGGGAGATGAACTGAGTGGAGTGTCCCAGGGTCCGATGCTGGGGAGATGAACTGAGTGGGGTGTCCCAGGGATCGGTGCTGGGGAGATGTACTGAGTGGGGTGTCCCAAGGATCGGTTCTGGTGGATGTACTGAGTGGGGTGTCCCAAGGATCGGTGCTGGGGACATGCACTGAGTGGGGTGTCCCAGGGATCGGTGCTGGGGAGATGTACTGAGCGGAGTGTCCCAGGGATTGGTGCTGGGGTGATGTACTGAGTGGAGTGTCCCAGGGATCGGTGCTGAGGAGATGTACTGAGTGGGGTGTCCCAGGGATCGGTGCTGGTGGATGTACTGAGTGGGGTGTCCAAAGGATCGGTGCTGGGGAGATGTATTGACTGGAGTGTCCCAGGGATCAGTGCTGGAGAGATTTACTGAGTGGGGTGTCCCAGGGATCGGTGCTGGGGAGATGTACTGAGTGGAGTGTCCCAGGGATCGGTGCTGGGGAGATGTACTGAGTCGGGTGTCCCAGGGATTGGTGCTGGGGAGATGGACTGAGTGGGGTGTTCCAAGGATCGGCGCTGGTGGATGTACTGAGTGGGGTGTCCCAAGGATCGGTGTTGGGGAGATGTACTGAGTGGGGTGTCCCAGGGATCGGTGCTGGTGGATGTACTGAGTTGGGTGTACCAGGGATCGGTGCTGGGGACATGCACTCAGTGGGGTGTCCCAGGGATCGGTGCTGGTGGATGTACTGAGTGGGGTGTCCCAAGGTTCGGTGCTGGGGAGAGGTACTGAGTCGAATATCCCAGGGATTGGTGCTGGGGAGATGAACTGATTGGAGTGTCCCAGGGATCGGTGATGGGGAGATGTACTGAGTGGAGTGTCCCAGGGATCGTTGCTGGGGAGATGTACTGAGTGGAGTGTCCCAGGGATCGGTGCTGGGAAGATGTACTGAGTGGAGTGTCGCAGGGATCGGTGCTGGGGAGATGTACAGAGTGGGGTGTCCCAGGGATCGGTGCTGGGGAGATGTACTGAGTGGGGTGTGCCAGGGATCGGTGCTGGGGAGATATACTGAGCGGAGTGTCCCAGGGATCGGTGCTGGGGAGATGTACTGAGTGATGTGTCCCAGGGATCGGTGCTGGGGAGATGGACTGAGTGGGGTGTCTCAAGTGTCGGTGCTGGGGAGATGTACTGAGTGGAGTGTCCCAAGGATTGGTGCTGGGGAGATGTACTGAGTGGAGTGTCCCAGGGATCGGTGCTGGGGAGATGTACTGAGTGGAGTGTCCCAGGGGTCAGTGCTGGGGAGATGTACTGAGTGGGGTGTCCCAGGGATCGGTGCTGGGGAGATGTACTGAGTGGCGTGTCCCAGGGATCGGTGCTGGGGAGATATATTCAGTGAGGTGTCCCAGGGATCGGTGCTGGGGAGATGTACTGAGTGGAGTGTCCCAGGGATCGGTGCTGGGGAGATGTCCTGAGTGGGGTGTCCCAGGGAACGGTGCTGGGGAGATGCACTGTGTGGAGTGTCCCAAGGATCGTTGCTGGTGGATGTACTGAGTGGAGTGTCCCAGGGATCGGTGCGGGGGAGATGTACTGAGTGGACAGTCCCAGGGATCGGTGCTGGGGAGATGTACTGAGTGGAGTGTCCCGGGGATCGGTGCTGGGGAGATGTACGAAGTGGAGTGTCCCAGGGATCGTGCTGGAGGATGTACTGAGTGGGGTGTCCCAGGGATCGGTGCTGGGGAGATGTACTGAGTGGGGTGTCCCAGGGATCGGTGCTGGGGAGATGTACTGAGTGAAGTGTCCCAGGGATCGGTGCTGGGGAGATGTACTGAGTGGAGTGTCCCAGGGATCGGTGCTGGGGAGATCTACTGAGTGGGGTGTCCCAGCGATCGGTTCTGGGGAGATGTACTGTGTGGAGTGTCCCAAGGATCGGTGCTGGTGGATGTACTGAGTGGAGTGTCCCAGGGATCGATGCTGGGGAGATGTACTGAGTGGAGTGTCCCAGGGATCGGTGCTGGGGAGATGCACTGAGTGGATTGTCCCATGGATCGGTGCTGTGGAGATGTACTGAGTGGGGTGTCCCAGGGATCGGTGCTGGGGAGATGTACTGAGTGGAGTGTCCCAGGGATCGTTGCTGGGGAGATGTACTGAGTGGAGTGTCCCAGGGATCGGTGCTGGGAAGATGTACTGAGTGGGTTGTCCCAGGGATCGGTGCTGTTGGATGTACTGAGTGGGGTGTCCCAGGGATCGGTGCTGGGGACATGCACTGAGTGGGGTGTCCCAGGGATCGGTGCTGGTGGATGTACTGAGTGGGGTGTCCCAAGGATCGGTGCTGGGGAGATGTACTGAGTGGCGTGTCCCAGGGATCGGTGCTGGGGAGATGTACTGAGTGAAGTGTCCCAGGGATTGGTGCTGGGGAGATGTACTGAGTGGGGTGTCCCAAGGATCGGTGCTGGGGAGATGTACTGAGTGGGGTGTCCCAGGGATCGTTGCTGGTGAGATGTACTGAGTTGAGTGTCCCAGGGATCGGTGCTGTGGAGATGTACTGAGTGGGGTGTCCCAGAGATCGGTGCTGGGGAGATGTACTGAGTGGGGTGTCCCAGGGATCGGTGCTGGGGAGCTGTACTGAGTGGGGTGTCCCAGGGCTCGGTGCCAGGGAGATGTACTGAGTGGGGTGTCCCAGGGATCGGTGCTGGGGAGATGTACTGAGTGAAGTGTCCCAGGGATCGGTGCTGGGGAGATGTACTGAGTGGAGTGTCCCAGGGATCGGTGCTGGGGAGATATACTGAGTGGGGTGTCCCAGGGTTCGGTGCTGGGGAGATGTACTGAGTGGAGTATCCCAGGGATCGGTGCTGGGGAATTGCACTGAGTGGAGTGTCCCAGGGATCGGTGCTGGGGAGATGTACTGAGTGGAGTGTCCCAGGGATCGTTGCTGGTGAGATGTACTGAGTTGAGTGTCCCAGGGATCGGTGCTGTGGAGATGTACTGAGTGGGGTGCCCCAAGGATCGGTGCTGGGGAGATGTACTGAGTGGGGTGTCCCAGAGATCGGTGCTGGGGAGATCTACTGAGTGGGGTGTCCCAGCGATCGGTTCTGGGGAGATGTACTGTGTGGAGTGTCCCAAGGATCGGTGCTGGTGGATGTACTGAGTGGAGTGTCCCAGGGATCGGTGCTGGGGAGATGTACTGAGTGGGGTGTTCCAAGGATCGGTGCTGGGGAGATGTACTGAGTGGACAGTCCCAGGGATCGGTGCTGGGGAGATATACTGAGAGGGGTGTCCCAGGGTTCGGTGCTGGGGAGATGTACTGAGTGGAGTATCCCAGGGATCGGTGCTGGGGAATTGCACTGAGTGGAGTGTCCCAGGGAACTGTGCTGGGGAGATGTGCTGAGTGGGGTGTCCCAGGGATCGCTGCTGGGGAGATGTACTGAGTGGGGTGTCCCAAGGATCGGTGCTGGTGGATGTATTGAGTGGGGTGTCCCAAGGATCGGTGCTGGTGGATGTACTGAGTGGGGTGTCCCAGGGATTGGTGCTGGGGAGGTGCACTAAGTGGGGTGTCCCAGGGATCGGTGCTGGTGAATGTACTGAGTGGGGTGTCCCAAGGATCGGTGCTGGGGAGATGTACTGAGTGGAGTGTCCCAGGGATTGGTGCTGGGGAGATGTACTGAGTGGGGTGTCCCAGGGATCGGTGATGGGGATATGTACTGAGTGGAGTGTCCCAGGGATCGGTGCTGGGGAGATGTACTGAGTGGAGTGTCCCAGGGATCGGTGCTGGGGAGATGTGCTGAGTGGGGTGCCCCAGGGATTGGTGCTGGGGAGATGTACTTAGTGGGGTGTCCCAGGAATCGGAGCTGGGGAGATGTACTGTGTGCTGTGTCCCAGGTGTCGGTGCTGGTGGATGTATTGAGTGGGGTGTCCCAGGGATCGGTGCTGGGGAGATGTACTGAGTGGGATGTCCCAGGGATCGGTGCTGGGGAGATGTACTGAGTGGGGTGACCCAGTGATCGGTGCTGGGGAGAGGTACTGAGTGGGGTGTCCCAGGGATCGGTGCTGGGGAGATCTACTGAGTGGAGTGTCCCAGGGATCGGTGCTGGGGAGATGTACTGAGTGGAGTGTCCCAGGGATCGGTGCTGGGGAGATGTACTGAGTGGAGTGTCCCAGTGATCGATGCTGGGGAGATGAACAGAGTGGAGTGCCCCTGGGATCGGTGCTGGGGAGATGTGCTGAGTGGAGTGTCCCAGGGATCGGTGCTGGGGAGATGTAGTGAGTGGGGTATCCCAGGGATCGGTGCTGGGGAGATGTATTGAGTGGGGTGTCCCAGGGATCGTTGCTGGGGAGATGTACTGAGTGGAGTGTCCCAGGGATCGGTGCTGGGGAGATGTACTGAGTGGAGTGTCCCAGGGATCGGTGCTGGTGGATGTACTGAGTGGGGTGTCCCAGTGATCGGTGCTGGGGAGATGTACTGGGTGGGGTGTCCCAAGGATCGGTGCTGGGGAGATGTAATGAGTGGGGTGTACCAGGGATCGGAGCTGGGGAGATGCACTGAGTGGAGTGTCCCAGGGATCGTTGCTGGGCAGATGTACTGAGTGGGGTGTCCCAGGGTTCGGTGCTGGGGAGATGTACTGAGTGGGGTGTCCCAGGGATCAGTGCTGGAGAGATGTACTGAGTGGAGTGTCCCAAGGATCAGTGCTGGGGAGATGAACTCAGTGGAGTGTCCCAGGGACCGATGCTGGGGAGATGTACTGAGTGGGGTGTCCCAGGGATCGGTGCTGGGGAGATGTACTGAGTGGGGTGTCCCAAGGATCGGTGCTGGTGGATGTACTGAGTGGGGTGTCCCAAGGATCGGTGCTGGGGACATGCACTGAGTGGGGTGTCCCAGGGATCGGTGCTGGGGAGATGTACTGAGCGGAGTGTCCCAGGGATTGGTGCTGGGGTGATGTACTGAGTGGAGTGTCCCAGGGATCGGTGCTGGGGAGATGTACTGAGTGGGGTGTCCCAGGGATCGGTGCTGGTGGATGTACTGAATGGGGTGTCCAAAGGATCGGTGCTGGGGAGATCTACTGACTGGAGTGTCCCAGGGATCGGTGCTGGAAAATGTACTGAGTGGGGTGTCCCAGGGATCGGTGCTGGGGAGATGTACTGAGTGGAGTGTCCCAGGGATCGGTGCTGGGGAGATGCACTGAGTGGAGTGTCCCAGGGATCGGTGCTGGGGAGATGTACTGAGTCCGGTGTCCCAGGGATTGGTGCTGGGGAGATGTACTGAGTGGGGTGTCCCAAGGTTCGGCGCTGGTGGATGTACTGAGTGGGGTGTCCCAAGGATCGGTGTTGGGGAGATGTACTGAGTGGGGTGTCCCAGGGATCGGTGCTGGTGGATGTACTGAGTTGGGTGTACCAGGGATCGGTGCTGGGGACATGCACTGAGTGGGGTGTCCCAGGGATCGGTGCTGGTGGATGTACTGAGTGGGGTGTCCCAAGGATCGGTGCTGGCGAGAGGTACTGAGTGGAATATCCCAGGGATTGGTGCTGGGGAGATGTACTGATTGGAGTGTCCCAGGGATCGGTGCTGGGGAGATGTCCTGAGTGGGGTGTCCCAGGGATCGGTGCTGGGGAGCTGTACTGTATGGAGTGTCCCAAGGATCAGTGCTGGTGGATGTACTGAGTGGAGGGTCCCCGGGATCGGTGCTGGCGGATGTACTGTGTGTGGTGTCCCAAGGATCGGTGCTGGGGAGATGTACTGAGTGGAGTGTCCCAGGGATCGGTGCGGGGGAGATGTACTGAATGGACAGTCCCAGGGATCGGTGCTGGGGAGATGTACTGAGTGGAGTGTCCCGGGGATCGGTGCTGGGGAGATGTACGAAGTGGAGTGTCCCAGGGATCGGTGCTGGAGGATGTACTGAGTGGGGTGTCCCAGGGATCGGTGCTGGGGAGATGTACTGAGTGGGGTGTCCCAGGGATCGGTGCTGGGGAGATGTACTGAGTGAAGTGTCCCAGGGATCGGTGCTGGGGAGATGTACTGAGTGGAGTGTCCCAGGGATCGGTGCTGGGGAGATCTACTGAGTGGGGTGTCCCAGCGATCGGTTCTGGGGAGATGTACTGTGTGGAGTGTCCCAAGGATCGGTGCTGGTGGATGTACTGAGTGGAGTGTCCCAGGGATCGATGCTGGGGAGATGTACTGAGTGGAGTGTCCCAGGGATCGGTGCTGGGGAGATGCACTGAGTGGATTGTCCCATGGATCGGTGCTGTGGAGATGTACTGAGTGGGGTGTCCCAGGGATCGGTGCTGGGGAGATGTACTGAGTGGAGTGTCCCAGGGATCGTTGCTGGGGAGATGTACTGAGTGGAGTGTCCCAGGGATCGGTGCTGGGAAGATGTACTGAGTGGGTTGTCCCAGGGATCGGTGCTGTTGGATGTACTGAGTGGGGTGTCCCAGGGATCGGTGCTGGGGACATGCACTGAGTGGGGTGTCCCAGGGATCGGTGCTGGTGGATGTACTGAGTGGGGTGTCCCAAGGATCGGTGCTGGGGAGATGTACTGAGTGGCGTGTCCCAGGGATCGGTGCTGGGGAGATGTACTGAGTGAAGTGTCCCAGGGATTGGTGCTGGGGAGATGTACTGAGTGGGGTGTCCCAAGGATCGGTGCTGGGGAGATGTACTGAGTGGGGTGTCCCAGGGATCGTTGCTGGTGAGATGTACTGAGTTGAGTGTCCCAGGGATCGGTGCTGTGGAGATGTACTGAGTGGGGTGTCCCAGAGATCGGTGCTGGGGAGATGTACTGAGTGGGGTGTCCCAGGGATCGGTGCTGGGGAGCTGTACTGAGTGGGGTGTCCCAGGGCTCGGTGCCAGGGAGATGTACTGAGTGGGGTGTCCCAGGGATCGGTGCTGGGGAGATGTACTGAGTGAAGTGTCCCAGGGATCGGTGCTGGGGAGATGTACTGAGTGGAGTGTCCCAGGGATCGGTGCTGGGGAGATATACTGAGTGGGGTGTCCCAGGGTTCGGTGCTGGGGAGATGTACTGAGTGGAGTATCCCAGGGATCGGTGCTGGGGAATTGCACTGAGTGGAGTGTCCCAGGGATCGGTGCTGGGGAGATGTACTGAGTGGAGTGTCCCAGGGATCGTTGCTGGTGAGATGTACTGAGTTGAGTGTCCCAGGGATCGGTGCTGTGGAGATGTACTGAGTGGGGTGCCCCAAGGATCGGTGCTGGGGAGATGTACTGAGTGGGGTGTCCCAGAGATCGGTGCTGGGGAGATCTACTGAGTGGGGTGTCCCAGCGATCGGTTCTGGGGAGATGTACTGTGTGGAGTGTCCCAAGGATCGGTGCTGGTGGATGTACTGAGTGGAGTGTCCCAGGGATCGGTGCTGATTAGATGTACTGAGTGGGGTGTTCCAAGGATCGGTGCTGGGGAGATGTACTGAGTGGACAGTCCCAGGGATCGGTGCTGGGGAGATATACTGAGAGGGGTGTCCCTGGGTTCGGTGCTGGGGAGATGTACTGAGTGGAGTATCCCAGGGATCGGTGCTGGGGAATTGCACTCAGTGGAGTGTCCCAGGGAACTGTGCTGGGGAGATGTGCTGAGTGGGGTGTCCCAGGGATCGCTGCTGGGGAGATGTACTGAGTGGGGTGTCCCAAGGATCGGTGCTGGTGGATGTATTGAGTGGGGTGTCCCAAGGATCGGTGCTGGTGGATGTACTGAGTGGGGTGTCCCAGGGATTGGTGCTGGGGAGGTGCACTAAGTGGGGTGTCCCAGGGATTGGTGCTGGTGAATGTACTGAGTGGGGTGTCCCAAGGATCGGTGCTGGGGAGATGTACTGAGTGGAGTGTCCCAGGGATTGGTGCTGGGGAGATGTACTGAGTGGGGTGTCCCAGGGATCGGTGATGGGGATATGTACTGAGTGGAGTGTCCCAGGGATCGGTGCTGGGGAGATGTACTGAGTGGAGTGTCCCAGGGATCGGTGCTGGGGAGATGTGCTGAGTGGGGTGCCCCAGGGATTGGTGCTGGGGAGATGTACTTAGTGGGGTGTCCCAGGAATCGGAGCTGGGGAGATGTACTGTGTGCTGTGTCCCAGGTGTCGGTGCTGGTGGATGTATTGAGTGGGGTGTCCCAGGGATCGGTGCTGGGGAGATGTACTGAGTGGGATGTCCCAGGGATCGGTGCTGGGGAGATGTACTGAGTGGGGTGACCCAGTGATCGGTGCTGGGGAGAGGTACTGAGTGGGGTGTCCCAGGGATCGGTGCTGGGGAGATCTACTGAGTGGAGTGTCCCAGGGATCGGTGCTGGGGAGATGTACTGAGTGGAGTGTCCCAGGGATCGGTGCTGGGGAGATGTACTGAGTGGAGTGTCCCAGTGATCGATGCTCGGGAGATGAACAGAGTGGAGTGCCCCTGGGATCGGTGCTGGGGAGATGTGCTGAGTGGAGTGTCCCAGGGATCGGTGCTGGGGAGATGTAGTGAGTGGGGTATCCCAGGGATCGGTGCTGGGGAGATGTATTGAGTGGGGTGTCCCAGGGATCGTTGCTGGGGAGATGTACTGAGTGGAGTGTCCCAGGGATCGGTGCTGGGGAGATGTACTGAGTGGAGTGTCCCAGGGATCGGTGCTGGTGGACGTACTGAGTGGGGTGTCCCAGTGATCGGTGCTGGGGAGATGTACTGGGTGGGGTGTCCCAAGGATCGGTGCTGGGGAGATGTAATGAGTGGGGTGTACCAGGGATCGGAGCTGGGGAGATGCACTGAGTGGAGTGTCCCAGGGATCGTTGCTGGGCAGATGTACTGAGTGGGGTGTCCCAGGGTTCGGTGCTGGGGAGATGTACTGAGTGGGGTGTCCCAGGGATCAGTGCTGGAGAGATGTACTGAGTGGAGTGTCCCAAGGATCAGTGCTGGGGAGATGAACTCAGTGGAGTGTCCCAGGGACCGATGCTGGGGAGATGTACTGAGTGGGGTGTCCCAGGGATCGGTGCTGGGGAGATGTACTGAGTGGGGTGTCCCAAGGATCGGTGCTGGTGGATGTACTGAGTGGGGTGTCCCAAGGATCGGTGCTGGGGACATGCACTGAGTGGGGTGTCCCAGGGATCGGTGCTGGGGAGATGTACTGAGCGGAGTGTCCCAGGGATTGGTGCTGGGGTGATGTACTGAGTGGAGTGTCCCAGGGATCGGTGCTGGGGAGATGTACTGAGTGGGGTGTCCCAGGGATCGGTGCTGGTGGATGTACTGAATGGGGTGTCCAAAGGATCGGTGCTGGGGAGATCTACTGACTGGAGTGTCCCAGGGATCGGTGCTGGAAAATGTACTGAGTGGGGTGTCCCAGGGATCGGTGCTGGGGAGATGTACTGAGTGGAGTGTCCCAGGGATCGGTGCTGGGGAGATGCACTGAGTGGAGTGTCCCAGGGATCGGTGCTGGGGAGATGTACTGAGTCCGGTGTCCCAGGGATTGGTGCTGGGGAGATGTACTGAGTGGGGTGTCCCAAGGTTCGGCGCTGGTGGATGTACTGAGTGGGGTGTCCCAAGGATCGGTGTTGGGGAGATGTACTGAGTGGGGTGTCCCAGGGATCGGTGCTGGTGGATGTACTGAGTTGGGTGTACCAGGGATCGGTGCTGGGGACATGCACTGAGTGGGGTGTCCCAGGGATCGGTGCTGGTGGATGTACTGAGTGGGGTGTCCCAAGGATCGGTGCTGGCGAGAGGTACTGAGTGGAATATCCCAGGGATTGGTGCTGGGGAGATGTACTGATTGGAGTGTCCCAGGGATCGGTGCTGGGGAGATGTCCTGAGTGGGGTGTCCCAGGGATCGGTGCTGGGGAGCTGTACTGTATGGAGTGTCCCAAGGATCAGTGCTGGTGGATGTACTGAGTGGAGGGTCCCCGGGATCGGTGCTGGCGGATGTACTGTGTGTGGTGTCCCAAGGATCGGTGCTGGGGAGATGTACTGAGTGGAGTGTCCCAGGGATCGTTGCTGGGGAGATGTACTGAGTGGGGTGTCCCAGGGATCGGTGCTGGGGAGATGTACATGGTGGGGTGTCCCAAGGATCGGTGCTGGTGGATGTACTGAGTGGGGTGTCCCAAGGATCGGTGCTGGGGAGATGCACTGAGTGGGGTGTCCCAGGGATCGGTGCTGTTGGATGTACTGAGTGGGGTGTCCCAAGGATCGGTGCTGGGGACATGTACTGAGTGGCGTGTCCCAGGGATCGGTGCTGGGGAGATGTACTGAGTGAAGTGTCCCAGGGATCGTTGCTGGGGAGATGTACTGAGTGGGGTGTCCCAAGGATCGGTGCTGGGGAGATGTACTGAGTGGGGTGTCCCAGGGATCGGTGCTGGGGAGATGTAGTGAGTGGGGTATCCCAGGGATCGGTGCTGGGGAGATGTATTGAGTGGGGTGTCCCAGGGATCGTTGCTGGGGAGATGTACTGAGTGGAGTGTCCCAGGGATCGGTGCTGGGGAGATGTACTGAGTGGAGTGTCCCAGGGATCGGTGCTGGTGGACGTACTGAGTGGGGTGTCCCAGGGATCGGTGCTGGGGAGATGTACTGGGTGGGGTGTCCCAAGGATCGGAGCTGGGGAGATGTAATGAGTGGGGTGTCCCAGGGATCGGAGCTGGGGAGATGCACTGAGTGGAGTGTCCCAGGGATCGTTGCTGGGCAGATGTACTGAGTGGGGTGTCCCAGGGATCGGTGCTGGGGAGATGTACTGAGTGGGGTGTCCCAGGGATCAGTGCTGGAGAGATGTACTGAGTGGAGTGTCCCAAGGATCAGTGCTGGGGAGATGAACTCAGTGGAGTGTCCCAGGGACCGATGCTGGGGAGATGTACTGAGTGGGGTGTCCCAGGGATCGGTGCTGGGGAGATGTACTGAGTGGGGTGTCCCAAGGATCGGTGCTGGTGGATGTACTGAGTGGGGTGTCCCAAGGATCGGTGCTGGGGACATGCACTGAGTGGGGTGTCCCAGGGATCGGTGCTGGGGAGATGTACTGAGCGGAGTGTCCCAGGGATTGGTGCTGGGGTGATGTACTGAGTGGAGTCTCCCAGGGATCGGTGCTGGGGAGATGTACTGAGTGGGGTGTCCCAGGGATCGGTGCTGGTGGATGTACTGAATGGGGTGTCCAAAGGATCGGTGCTGGGGAGATCTACTGACTGGAGTGTCCCAGGGATCGGTGCTGGAAAATGTACGGAGTGGGGTGTCCCAGGGATCGGTGCTGGGGAGATGTACTGAGTGGAGTGTCCCAGGGATCGGTGCTGGGGAGATGCACTGAGTGGAGTGTCCCAGGGATCGGTGCTGGGGAGATGTACTGAGTCCGGTGTCCCAGGGATTGGTGCTGGGGAGATGTACTGAGTGGGGTGTCCCAAGGTTCGGCGCTGGTGGATGTACTGAGTGGGGTGTCCCAAGGATCGGTGTTGGGGAGATGTACTGAGTGGGGTGTCCCAGGGATCCGTGCTGGTGGATGTACTGAGTTGGGTGTACCAGGGATCGGTGCTGGGGACATGCACTGAGTGGGGTGTCCCAGGGATCGGTGCTGGTGGATGTACTGAGTGGGGTGTCCCAAGGATCGGTGCTGGCGAGAGGTACTGAGTGGAATATCCCAGGGATTGGTGCTGGGGAGATGTACTGATTGGAGTGTCCCAGGGATCGGTGCTGGGGAGATGTCCTGAGTGGGGTGTCCCAGGGATCGGTGCTGGGGAGCTGTACTGTGTGGAGTGTCCCAAGGATCAGTGCTGGTGGATGTACTGAGTGGAGTGTCCCAGGGATCGGTGCTGGCGGATGTACTGTGTGTGGTGTCCCAAGGATCGGTGCTGGGGAGATGTACTGAGTGGAGTGTCCCAGGGATCGTTGCTGGGGAGATGTACTGAGTGGGGTGTCCCAGGGATCGGTGCTGGGGAGATGTACAGGGTGGGGTGTCCCAAGGATCGGTGCTGGTGGATGTACTGAGTGGGGTGTCCCAAGGATCGGTGCTGGGGAGATGTACTGAGTGGGGTGTCCCAGGGATCGGTGCTGTTGGATGTACTGAGTGGGGTGTCCCAGGGATCGGTGCTGGGGACATGCACTGAGTGGGGTGTCCCAGGGATCGGTGCTGGTGGATGTACTGAGTGGGGTGTCCCAAGGATCGGTGCTGGGGACATGTACTGAGTGGTGTGTCCCAGGGATCGGTGCTGGGGAGATGTACTGAGTGAAGTGTCCCAGGGATCGGTGCTGGGGAGATGTACTGAGTGGGGTGTCCCAAGGATCGGTGCTGGGGAGATGTACTGAGTGGGGTGTCCCAGGGATCGGTGCTGGGGAGATGTACTGAGTGGGGTGTCCCAGGGATCGATGCTGGGGAGATGTACTGAGTGGGGTGTCCCAAGGATCGGTGCTGGGGAGATGTACTGAGTGGGGTGTCCCAGAGATCGGTGCTGGGGAGATGTACTGAGTGGGGTGTCCCAGGGATCGGTGCTGGGGAGCTGTACTGAGTGGGGTGTCCCAGGGATCGATGCTGGGGAGATGTACTGAGTGGGGTGTCCCAGGGATCGGTGCTGGGGAGATGTACTGAGTGGAGTGTCCCAGGGATCGGTGCTGGGGAGATCTACTGAGTGGGGTGTCCCAGCGATCGGTTCGGGGGGGATGTACTGTGTGGAGTGTCCCAAGGATCGGTGCTGGTGGATGTACTGAGTGGAGTGTCCCAGGGATCGGTGCTGGGGAGGTGTACTGAGTGGGGTGTTCCAAGGATCGGTGCTGGGGAGATGTACTGAGTGGACAGTCCCAGGGATCGGTGCTGGGGAGATATACTGAGTGGGGTGTCCCAGGGTTCGGTGCTGGGGAGATGTACTGAGTGGAGTATCCCAGGGATCGGTGCTGGGGAATTGCACTGAGTGGGGTGTCCCAGGGATCGGTGCTGGTGGATGTACTGAATGGGGTGTCCAAAGGATCGGTGCTGGGGAGATCTACTGACTGGAGTGTCCCAGGGATCGGTGCTGGAAAATGTACTGAGTGGGGTGTCCCAGGGATCGGTGCTGGGGAGATGTACTGAGTGGAGTGTCCCAGGGATCGGTGCTGGGGAGATGCACTGAGTGGAGTGTCCCAGGGATCGGTGCTGGGGAGATGTACTGAGTCCGGTGTCCCAGGGATTGGTGCTGGGGAGATGTACTGAGTGGGGTGTCACAAGGTTCGGCGCTGGTGGATGTACTGAGTGGGGTGTCCCAAGGATCGGTGTTGGGGAGATGTACTGAGTGGGGTGTCCCAGGGATCGGTGCTGGTGGATGTACTGAGTTGGGTGTACCAGGGATCGGTGCTGGGGACATGCACTGAGTGGGGTGTCCCAGGGATCGGTGCTGGTGGATGTACTGAGTGGGGTGTCCAAAGGATCGGTGCTGGCGAGAGGTACTGAGTGGAATATCCCAGGGATTGGTGCTGGGGAGATGTTCTGATTGGAGTGTCCCAGGGATCGGTGCTGGGGAGATGTCCTGAGTGGGGTGTCCCAGCGATCGGTGCTGGGGAGCTGTACTGTGTGGAGTGTCCCAAGGATCAGTGCTGGTGGATGTACTGAGTGGAGTGTCCCAGGGATCGGTGCTGGCGGATGTACTGAGTGTGGTGTCCCAAGGATCGGTGCTGGGGAGATGTACTGAGTGGAGTGTCCCAGGGATCGTTGCTGGGGAGATGTACTGAGTGGAGTGTCCCAGGGATCGGTGATGGGGAGATGCACTGAGTGGATTGTCCCAGGGATCGGTGCTGTGGAGATGTACTGAGTGGGGTGTCCCAGGGATCGGTGCTGGGGAGATGTACAGGGTGGGGTGTCCCAAGGATCGGTGCTGGTGGATGTACTGAGTGGGGTGTCCCAAGGATCGGTGCTGGGGAGATGGACTGAGTGGGGTGTCCCACGGATAGGTGCTGTTGGATGTACTGAGTGGGGTGTCCCAGGAATCGGTGCTGGGGACATGCACTGAGTGGGGTGTCCCAGGGATGGGTGCTGGTGGATGTACTGAGTGGGGTGTCCCAAGGATCGGTGCTGGGGACATGTACTGAGTGGCGTGTCCCAGGGATCGGTGCTGGGGAGATGTACTGAGTGAAGTGTCCCAGGGATCGGTGCTGGGGAGATGTACTGAGTGGGGTGTCCCAAGGATCGGTGCTGGGGAGATGTACTGAGTGGGGTGTCCCAGGGATCGGTGCTGGGGTGATGTACTGAGTGGGGTGTCCCAGAGATCGGTGCTGGGGAGATGTACTGAGTGGGGTGTCCCAGGGATCGGTGCTGGGGAGCTGTACTGAGTGGGGTGTCCCAGCGATCGGTGCTGGGGAGATGTACTGAGTGGGGAGTCCCAGGGATCGGTGCTGGGGAGATGTACTGAGTGAAGTGTCCCAGGGATCGGTGCTGCGGAGATGTACTGAGTGGAGTGTCCCAGGGATCGGTGCTGGGGAGATCTACTGAGTGGGGTGTCCCAGCGATCGGTTCTGGGGAGATGTACTGTGTGGAGTGTCCCAAGGTTCGGTGCTGGTGGATGTACTGAGTGGAGTGTCCCAGGGATCGGTGCTGGGGAGGTGTACTGAGTGGGGTGTTCCAAGGATCGGTGCTGGGGAGATGTACTGAGTGGACAGTCCCAGGGATCGGTGCTGGGGAGATATACTGAGTGGGGTGTCCCAGGGTTCGGTGCTGGGGAGATGTACTGAGTGGAGTATCCCAGGGATCGGTGCTGGGGAATTGCACTGAGTGGAGTGTCCCAGGGATCGGTGCTGGGGAGATGTGCTGAGTGGGGTGTCCCAGGGATCGCTGCTGGGGAGATGTACTGAGTGGGGTGTCCCAAGGATCGGTGTTGTTGGATGTACTGAGTGGGGTGTCCCAAGGTTCGGTGCTGGTGCATGTACTGAGTTGGGTGTCCCAGGGATTGGTGCTGGGGAGGTGCACTAAGTGGGGTGTCCCAGGGATCGGTGCTGGTGAATGTACTGAGTGGGGTGTCCCAAGGATCGGTGCTGGGGAGATGGACTGAGTGGAGTGTACCAGGGATTGGTGCTGGGGAGATGTACTGAGTGGGGTGTCCCACGGATCGGTGCTGGGGAGATGTACTGAGTGGAGTGTCCCAGGGATCGGTGCTGGGGAGATTTACTGAGTGGAGTGTCCCAGGGATCGGTGCTGGGGAGATGTGCTGAGTGGGGTGTCCCTGGGATTGGTGCTGGGGAGATGTACTTAGTGGGGTGTCCCAGAAATCGGAGCTGGGAGATGTACTGTGCGCGGTGTCCCCGGGGTCGGTGCTGGTGGATGTATTGAGTGGGGTGTCCCAGGGATCGGTGCTGGGGAGATGTACTGAGTGGGATGTCCCGGGGATCGGTGCTGGGGAGATGTACTGAGTGGGGTGTCCCAGTGATCGGTGCTGGGGAGACGTACTGAGTGGGGTGTCCCAGGGATCGGTGCTGGGGAGATGTACTGAGTGGAGTGTCCCAGGGATCGGTGATGGGGAGATGTACTGAGTGGAGTGTCCCAGGGATCGATGCTGGGGAGATGAACAGAGTGGAGTGCCCCTGGGATCGGTGCTGGGGAGATGTACTGAGTGGAGTGTCCCAGGGATCGGTGCTGGGGAGATGCACTGAGTGGAGTGTCCCAGGGATCGGTGCTGGGGAGATGTACTGAGTCGGGTGTCCCAGGGATTGGTGCTGGGGAGATGTACTGAGTGGGGTGTCCCAAGGATCGGTGTTGGGGAGATGTACTGAGTGGGGTGTCCCAGGGATCGGTGCTGGTGGATGTACTGAGTTGGGTGTACCAGGGATCGGTGCTGGGGACATGCACTGAGTGGGGTGTCCCAGGGATCGGTGCTGGTGGATGTACTGAGTGCGGTGTCCCAAGGATCGGTGCTGGGTATTGGTACTGAGTGGAATATCCCAGGGATTGGTGCTGGGGAGATGTACTGATTGGAGTGTCCCAGGGATCGGTGCTGGGGAGATGTCCTGAGTGGGGTGTCCCAGGGATCGGTGCTGGGGAGCTGTACTGTGTGGAGTGTCCCAAGGATCAGTGCTGGTGGATGTACTGAGTGGAGTGTCCCAGGGATCGTTGCTGGGGAGATGTACTGAGTGGGGTGTCCCAGGGATCGGTGCTGGGGAGATGTACATGGTGGGGTGTCCCAAGGATCGGTGCTGGTGGATGTACTGAGTGGGGTGTCCCAAGGATCGGTGCTGGGGAGATGTACTGAGTGGGGTGTCCCAGGGATCGGTGCTGGGGAGATGTACTGTGTGGAGTGTCCCAAGGATCGGTGCTGGGGAGATGTACTGAGTGGAGTGTCCCAGGGATCGTTGCTGGGGAGATGTACTGAGTGGGGTGTCCCAGGGATCGGTGCTGGGGAGATGTACATGGTGGGGTGTCCCAAGGATCGGTGCTGGTGGATGTACTGAGTGGGGTGCCCCAAGGATCGGTGCTGGGGAGATGTACTGAGTGGGGTGTCCCAGGGATCGGTGCTGTTGGATGTACTGAGTGGGGTGTCCCAGGGATCGGTGCTGGGGACATGCACTGAGTGGGGTGTCCCAGGGATCGGTGCTGGTGGATGTACTGAGTGGGGTGTCCCAAGGATCGGTGCTGGGGACATGTACTGAGTGGCGTGTCCCAGGGATCGGTGCTGGGGAGATGTACTGAGTGAAGTGTCCCAGGGATCGGTGCTGGGGAGATGTACTGAGTGGGGTGTCCCAAGGATCGGTGCTGGGGAGATGTACTGAGTGGGGTGTCCCAGGGATCGGTGCTGGGGAGATGTAGTGAGTGGGGTATCCCAGGGATCGGTGCTGGGGAGATGTATTGAGTGGGGTGTCCCAGGGATCGTTGCTGGGGAGATGTACTGAGTGGAGTGTCCCAGGGATCGGTGCTGGGGAGATGTACTGAGTGGAGTGTCCCAGGGATCGGTGCTGGTGGACGTACTGAGTGGGGTGTCCCAGGGATCGGTGCTGGGGAGATGTACTGGGTGGGGTGTCCCAAGGATCGGTGCTGGGGAGATGTAATGAGTGGGGTGTCCCAGGGATCGGAGCTGGGGAGATGCACTGAGTGGAGTGTCCCAGGGATCGTTGCTGGGCAGATGTACTGAGTGGGGTGTCCCAGGGATCGGTGCTGGGGAGATGTACTGAGTGGGGTGTCCCAGGGATCAGTGCTGGAGAGATGTACTGAGTGGAGTGTCCCAAGGATCAGTGCTGGGGAGATGAACTCAGTGGAGTGTCCCAGGGACCGATGCTGGGGAGATGTACTGAGTGGGGTGTCCCAGGGATCGGTGCTGGGGAGATGTACTGAGTGGGGTGTCCCAAGGATCGGTGCTGGTGGATGTACTGAGTGGGGTGTCCCAAGGATCGGTGCTGGGGACATGCACTGAGTGGGGTGTCCCAGGGATCGGTGCTGGGGAGATGTACTGAGCGGAGTGTCCCAGGGATTGGTGCTGGGGTGATGTACTGAGTGGAGTCTCCCAGGGATCGGTGCTGGGGAGATGTACTGAGTGGGGTGTCCCAGGGATCGGTGCTGGTGGATGTACTGAATGGGGTGTCCAAAGGATCAGTGCTGGGGAGATCTACTGACTGGAGTGTCCCAGGGATCGGTGCTGGAAAATGTACTGAGTGGGGTGTCCCAGGGATCGGTGCTGGGGAGATGTACTGAGTGGAGTGTCCCAGGGATCGGTGCTGGGGAGATGCACTGAGTGGAGTGTCCCAGGGATCGGTGCTGGGGAGATGTACTGAGTCCGGTGTCCCAGGGATTGGTGCTGGGGAGATGTACTGAGTGGGGTGTCCCAAGGTTCGGCGCTGGTGGATGTACTGAGTGGGGTGTCCCAAGGATCGGTGTTGGGGAGATGTACTGAGTGGGGTGTCCCAGGGATCGGTGCTGGTGGATGTACTGAGTTGGGTGTACCAGGGATCGGTGCTGGGGACATGCACTGAGTGGGGTGTCCCAGGGATCGGTGCTGGTGGATGTACTGAGTGGGGTGTCCCAAGGATCGGTGCTGGCGAGAGGTACTGAGTGGAATATCCCAGGGATTGGTGCTGGGGAGATGTACTGATTGGAGTGTCCCAGGGATCGGTGCTGGGGAGATGTCCTGAGTGGGGTGTCCCAGGGATCGGTGCTGGGGAGCTGTACTGTGTGGAGTGTCCCAAGGATCAGTGCTGGTGGATGTACTGAGTGGAGTGTCCCAGGGATCGGTGCTGGCGGATGTACTGTGTGTGGTGTCCCAAGGATCGGTGCTGGGGAGATGTACTGAGTGGAGTGTCCCAGGGATCGTTGCTGGGGAGATGTACTGAGTGGGGTGTCCCAGGGATCGGTGCTGGGGAGATGTACAGGGTGGGGTGTCCCAAGGATCGGTGCTGGTGGATGTACTGAGTGGGGTGTCCCAAGGATCGGTGCTGGGGAGATGTACTGAGTGGGGTGTCCCAGGGATCGGTGCTGTTGGATGTACTGAGTGGGGTGTCCCAGGGATCGGTGCTGGGGACATGCACTGAGTGGGGTGTCCCAGGGATCGGTGCTGGTGGATGTACTGAGTGGGGTGTCCCAAGGATCGGTGCTGGGGACATGTACTGAGTGGCGTGTCCCAGGGATCGGTGCTGGGGAGATGTACTGAGTGAAGTGTCCCAGGGATCGGTGCTGGGGAGATGTACTGAGTGGGGTGTCCCAAGGATCGGTGCTGGGGAGATGTACTGAGTGGGGTGTCCCAGTGATCGGTGCTGGGGAGATGTACTGAGTGGGGTGTCCCAGGGATCGATGCTGGGGAGATGTACTGAGTGGGGTGTCCCAAGGATCGGTGCTGGGGAGATGTACTGAGTGGGGTGTCCCAGAGATCGGTGCTGGGGAGATGTACTGAGTGGGGTGTCCCAGGGATCGGTGCTGGGGAGCTGTACTGAGTGGGGTGTCCCAGGGATCGATGCTGGGGAGATGTACTGAGTGGGGTGTCCCAGGGATCGGTGCTGGGGAGATGCACTGAGTGAAGTGTACCAGGGATCGGTGCTGGGGAGATGTACTGAGTGGAGTGTCCCAGGGATCGCTGCTGGGGAGATCTACTGAGTGGGGTGTCCCAGCGATCGGTTCGGGGGGGAAGTACTGTGTGGAGTGTCCCAAGGATCGGTGCTGGTGGATGTACTGAGTGGAGTGTCCCAGGGATCGGTGCTGGGGAGGTGTACTGAGTGGGGTGTTCCAAGGATCGGTGCTGGGGAGATGTACTGAGTGGACAGTCCCAGGGATCGGTGCTGGGGAGATATACTGAGTGGGGTGTCCCAGGGTTCGGTGCTGGGGAAATGTACTGAGTGGAGTATCCCAGGGATCGGTGCTGGGGAATTGCACTGAGTGGGGTGTCCCAGGGATCGGTGCTGGTGGATGTACTGAATGGGGTGTCCAAAGGATCGGTGCTGGGGAGATCTACTGACTGGAGTGTCCCAGGGATCGGTGCTGGAAAATGTACTGAGTGGGGTGTCCCAGGGATCGGTGCTGGGGAGATGTACTGAGTGGAGTGTCCCAGGGATCGGTGCTGGGGAGATGCACTGAGTGGAGTGTCCCAGGGATCGGTGCTGGGGAGATGTACTGAGTCCGGTGTCCCAGGGATTGGTGCTGGGGAGATGTACTGAGTGGGGTGTCACAAGGTTCGGCGCTGGTGGATGTACTGAGTGGGGTGTCCCAAGGATCGGTGTTGGGGAGATGTACTGAGTGGGGTGTCCCAGGGATCGGTGCTGGTGGATGTACTGAGTTGGGTGTACCAGGGATCGGTGCTGGGGACATGCACTGAGTGGGGTGTCCCAGGGATCGGTGCTGGTGGAAGTACTGAGTGGGGTGTCCAAAGGATCGGTGCTGGCGAGAGGTACTGAGTGGAATATCCCAGGGATTGGTGCTGGGGAGATGTTCTGATTGGAGTGTCCCAGGGATCGGTGCTGGGGAGATGTCCTGAGTGGGGTGTCCCAGCGATCGGTGCTGGGGAGCTGTACTGTGTGGAGTGTCCCAAGGATCAGTGCTGGTGGATGTACTGAGTGGAGTGTCCCAGGGATCGGTGCTGGCGGATGTACTGAGTGTGGTGTCCCAAGGATCGGTGCTGGGGAGATGTACTGAGTGGAGTGTCCCAGGGATCGGTGATGGGGAGATGCACTGAGTGGATTGTCCCAGGGATCGGTGCTGTGGAGATGTACTGAGTGGGGTGTCCCAGGGATCGGTGCTGGGGAGATGTACAGGGTGGGGTGTCCCAAGGATCGGTGCTGGTGGATGTACTGAGTGGGGTGTCCCAAGGATCGCTGCTGGGGAGATGGACTGAGTGGGCTGTCCCACGGATCGGTGCTGTTGGATGTACTGAGTGGGGTGTCCCAGGAATCGGTGCTGGGGACATGCACTGAGTGGGGTGTCCCAGGGATGGGTGCTGGTGGATGTACTGAGTGGGGTGTCCCAAGGATCGGTGCTGGGGAGATGTACTGAGTGAAGTGTCCCAGGGATCGGTGCTGGGGAGATGTACTGAGTGGGGTGTCCCAAGGATCGGTGCTGTGGAGATGTACTGAGTGGGGTGTCCCAGGGATCGGTGCTGGGGTGATGTACTGAGTGGGGTGTCCCAGAGATCGGTGCTGGGGAGATGTACTGAGTGGGGTGTCCCAGGGATCGGTGCTGGGGAGCTGTACTGAGTGGGGTGTCCCAGGGATCGGTGCTGGGGAGATGTACTGAGTGGGGAGTCCCAGGGATCGGTGCTGGGGAGATGTACTGAGTGAAGTGTCCCAGGGATCGGTGCTGCGGAGATGTACTGAGTGGAGTGTCCCAGGGATCGGTGTTGGGGAGATCTACTGAGTGGGGTGTCCCAGCGATCGGTTCTGGGGAGATGTACTGTGTGGAGTGTCCCAAGGATCGGTGCTGGTGGATGTACTGAGTGGAGTGTCCCAGGGATCGGTGCTGGGGAGGTGTACTGAGTGGGGTGTTCCAAGGATCGGTGCTGGGGAGATGTACTGAGTGGACAGTCCCAGGGATCGGTGCTGGGGAGATATACTGAGTGGGGTGTCCCAGGGTTCGGTGCTGGGGAGATGTACTGAGTGGAGTATCCCAGGGATCGGTGCTGGGGAATTGCACTGAGTGGAGTGTCCCAGGGATCGGTGCTGGGGAGATGTGCTGAGTGGGGTGTCCCAGGGATCGCTGCTGGGGAGATGTACTGAGTGGGGTGTCCCAAGGATCGGTGTTGTTGGATGTACTGAGTGGGGTGTCCCAAGGTTCGGTGCTGGTGGATGTACTGAGTTGGGTGTCCCAGGGATTGGTGCTGGGGAGGTGCACTAAGTGGGGTGTCCCAGGGATCGGTGCTGGTGAATGTACTGAGTGGGGTGTCCCAAGGATTGGTGCTGGGGAGATGGACTGAGTGGAGTGTACCAGGGATTGGTGCTGGGGAGATGTACTGAGTGGGGTGTCCCAGGGATCGGTGCTGGGGAGATGTACTGAGTGGAGTGTCCCAGGGATCGGTGCTGGGGAGATGTACTGAGTGGAGTGTCCCAGGGATCGGTGCTGGGGAGATGTGCTGAGTGGGGTGTCCCTGGGATTGGTGCTGGGGAGATGTACTTAGTGGGGTGTCCCAGAAATCGGAGCTGGGGAGATGTACTGTGCGCGGTGTCCCCGGGGTCGGTGCTGGTGGATGTATTGAGTGGGGTGTCCCAGGGATCGGTGCTGGGGAGATGTACTGAGTGGGATGTCCCGGGGATCGGTGCTGGGGAGATGTACTGAGTGGGGTGTCCCAGTGATCGGTGCTGGGGAGACGTACTGAGTGGGGTGTCCCAGGGATCGGTGCTGGGGAGATGTACTGAGTGGAGTGTCCCAGGGATCGGTGCTGGGGAGATGTACTGAGTGGAGTGTCCCAGGGATCGGTGCTGGGGAGATGTACTGAGTGGAGTGTCCCAGGGATCGATGCTGGGGAGATGAACAGAGTGGAGTGCCCCTGGGATCGGTGCTGGGGAGATGTACTGAGTGGAGTGTCCCAGGGATCGGTGCTGGGGAGATGCACTGAGTGGAGTGTCCCAGGGATCGGTGCTGGGGAGATGTACTGAGTCGGGTGTCCCAGGGATTGGTGCTGGGGAGATGTACTGAGTGGGGTGTCCCAAGGATCGGTGTTGGGGAGATGTACTGAGTGGGGTGTCCCAGGGATCGGTGCTGGTGGATGTACTGAGTTGGGTGTACCAGGGATCGGTGCTGGGGACATGCACTGAGTGGGGTGTCCCAGGGATCGGTGCTGGTGGATGTACTGAGTGGGGTGTCCCAAGGATCGGTGCTGGGTAGAGGTACTGAGTGGAATATCCCAGGGATTGGTGCTGGGGAGATGTACTGATTGGAGTGTCCCAGGGATCGGTGCTGGGGAGATGTCCTGAGTGGGGTGTCCCAGGGATCGGTGCTGGGGAGCTGTACTGTGTGGAGTGTCCCAAGGATCAGTGCTGGTGGATGTACTGAGTGGAGTGTCCCAGGGATCGGTGCTGGCGGATGTACTGATTGTGGTGTCCCAAGGATCGGTGCTGGGGAGATGTACTGAGTGGAGTGTCCCAGGGATCGTTGCTGGGGAGATGTACTGAGTGGAGTGTCCCAGGGATCGGTGCTGGGGAGATGCACTGAGTGGATTGTCCCAGGGATCGGTGCTGTGGAGATGTACTGAGTGGGGTGTCCCAGGGATCGGTGCTGGGGAGATGTACAGGGTGGGGTGTCCCAAGGATCGGTGCTGGTGGATGTACTGAGTGGGGTGTCCCAAGGATCGGTGCTGGGGAGATGTACTGAGTGGGGTGTCCCAAGGATCGGTGCTGTTGGATGTACTGAGTGGGGTGTCCCAGGGATCGGTGCTGGGGACATGCACTGAGTGGGGTGTCCCAGGGATCGGTGCTGGTGGATGTACTGAGTGGGGTGTCCCAAGGATCGGTGCTGGGGAGATGTACTGAGTGGCGTGTCCCAGGGGTCGGTGCTGGGGAGATGTACTGATTGAAGTGTCGCAGGGATCGGTGCTGGGGAGATGTACTGAGTGGGGTGTCCCAAGCATCGGTGCTGGGGAGATGTACTGAGTGGGGTGTCCCAGGGATCGGTGCTGGGGTGATGTACTGAGTGGGGTGTCCCAGAGATCGGTGCTGGGGAGATGTACTGAGTGGGGTGTCCCAGGGATCGGTGCTGGGGTGCTTCACTAAGTGGGGTGTCCCAGGGATCGGTGCTGGGGAGATGTACTGAGTGGGGTGTCCCAGGGATCGGTGCTGGGGAGATGTACTGAGTGAAGTGTCCCAGGGATCGGTGCTGGGGAGATGTACTGAGTGGAGTGTCCCAAGGATCGGTGCTGGTGGATGTACTGAGTGGAGTGTCCCAGGGATCGGTGCTGGTGGATGTACTGAGTGGGGTGTTCCAAGGATCGGTGCTGGGGAGATGTACTGAGTGGACAGTCCCAGGGATCGGTGCTGGGGAGATATACTGAGTGGAGTGTCCCAGGGATCGGTGCTGGGGAGATGTACTGAGTGGAGTATCCCAGGGATCGATGCTGGGGAATTGCACTGAGTGGAGTGTCCCAGGGATCGGTGCTGGGGAGATGTGCTGAGTGGGGTGTCCCAGGGATCGCTGCTGGGGAGATGTACTGAGTGGGGTGTCCCAAGGATCGGTGCTGGTGGATGTACTGAGTGGGGTGTTCCAGGGGTCGGTGCTGGTGGATCTATTGAGTGGGGTGTCCCAGGGATCGGTGCTGGGGTGATGTACTGAGTGGGATGTCCCAGGGATCGGTGCTGGGGAGATGTACTGAGTGGGGTGTCCCAGTGATCGGTGCTGGGGAGATGTACTGAGTGGGGTGTCCCAGGGATCGGTGCTGGGGAGATGTACTGAGTGGAGTGTCCCAGGGATCGGTGCTGGGGAGATGTACTGAGTGGAGTGTCCCAGGGATCGGTGCTGGGGAGATGTACTGAGTGGAGTGTCCCAGGGATCGATGCTGGGGAGATGAACAGAGTGGAGTGCCCCTGGGATCGGTGCTGGGGAGATGTGCTGAGTGCAGTGTCCCAGGGATCGGTGCTGGGGAGATGTACTGAGTGGGGTGTCCCAAGGATCGGTGCTGGGGAGATGTAATGAGTGGGGTGTTCCAGGGATCGGAGCTGGGGAGATGTACTGAGTGGAGTGTCCCAGGGATCGTTGCTGGGGAGATGTACTGAGTGGGGTGTCCCAGGGACCGGTGCTGGGGAGTTGTACTGAGTGGGGTGTCCCAGGGATCAGTGCTGGGGAGATGTACTGAGTGGAGTGTCCCAAGGATCAGTGCCGAGGAGATGAACTGAGTGGAGTATCCCAGGGACCGATGCTGGGGAGATGTACTGAGTGGGGTGTCCCAGGGATCGGTGCTTGGGAGATGTACTGAGTGGGGTGTCCCAAGGATCGGTGCTGGTGGATGTACTGAGTGGGGTGTCCCAAGGATCGGTGCTGGGGACATGCACTGAGTGGGGTGTCCCAGGGATCGGTGCTGGGGAGATGTACTGGACGGAGTGTCCCAGGGATCGGTGCTGGGGAGATGTACTGAGTGGGGTGTCCCAGGGATCGGTGCTGGTGGATGCACTGAGTGGGGTGTCCAAAGGATCGGTGCTGGGGAGATGTACTGACTGGAGTGTCCCAGGGATCGGTGCTGGGGAGATGTACTGAGTGGGGTGTCCCAAGGATCAGCACTGGTGGATGTACTGAGTGGGGTGTCCCAAGGATCGGTGTTGGGGAGATGTACTGAGTGGGGTGTCCCAGGGATCGGTGCAGGTGGATGTACTGAGTGGGGTGTCCCAGGGATCGGTGCTGGGGACATGCACTGAGTGGGGTGTCCCAGGGATCGGTGCTGGTGGATGTACTGAGTGGGGTGTCCCAAGGATCGGTGCTGGGGAGAGGTACTGAGTGGAATGTCCCAGGGATTGGTGCTGGGGAGATGTACTGATTGGAGTGTCCCAGGGATCGGTGCTGGGGAGATGTACTGAGTGGGGTGTCCCAGGGATCGGTGCTGGGGAGCTGTACTGTGTGGAGTGTCCCAAGGATCGGTGCTGGTGGATGTACTGAGTGGAGTGTCCCAGGGATCGGTGCTGGCGGATGTACTGAGTGTGCTGTCCCAAGGATCGGTGCTGGGGAGATGTACTGAGTGGAGTGTTCCAGGGATCGTTGCTGGGGAGATGTACTGAGTGGAGTGTCCCAGGGATCGGTGCTGGGGAGATGCACTGAGTGGAGTGTCCCAGGGATCGGTGCTGGTGGATGTACTGAGTGGGGTGTCCCAGGGATCGGTGCTGGGGACATGCACTGAGTGGGCTGTCCCAGGGATCGGTGCTGGTGGATGTACTGAGTGGGGTGTCCCAAGGATCGGTGCTGGGGAGATGTACTGAGCGGAGTGTCCCAGGGATTGGTGCTGGGGAGATGGACTGATTGGAGTGTCCCAGGGATCGGTGCTGGGGAGATGTACTGAGTGGAGTGTCCCAGTGATCGGTGCTGGGGAGATGTACTGAGTGGAGTGTCCCAGGGATCGGTGCTGGGGAGATGTACTGAATGGGGTGTCCCAGGGATCGGTGCTGGGGAGATGTACTGTGTGGAGTGTCCCAAGGATCGGTGCGGGTGGATGTACTGAGTGGAGTGTCCCAGGGATCGGTGCTGGGGAGATGTACTGAGTGGAGTGTCCCAGGGATCGGTGCTGGGAAGATGTACTGAGTGGAGTGTCACAGGGATCGGTGCTGGGGAGATGTACCGAGTGGGGTGTCCCAGGGATCGGTGCTGGGGAGATGTACTGAGTGGGGTGTGCCAGGGATCGGTGCTCGGGAGATATACTGAGTGGAGTGTCCCAGGGATCAGTGCTGGGGAGATGTACTGAGTGGGGTGTCCCAGGGATCGGTGCTGGGGAGATGTACTGAGTGGGTTGTCCCAGGGATCGGTGCTGGGGAGATTTACTGAGTGAAGTGTCCCAGGGATCGATCCTGGGGAGATGTACTGAGTGGGGCGTCACAAGGATCGGTGCTGGGGAGATGTACTGAGTGGAGTGTCCCAAGGATTGGTGCTGGGGAGATGTACTGAGTGGAGTGTCCCAGGGTTCGGTGCTGGGGAGATGTACTGAGTGGAGTGTCCCAGGGATCAGTGCTGGGGAGATGTACTGAGTGGGGTGTCCCAGGGATCGGTGGTGGGGAGATGTACTGAGTGGCGTACCCCAAGGATCGGTGCTGGTGGATGTACTGAGTGGAGTGTCCCAGGGATCGGTGCTGGCGGATGTACTGAGTGTGGTGTCCCAAGGATCGGTGCTGGGGAGATGTACTGAGTGGAGTGTCCCAGGGATCGTTGCTGGGGAGATGTACTGAGTGGGGTGTCACAAGGATCGGTGCTGGGGAGATGTACTGAGTGGAGTGTCCCAGGGATCAGTGCTGGGGAGATGTACTGAGTGGGGTGTCCCAGGGATTGGTGCTGGGGAGATGTACTGAGTGGCGTGTCCCAAGGATCGGTGCTGGGGAGATGTACTGAGTGGGGTGTCCCAAGGATCGGTGCTGGGGAGCTGTACTGAGTGGGGTGTCCCAGGGATCGGTGCTGGGGAGATGTACTGAGTGGGGTGTCCCAAGGATCGGTGCTGGGGAGATGTACTGAGTGGGTTGGCCCAGGGATCGGAGCTGGGGAGATATACTGAGTGGGGTGTCCCAGGGATCGGTGCTGGGGAGATAAACAGAGTGGGGTGTCCCAGGGATCGGTGCTGGGGAGATGTACTGAGTGCGGTGTCCCAGGGATCAGTGCTGGGGAGATGTACCGAGTGGAGTGTCCCAAGGATCGTTGCTGGGGAGATTTACTGAGTGGAGTGTCCCAGGGATCGGTGCCGGGGAGATGCATTGATTGGAGTGACCCAGGGATCGGTGCTGGGGAGATGTACTGAGTGGGGTGTCCCAGGGATCGGTGCTGGGGTGATGTACAGGGTGGGGTGTCCCAAGGATCGGTGCTGTTGGATGTACTGAGTGGGGTGTCCCAAGGATCGGTGCTGGGGAGATGCACTGAGTGTGGTGTCCCAGGGATGGGTGCTGGTGGATGTACTGAGTGGGGTGTCCCAGGGAACGGTGCTGGGGACATGCACTGAGTGGGGTGTCCCAGGGATCGGTGCTGGTGGATGTATTGAGTGGGGTGTCCCAAGGATCGGTGCTGGGGAGATGTACTGAGTGGAGTGTCCCAGGGATTGGTGCTGGGGAGATGGACTGATTGGAGTGTCCCAGGGATCGGTGCTGGGGAGATGTACTGAGTGGAGTGTCCCAGTGATCGGTGCTGGGGAGATGTACTGAGTGGAGTGTCCCAGGGATCGGTGCTGGGGAGATGTACTGAATGGGGTGTCCCAGGGATCGGTGCTGGGGAGATGTACTGTGTGGAGTGTCCCAAGGATCGGTGCGGGTGGATGTACCGAGTGGAGTGTCGCAGGGATCGGTGCTGGGGAGATGTACCGAGTGGGGTGTCCCAGGGATCGGTGCTGGGGAGATGTACTGAGTGGGGTGTCCCAGGGATCGGTGCTGGGGAGATGTACTGAGTGGGGTGTCCCAGGGATCGGTGCTGGGGAGATTTACTGAGTGAATTGTCCCAGGGATCGGTCCTGGGGAGATGTACTGAGTGGGGTGTCACAAGGATCGGTGCTGGGGAGATGTACTGAGTGGAGTGTCCCAAGGATTGGTGCTGGGGTGATGTACTGAGTGGAGTGTCCCAGGGTTCGGTGCTGGGGAGATGTACTGAGTGGAGTGTCCCAGGGATCAGTGCTGGGGAGATGTACTGAGTGGGGTGTCCCAGGGATCGGTGGTGGGGAGATGTACTGAGTGGCGTGCCCCAAGGATCGGTGCTGGTGGATGTACTGAGTGGAGTGTCCCAGGGATCGGTGCTGGCGGATGTACTGAGTGTGGTGTCCCAAGGATCGGTGCTGGGGAGATGTACTGAGTGGAGTGTCCCAGGGATCGGTGCTGGGGAGATGCACTGAGTGGATTGTCCCAGGGATCGGTGCTGTGGAGATGTACTGAGTGGGGTGTCCCAGGGATTGGTGCTGGGGAGATGTACAGGGTGGGGTGTCCCAAGGATCGGTGCTGGTGGATGTACTGAGTGGGGTGTCCCAAGGATCGGTGCTGGGGAGATGAACTGAGTGGGGTATCCCAGGGATCGGTGCTGGTGGATGTACTGCGTGGGGTGTCCCAGGGATCGGTGCTGGGGACTTGCACTGAGTGGGGTGTCCCAGGGATCAGTGCTGGTGGATGTACTGAGTGGGGTGTCCCAAGGATCGGTGCTGGGGAGATGTACTGAGTGGCGTGTCCCAGGGATCGGTGCTGGGGAGATGTACTGAGTGGAGTGTCCCAGGGATCGGTGCTGGGGAGATGTACTGAGTGGGGTGTCCCAAGGATCGGTGCTGGGGAGATGTACTGAGTGGGGTGTCCCAGGGATCGGTGCTGGGGAGATGTACTGAGTGGAGTGTCCCAGGGATCGGTGCTGGGGAGATGTACTTAGTGGGGTGCCCCAAAGATCGGGGCTGGGGAGATGTACTGAGTGGGGTGTCCCAGAGATCGGTGCTGGGCAGATGTACTGAGTGGGGTGTCCCAGGGATCGGTGCTGGGGAGCTGTACTGAGTGGGGTGTCCCAGGGATCGGTGCTGGGGAGATGTACTGAGTGGGGTGTCCCAAGGATCGGTGCTGGGCAGATGTACTGAGTGGGTTGGCCCAGGGATCGGAGCTGGGGAGATATACTGAGTGGGGTGTCCCAGGGATCGGTGCTGGGGAGATAAACAGAGTGGGGTGTCCCAGGGATCGGTGCTGGGGAGATGTACTGAGTGCGGTGTCCCAGGGATCAGTGCTGGGGAGATGTACCGAGTGGAGTGTCCCAAGGATCGGTGCTGGGGAGATGTACTGAGTGGAGTGTCCCAGGGATCGGTGCTGGGGAAATGTACTGAGTGGGGTGTCCCAGGGAGCAGTGCTGGGGAGATGTACTGAGTGGGGCATCCCAGGGATCGGTGCTGGTGGATGTTCTGAGTGGGGTGTCCCAAGGATCGGTGCTGGGGAGATCTACTGAGTAGTGCGTCCCAGGGATCGGTGCTGGGGAGATGTACTGAGTGGGGTGTCCCAAGGATCAGCACTGGTGGATGTACTGAGTGGGGTGTCCCAAGGATCGGTGTTGGGGAGATGTACTGAGTGGGGTGTCCCAGGGATCGGTGCAGGTGGATGTACTGAGTGGGGTGTCCCAGGGATCGGTGCTGGGGACATGCACTGAGTGGGGTGTCCCAGGGATCGGTGCTGGTGGATGTACTGAGTGGGGTGTCCCAAGGATCGGTGCTGGGGAGAGGTACTGAGTGGAATGTCCCAGGGATTGGTGCTGGGGAGATGTACTGATTGGAGTGTCCCAGGGATCGGTGCTGGGGAGATGTACTGAGTGGGGTTTCCCAGGGATCGGTGCTGGGGAGCTGTACTGTGTGGAGTGTCCCAAGGATCGGTGCTGGTGGATGTACTGAGTGGAGTGTCCCAGGGATCGGTGCTGGCGGATGTACTGAGTGTGCTGTCCCAAGGATCGGTGCTGGGGAGATGTACTGAGTGGAGTGTTCCAGGGATCGTTGCTGGGGAGATGTACTGAGTGGAGTGTCCCAGGGATCGGTGCCGGGGAGATGCATTGAGTGGAGTGTCCCAGGGATCGGTGCTGGGGAGATGTACTGAGTGGGGTGTCCCAGGGATCGGTGCTGGGGAGATGTACAGGGTGGGGTGTCCCAAGGATCGGTGCTGGTGGATGTACTGAGTGGGGTGTCCCAAGGATCGGTGCTGGGGAGATGCACTTAATGTGGTTTCCCAGGGATCGGTGCTGGTGGATGTACTGAGTGGGGTGTCCCAGGGATCGGTGCTGGTGGATGTACTGAGTGGGGTGTCCCAAGGATCGGTGCTGGGGAGAGGTACTGAGTGGAATGTCCCAGGGATTGGTGCTGGGGAGATGTACTGATTGGAGTGTCCCAGGGATCGGTGCTGGGGAGATGTACTGAGTGGGGTGTCCCAGGGATCGGTGCTGGGGAGCTGTACTGTGTGGAGTGTCCCAAGGATCGGTGCTGGTGGATGTACTGAGTGGAGTGTCCCAGGGATCGGTGCTGGCGGATGTACTGAGTGTGCTGTCCCAAGGATCGGTGCTGGGGAGATGTACTGAGTGGAGTGTTCCAGGGATCGTTGCTGGGGAGATGTACTGAGTGGAGTGTCCCAGGGATCGGTGCTGGGGAGATGCACTGAGTGGAGTGTCCCAGGGATCGGTGCTGGTGGATGTACTGAGTGGGGTGTCCCAGGGATCGGTGCTGGGGACATGCACTGAGTGGGCTGTCCCAGGGATCGGTGCTGGTGGATGTACTGAGTGGGGTGTCCCAAGGATCGGTGCTGGGGAGATGTACTGAGCGGAGTGTCCCAGGGATTGGTGCTGGGGAGATGGACTGATTGGAGTGTCCCAGGGATCGGTGCTGGGGAGATGTACTGAGTGGAGTGTCCCAGTGATCGGTGCTGGGGAGATGTACTGAGTGGAGTGTCCCAGGGATCGGTGCTGGGGAGATGTACTGAATGGGGTGTCCCAGGGATCGGTGCTGGGGAGATGTACTGTGTGGAGTGTCCCAAGGATCGGTGCGGGTGGATGTACTGAGTGGAGTGTCCCAGGGATCGGTGCTGGGGAGATGTACTGAGTGGAGTGTCCCAGGGATCGGTGCTGGGAAGATGTACTGAGTGGAGTGTCACAGGGATCGGTGCTGGGGAGATGTACCGAGTGGGGTGTCCCAGGGATCGGTGCTGGGGAGATGTACTGAGTGGGGTGTGCCAGGGATCGGTGCTCGGGAGATATACTGAGTGGAGTGTCCCAGGGATCAGTGCTGGGGAGATGTACTGAGTGGGGTGTCCCAGGGATCGGTGCTGGGGAGATGTACTGAGTGGGGTGTCCCAGGGATCGGTGCTGGGGAGATTTACTGAGTGAAGTGTCCCAGGGATCGATCCTGGGGAGATGTACTGAGTGGGGTGTCACAAGGATCGGTGCTGGGGAGATGTACTGAGTGGAGTGTCCCAAGGATTGGTGCTGGGGAGATGTACTGAGTGGAGTGTCCCAGGGTTCGGTGCTGGGGAGATGTACTGAGTGGAGTGTCCCAGGGATCAGTGCTGGGGAGATGTACTGAGTGGGGTGTCCCAGGGATCGGTGGTGGGGAGATGTACTGAGTGGCGTACCCCAAGGATCGGTGCTGGTGGATGTACTGAGTGGAGTGTCCCAGGGATCGGTGCTGGCGGGTGTACTGAGTGTGGTGTCCCAAGGATCGGTGCTGGGGAGATGTACTGAGTGGAGTGTCCCAGGGATCGTTGCTGGGGAGATGTACTGAGTGGGGTGTCACAAGGATCGGTGCTGGGGAGATGTACTGAGTGGAGTGTCCCAGGGATCAGTGCTGGGGAGATGTACTGAGTGGGGTGTCCCAGGGATTGGTGCTGGGGAGATGTACTGAGTGGCGTGTCCCAAGGATCGGTGCTGGGGAGATGTACTGAGTGGGGTGTCCCAAGGATCGGTGCTGGGGAGCTGTACTGAGTGGGGTGTCCCAGGGATCGGTGCTGGGGAGATGTACTGAGTGGGGTGTCCCAAGGATCGGTGCTGGGGAGATGTACTGAGTGGGTTGGCCCAGGGATCGGAGCTGGGGAGATATACTGAGTGGGGTGTCCCAGGGATCGGTGCTGGGGAGATAAACAGAGTGGGGTGTCCCAGGGATCGGTGCTGGGGAGATGTACTGAGTGCGGTGTCCCAGGGATCAGTGCTGGGGAGATGTACCGAGTGGAGTGTCCCAAGGATCGTTGCTGGGGAGATTTACTGAGTGGAGTGTCCCAGGGATCGGTGCCGGGGAGATGCATTGATTGGAGTGACCCAGGGATCGGTGCTGGGGAGATGTACTGAGTGGGGTGTCCCAGGGATCGGTGCTGGGGTGATGTACAGGGTGGGGTGTCCCAAGGATCGGTGCTGTTGGATGTACTGAGTGGGGTGTCCCAAGGATCGGTGCTGGGGAGATGCACTGAGTGTGGTGTCCCAGGGATGGGTGCTGGTGGATGTACTGAGTGGGGTGTCCCAGGGAACGGTGCTGGGGACATGCACTGAGTGGGGTGTCCCAGGGATCGGTGCTGGTGGATGTATTGAGTGGGGTGTCCCAAGGATCGGTGCTGGGGAGATGTACTGAGTGGAGTGTCCCAGGGATTGGTGCTGGGGAGATGGACTGATTGGAGTGTCCCAGGGATCGGTGCTGGGGAGATGTACTGAGTGGAGTGTCCCAGTGATCGGTGCTGGGGAGATGTACTGAGTGGAGTGTCCCAGGGATCGGTGCTGGGGAGATGTACTGAATGGGGTGTCCCAGGGATCGGTGCTGGGGAGATGTACTGTGTGGAGTGTCCCAAGGATCGGTGCGGGTGGATGTACCGAGTGGAGTGTCGCAGGGATCGGTGCTGGGGAGATGTACCGAGTGGGGTGTCCCAGGGATCGGTGCTGGGGAGATGTACTGAGTGGGGTGTCCCAGGGATCGGTGCTGGGGAGATGTACTGAGTGGGGTGTCCCAGGGATCGGTGCTGGGGAGATTTACTGAGTGAATTGTCCCAGGGATCGGTCCTGGGGAGATGTACTGAGTGGGGTGTCACAAGGATCGGTGCTGGGGAGATGTACTGAGTGGAGTGTCCCAAGGATTGGTGCTGGGGAGATGTACTGAGTGGAGTGTCCCAGGGTTCGGTGCTGGGGAGATGTACTGAGTGGAGTGTCCCAGGGATCAGTGCTGGGGAGATGTACTGAGTGGGGTGTCCCAGGGATCGGTGGTGGGGAGATGTACTGAGTGGCGTGCCCCAAGGATCGGTGCTGGTGGATGTACTGAGTGGAGTGTCCCAGGGATCGGTGCTGGCGGATGTACTGAGTGTGGTGTCCCAAGGATCGGTGCTGGGGAGATGTACTGAGTGGAGTGTCCCAGGGATCGGTGCTGGGGAGATGCACTGAGTGGATTGTCCCAGGGATCGGTGCTGTGGAGATGTACTGAGTGGGGTGTCCCAGGGATTGGTGCTGGGGAGATGTACAGGGTGGGGTGTCCCAAGGATCGGTGCTGGTGGATGTACTGAGTGGGGTGTCCCAAGGATCGGTGCTGGGGAGATGAACTGAGTGGGGTATCCCAGGGATCGGTGCTGGTGGATGTACTGCGTGGGGTGTCCCAGGGATCGGTGCTGGGGACTTGCACTGAGTGGGGTGTCCCAGGGATCAGTGCTGGTGGATGTACTGAGTGGGGTGTCCCAAGGATCGGTGCTGGGGAGATGTACTGAGTGGCGTGTCCCAGGGATCGGTGCTGGGGAGATGTACTGAGTGGAGTGTCCCAGGGATCGGTGCTGGGGAGATGTACTGAGTGGGGTGTCCCAAGGATCGGTGCTGGGGAGATGTACTGAGTGGGGTGTCCCAGGGATCGGTGCTGGGGAGATGTACTGAGTGGAGTGTCCCAGGGATCGGTGCTGGGGAGATGTACTTAGTGGGGTGCCCCAAAGATCGGGGCTGGGGAGATGTACTGAGTGGGGTGTCCCAGAGATCGGTGCTGGGCAGATGTACTGAGTGGGGTGTCCCAGGGATCGGTGCTGGGGAGCTGTACTGAGTGGGGTGTCCCAGGGATCGGTGCTGGGGAGATGTACTGAGTGGGGTGTCCCAAGGATCGGTGCTGGGCAGATGTACTGAGTGGGTTGGCCCAGGGATCGGAGCTGGGGAGATATACTGAGTGGGGTGTCCCAGGGATCGGTGCTGGGGAGATAAACAGAGTGGGGTGTCCCAGGGATCGGTGCTGGGGAGATGTACTGAGTGCGGTGTCCCAGGGATCAGTGCTGGGGAGATGTACCGAGTGGAGTGTCCCAAGGATCGGTGCTGGGGAGATGTACTGAGTGGAGTGTCCCAGGGATCGGTGCTGGGGAAATGTACTGAGTGGGGTGTCCCAGGGAGCAGTGCTGGGGAGATGTACTGAGTGGGGCATCCCAGGGATCGGTGCTGGTGGATGTTCTGAGTGGGGTGTCCCAAGGATCGGTGCTGGGGAGATCTACTGAGTAGTGCGTCCCAGGGATCGGTGCTGGGGAGATGTACTGAGTGGGGTGTCCCAAGGATCAGCACTGGTGGATGTACTGAGTGGGGTGTCCCAAGGATCGGTGTTGGGGAGATGTACTGAGTGGGGTGTCCCAGGGATCGGTGCAGGTGGATGTACTGAGTGGGGTGTCCCAGGGATCGGTGCTGGGGACATGCACTGAGTGGGGTGTCCCAGGGATCGGTGCTGGTGGATGTACTGAGTGGGGTGTCCCAAGGATCGGTGCTGGGGAGAGGTACTGAGTGGAATGTCCCAGGGATTGGTGCTGGGGAGATGTACTGATTGGAGTGTCCCAGGGATCGGTGCTGGGGAGATGTACTGAGTGGGGTTTCCCAGGGATCGGTGCTGGGGAGCTGTACTGTGTGGAGTGTCCCAAGGATCGGTGCTGGTGGATGTACTGAGTGGAGTGTCCCAGGGATCGGTGCTGGCGGATGTACTGAGTGTGCTGTCCCAAGGATCGGTGCTGGGGAGATGTACTGAGTGGAGTGTTCCAGGGATCGTTGCTGGGGAGATGTACTGAGTGGAGTGTCCCAGGGATCGGTGCCGGGGAGATGCATTGAGTGGGGTGTCCCAGGGATCGGTGCTGGGGAGATGTACAGGGTGGGGTGTCCCAAGGATCGGTGCTGGTGGATGTACTGAGTGGGGTGTCCCAAGGATCGGTGCTGGGGAGATGCACTTAATGTGGTTTCCCAGGGATCGGTGCTGGTGGATGTACTGAGTGGGGTGTCCCAGGGATCGGTGCTGGGGACATGCACTGAGTGGGGTGTCCCAGGGATCGGTGCTGGTGGATGTACTGAGTGGGGTGTCCCAAGGATCGGTGCTGGGGAGATGTACTGAGTGGAGTGTCCCAGTGATTGGTGCTGGGGAGATGGACTGATTGGAGTGTCCCAGGGATCGGTGCTGGGGAGATGTACTGAGTGGAGTGTCCCAGTGATCGGTGCTGGGGAGATGTACTGAGTGGAGTGTCCCAGGGATCGGTGCTGCGGAGATGTACTGAATGGGGTGTCCCAGGGATCGGTGCTGGGGAGATGTACTGAGTGGGGTGTGCCAGGGATCGGTGCTCGGGAGATATACTGAGTGGAGTGTCCCAGGGATCAGTGCTGGGGAGATGTACTGAGTGGGGTGTCCCAGGGATCGGTGCTGGGGAGATGTACAGAGTGGGGTGTCACAAGAATCGGTGCTGGGGAGATGTACTGAGTGGAGTGTCACAAGGATTGGTGCTGGGGAGATGTACTGAGTGGAGTGTCCCAGGGTTCGGTGCTGGGGAGATGTACTGAGTGGTGGTCCCAGGGATCAGTGCTGGGGAGATGTACTGAGTGGGGTGTCCCAGGGATCGGTGGTGGGGAGATGTACTGAGTGGCGTGCCCCAAGGATCGGTGCTGGTGGATGTACTGAGTGGAGTGTCCCAGGGATCGGTGCTGGCGGATGTACTGAGTGTGGTGTCCCAAGGATCGGTGCTGGGGAGATGTACTGAGTGGAGTGTCCCAGGGATCGTTGCTGGGGAGATGTACTGAGTGGGGTGTCACAAGGATCGGTGCTGGGGAGATGTACTGAGTGGAGTGTCCCAAGGATTGGTGCTGGGGAGATGTACTGAGTGGAGTGTCCCAGGGATCGGTGTTGGGGAGATGTACTGAGTGGAGTGTCCCAGGGATCAGTGCTGGGGAGATGTACTGAGTGGGGTGTCCCAGGGATTGGTGCTGGGGAGATGTACTGAGTGGCGTGTCCCAAGGATCGGTGCTGGTGGATGTACTGAGTGGAGTGTCCCAGGGATCGGTGCTGGCGGATGTACTGAGTGTGGTGTCCCAAGGATCGGTGCTGGGGAGATGTACTGAGTGGAGTGTCCCAGGGATCGGTGCTGGGGAGATGCACTGAGTGGATTGTCCCAGGGATCGGTGCTGTGGAGATGTACTGAGTGGGGTGTCCCAGGGATTGGTGCTGGGGAGATGTACAGGGTGGGGTGTCCCAAGGATCGGTGCTGGTGGATGTACTGAGTGGGGTGTCCCAAGGATCGGTGCTGGGGAGATGAACTGAGTGGGGTGTCCCAGGGATCGGTGCTGGTGGAAGTACTGAGTGGGGTGTCCCAGGGATCGGTGCTGGGGACATGCACTGAGTGGGGTGTCCCAGGGATCAGTGCTGGTGGATGTACTGAGTGGGGTGTCCCAGGGATCGGTGCTGGTGGATGTACTGAGTGGAGTGTCCCAGGGATCGGTGCTGGCGGATGTACTGAGTGTGGTGTCCCAAGGATCGGTGCTGGGGAGATGTACTGAGTGGAGTGTCCCAGGGATCGGTGCTGGCGGATGTACTGAGTGTGGTGTCCCAAGGATCGGTGCTGGGGAGATTAACTGAGTGGGGTGTCCCAGGGATCGGTGCTGGGGACATGCACTGAGTGGGGTGTCCCAGGGATCGGTGCTGGGGACATGCACTGAGTGGGGTGTCCCAGCGATCAGTGCTGGTGGATGTACTGAGTGGGGTGTCCCAGGGATCGGTGCTGGGGAGATGCACTGAGTGGATTGTCCCAGGGATCGGTGCTGTGGAGATGTACTGAGTGGGGTGTCCCAGGGATTGGTGCTGGGGAGATGTACAGGGTGGGGTGTCCCAAGGATCGGTGCTGGTGGATGTACTGAGTGGGGTGTCCCAAGGATCGGTGCTGGGGAGATGAACTGAGTGGGGTGTCCCAGGGATCGGTGCTGGTGGAAGTACTGAGTGGGGTGTCCCAGGGATCGGTGCTGGGGACATGCACTGAGTGGGGTGTCCCAGGCATCAGTGCTGGTGGATGTACTGAGTGGGGTGTCCCAAGGATCGGTGCTGGGGAGATGTACTGAGTGGCGTGTCCCAGGGATCGGTGCTGGGGAGATGTACTGTGTGAAGTGTCCCAGGGATCGGTGCTGGGGAGATGTACTGAGTGGGGTGTCCCAAGGATCGGTGCTGGGGAGCTGTACTGAGTGGGGTGTCCCAGGGATCGGTGCTGGGGAGATGTACTGAGTGGGGTGTCCCAAGGATCGGTGCTGGGGAGATGTACTGAGTGGGTTGGCCCAGGGATCGGAGCTGGGGAGATATACTGAGTGGGGTGTCCCAGGGATCGGTGCTGGGGAGATAAACAGAGAGGGGTGTCCCAGGGATCGGTGCTGGGGAGATGTACTGAGTGCGGTGTCCCAGGGATCAGTGCTGGGGAGATGTACCGAGTGGAGTGTCCCAAGAATCGTTGCTGGGGAGATGTACTGAGTGGAGTGTCCCAGGGATCGGTGCCGGGGAGATGCATTGAGTGGAGTGTCCCAGGGATCGGTGCTGGGGAGATGTACTGAGTGGGGTGTCCCAGGGATCGGTGCTGGGGAGATGTACAGGGTGGGGTGTCCCAAGGATCGGTGCTGGTGGATGTACTGAGTGGGGTGTCCCAAGGATCGGTGCTGGGGAGATGCACTGAGTGTGGTGTCCCAGGGATCGGTGCTGGTGGATGTACTGAGTGGGGTGTCCCAGGGATCGGTGCTGGGGACATGCACTGAGTGGGGTGTCCCAGGGATCGGTGCTGGTGGATGTACTGAGTGGGGTGTCCCAAGGATCGGTGCTGGGGAGATGTACTGAGTGGAGTGTCCCAGGGATTGGTGCTGGGGAGATGGACTGATTGGAGTGTCCCAGGGATCGGTGCTGGGGAGATGTACTGAGTGGAGTGTCCCAGTGATCGGTGCTGGGGAGATGTACTGAGTGGAGTGTCCCAGGGATCGGTGCTGGGGAGATGTACTGAATGGGGTGTCCCAGGGATCGGTGCTGGGGAGATGTACTGTGTGGAGTGTCCCAAGGATCGGTGCAGGTGGATGTACTGAGTGGAGTGTCCCAGGGATCGGTGCTGGAGAGATATACTGAGTGTGGTGTCCCAGGGATTGGTGCTGGGGAGATGTACTTAGTGGGGTGTCCCAGGAATCGGAGCTGGGGAGATGTACTGTGTGCGGTGTCCCAGGGATCGGTGCTGGTGGATGTATTGAGTGGGGTGTCCCAGGGATCGGTGCTGGGGAGATGTACTGAGTGGGATGTCCCAGGGATCGGTGCTGGGGAGATGGACTGAGTGGGGTGTCCCAGTGATCGGTGCTGGGGAGATGTACTGAGTGGGGTGTCCCAGGGATCGGTGCTGGGGAGATGTACTGAGTGGAGTGTCCCAGGGATCGGTGCTGGGGAGATGTACTGAGTGGAGTGTCCCAGGGATCGGTGCTCGGGAGATGTACTGAGTGGAGTGTCCCAGGGATCGATGCTGGGGAGATGTACAGAGTGGAGTGCCCCTGGGATCGGTGCTGGGGAGATGTGCTGAGTGGAGTGTCCCAGGGATCGGTGCTGGGGAGATGTACTGAGTGGGGTATCCCAGGGATCGTTGCTGGGGAGATGTACTGAGTGGAGTGTCCCAGGGATCGGTGCTGGGGAGATGTACTGAGTGGAGTGTCCCAGGGACCGGTGCTGGTGGATGTACTGAGTGGGGTGTCCCAGGGATCGGTGCTGGGGAGATGTACTGGGTGGGGTGTCCCAAGGATCGGTGCTGGGGAGGTGTAATGAGTGGGGTGTCCCAGGGATCGGAGCTGGGGAGATGTACTGAGTGGAGTGTCCCAGGGATCGTTGCTGGGGAGATGAACTGAGTGGGGTGTCCCAAGGATCAGTGCCGGGGAGATGAACTGAGTGGAGTGTCCCAGGGAACGATGCTGGAGAGATGTACTGAGTGGGGTGTCCCAGGGATCGGTGCTGGGGACATGCACTGAGTGGGGTGTCCGAGGGATCGGTGCTGGTGGATGTACTGAGTGGGGTGTCCCAAGGATCGGTGCTGGGGAGATGTGCTGAGTGGAGTGTCCCAGGGATTGGTGCTGGGGAGATGTACTGATTGGAGTCTCCCAGGGATCGTTGCTGGGGAGATGTACTGAGTGGACTGTCCCAGTGATCGGTGCTGGGGAGATGTACTGAGTGGAGTTTGCCAGGGATCGGTGCTGGGGAGATGTACTGAGTGGCGTGCCCCAAGGATCGGTGCTGTTGGATGTACTGAGTGGAGTGTCCCAGGGATCGGTGCTGGCGGATGTACTGAGTGTGGTGTCCCAAGGATCGGTGCTGGGGAGATGTACTGAGTGGAGTGTCCCAGGGATCGTTGCTGGGGAGATGTACTGAGTGGGTTGTCACAAGGATCGGTGCTGGGGAGATGTACTGAGTGGAGTGTCCCAAGGATTGGTGCTGGGGAGATGTACTGAGTGGAGTGTCCCAGGGATCGGTGTTGGGGAGATGTACTGAGTGGAGTGTCCCAGGGATCAGTGCTGGGGAGATGTACTGAGTGGGGTGTCCCAGGGATTGGTGCTGGGGAGATGTACTGAGTGGGGTGTCCCAAGGATCGGTGCTGGTGGATGTACTGAGTGGAGTGTCCCAGGGATCGGTGCTGGCGGATGTACTGAGTGTGGTGTCCCAAGGATCGGTGCTGGGGAGATGTACTGAGTGGAGTGTCCCAGGGATCGGTGCTGGGGAGATGCACTGAGTGGATTGTCCCAGGGATCGGTGCTGTGGAGATGTACTGAGTGGAGTTTGCCAGGGATCGGTGCTGGGGAGATGTACTGAGTGGCGTGCCCCAAGGATCGGTGCTGTTGGATGTACTGAGTGGAGTGTCCCAGGGATCGGTGCTGGCGGATGTACTGAGTGTGGTGTCCCAAGGATCGGTGCTGGGGAGATGTACTGAGTGGAGTGTCCCAGGGATCGTTGCTGGGGAGATGTACTGAGTGGGTTGTCACAAGGATCGGTGCTGGGGAGATGTACTGAGTGGAGTGTCCCAAGGATTGGTGCTGGGGAGATGTACTGAGTGGAGTGTCCCAGGGATCGGTGTTGGGGAGATGTACTGAGTGGAGTGTCCCAGGGATCAGTGCTGGGGAGATGTACTGAGTGGGGTGTCCCAGGGATTGGTGCTGGGGAGATGTACTGAGTGGGGTGTCCCAAGGATCGGTGCTGGTGGATGTACTGAGTGGAGTGTCCCAGGGATCGGTGCTGGCGGATGTACTGAGTGTGGTGTCCCAAGGATCGGTGCTGGGGAGATGTACTGAGTGGAGTGTCCCAGGGATCGGTGCTGGGGAGATGCACTGAGTGGATTGTCCCAGGGATCGGTGCTGTGGAGATGTACTGAGTGGGGTGTCCCAGGGATTGGTGCTGGGGAGATGTACACAGTGGGATGTCCCAAGGATCGGTGCTGGTGGATGTACTGAGTGGGGTGTACCAAGGATCGGTGCTGGGGAGATGAACTGAGTGGGGTGTCCCAGGGATCGGTGCTGGTGGATGTACTGAGTGGGGTGTCCCAGGGATCGGTGCTGGGGACATGCACTGAGTGGGGTGTCCCAGGGATCAGTGCTGGTGGATGTACTGAGTGGGGTGTCCCAAGGATCGGTGCTGGGGAGATGTACTGAGTGGCGTGTCCCAGGGATCGGTGCTGGGGAGATGTACTGTGTGAAGTGTCCCAGGGATCGGTGCTGGGGAGATGTACTGAGTGGGGTGTCCCAAGGATCGGTGCTGGGGAGATGTACTGAGTGGGGTGTCCCAGGGATCGGTGCTGGGGAGATGTACTCAGTGGAGTGTCCCAGGGATCGGTGCTGGGGAGATGTACTTAGTGGGGTGCCCCAAGGATCGGTGCTGGGGAGATGTACTGAGTGGAGTGTCCCAGAGATCGGTGCTGGGCAGATGTACAGAGTGGGGTGTCCCAGGGATCGGTGCTGGGGAGCTGTACTGAGTGGGGTGTCCCAGGGATCGGTGCTGGGGAGATGTACTGAGTGGGGCGTCCCAAGGATCGGTGCTGGGGAGATGTACTGAGTGGGTTGGCCCAGGGATCGGAGCTGGGGAGATATACTGAGTGGGGTGTCCCAGGGATCGGTGCTGGGGAGATAAACAGAGTGGGGTGTCCCAGGGATCGGTGCTGGGGAGATGTACTGAGTGCGGTGTCCCAGGGATCAGTGCTGGGGAGATGTACCGAGTGGAGTGTCCCAAGGATCGGTGCTGGGGAGATGTACTGAGTGGAGTGTCCCAGGGATCGGTGCTGGTGAAATGTACTGAGTGGGGTGTCCCAGGGAGCAGTGCTGGGGAGATGTACTGTGTGGGGCATCCCAGGGATCGGTGCTGGTGGATGTTCTGAGTGGGGTGTCCCAAGGTTCGGTGCTGGGGAGATCTACTGAGTAGTGCGTCCCAGGGATTGGTGCTGGGGAGATGTACTGAGTGGAGTGTCCCAGGGATCGGTGCTGGGGAGATGTGCTGAGAGGGGTTTCCCAGGGATCGGTGCTGGTGGATGTACTGAGTGGGGTGTCCCAAGGATCGGTGCTGTGGAGATGTACTGAGTGGAGTGTCCCAGGGATCGGTGCTGGGGAGATGTACTGAGTGGGGTGTCCCAGGGATCGGTGCTGGGGAGATGTACTGAGTGGAGTATCCCCGGGATCGGTGCTGGGCAGATGCACTGATTGGAGTGTCCCAGGGATCAGTGCTGGGGAGATATAGTGAGTGGAGTGTCCCAGGGATCGGTGCTGCGGTGATGTCCTGAGTGGGGTGTCCCAGGGATCAGTGCTGGTGGATGTACTGAGTGGGGTGTCCCAGGGATCGGTGCTGGTGGATGTACTGAGTGGGGTGTCCCAAGGATCGGTGTTGGGGAGATGTGCTGAGTGGAGTGTCCCTGGGATCAGTGCTGGGGAGATGTACTGAGTGGGGTGTCCCAGGGATCGGTGCTGGGGAGATATACTGTGTGGAGTGCCAAGGATCGGTGCTGGTGGATGTACTGAGTGGAGTGTCCCAGGGATCGGTGCTGGGGAGATGTACTGAGTGGAGTGTCCCAGCGATCGGTGCTGGTGAGATGTACTGTGTGGAGTGTCGCTTGGATCGGAGCTGGGGAGATGTACTGAGTGGGGTGTCCCAGGGATCGGTGCTGGGGAGATGTACTGAGTGGAGTGTCCCAGGGACCGGTGCTGGGGAGATGTACTGAGTGGGGTGTCCCAGGGATCGGTGCTGGGGAGATGCACTGAGTGGGGTGTCCCAGGGATCGGTGCTGGGGGGATATACTGAGTGGAGTGTCCCAGGGATCGGTGCTGGGGAGATGTACTGAGTGGAGTGTCCCAGGGATCGGTGCTGTGGAGATGTACTGACTGGAGTGTCGCATGGATTGGTGCTGGGGAGATGTACTGAGTGGGGTGTCCCAGGGATCGGTGCTGGGGAGATGTACTGAGTGGAGTGCCCCAAGGTTCGGTGCTGGGGAGATGTACTGAGTGGGGTGTCCCAGGGATCGGTGCTGGGGAGATGTACTGAGTGGGGTGTCCCAGGGATCGGTGCTGGGGAGCTGTACTGAGTGGGGTGTCCCAGGGATCGGTGCTGGGGACATGTATTGAGTGGGGTGTCGCAGGGATCGGTGCTGGGGAGATGTACTGAGTGGAGTGTCCCAGGGATCGGTGCTGGGGAGATGTACTGAGTGAAGTGTCCCAGGGATCGGTGCTGGGGAGATGTACGGAGTGGGGTGTCACAAGGATCGGTGCTGGGGAGATGTACTGAGTGGAGTCTCCCAATGATCGGTGCTGGGGAGATGTACTGAGTGGAGTGTCCCAGGGATCGGTGTTGGGGAGATGTACTGAGTGGAGTGTCCCAGGGATCGGTGCTGGGGAGATGTACTGAGTGGGGTGTCCCAGGGATAGGTGCTGGGGAGATGCACTGAGTGGGGTGTCCCAGGGATGGGTGCTGGGGAGATGTACTGAGTGGAGTGTCCCAGGGATCGGTGCTGGGGAGATGTACTGAGTGGAGTGTCCCAGGGATCGGTGCTGGGGAGATGTACTGAGTGGAGTGTCCCAGGGATCGGTGCTGGGGAGATGTACTGAGTGCGGTGTCCCAGGGATCGGTGCTGGGGAGATGTACTGAGTGGGGTGTCCCAGGGATCGGTGCTGGGGAGATGTACTGAGTGGAGTGTCCCAGGGATCGGTGCTGGGGAGATGTACTGAGTGGAGTGTCCCAGGGATCGGTGCTGGGGAGATATGCTGAGTGTGGTGTCCCAGGGATTGGTGCTGGGGAGATGTACTTAGTGGGGTGTCCCAGGAATCGGAGCTGGGGAGATGTACTGTGTGCGGTGTCCCAGGGATCGGTGCTGGTGGATGTATTGTGTGGGGTGTCCCAGGGATCGGTGCTGGGGAGATGTACTGAGTGGGATGTCCCAGGGATCGGTGCTGGGCAGATGTACTGAGTGGGGTGTCCCATTGATCGGTGCTGGGGAGATGTACTGAGTGGGGTGTCCCAGGGATCGGTGCTGGGGAGATGTACTGAGTGGAGTGTCCCAGGGATCGGTGCTGGGGAGATGTACTGAGTGGAGTGTCCCAGGGATCGGTGCTCGGGAGATGTACTGAGTGGAGTGTCCCAGGGATCGATGCTGGTGAGATGTACAGAGTGGAGTGCCCCTGGGATCGGTGCTGGGGAGATGTGCTGAGTGGAGTGTCCCAGGGATCGGTGCTGGGGAGATGTACTGAGTGGGGTATCCCAGGGATCGTTGCTGGGGAGATGTACTGAGTGGAGTGTCCCAGGGATCGGTGCTGGGGAGATGTACTGAGTGGAGTGTCCCAGGGACCAGTGCTGGTGGATGTACTGAGTGGGGTGTCCCAGGGATCGGTGCTGGGGAGATGTACTGGGTGGGGTGTCCCAAGGATCGGTGCTGGGGAGATGTAATGAGTGGGGTGTTCTAGGGATCGGAGCTGGGGAGATGTACTGAGTGGAGTGTCCCAGGGATCGTTGCTGGGGAGATGTACTGAGTGGGGTGTCCCAGGGATCGGTGCTGGGGAGATGTACTGAGTGGGGTGTCCCAGGGATCAGTGCTGGGGAGATGTCCTGAGTGGAGTGTCCCAAGGATCAGTGCCGGGGAGATGAACTGAGTGGAGTGTCCCAGGGAACGATGCTGGAGAGATGTACTGAGTGGGGTGTCCCAGGGATTGGTGCTGGGGACATGCACTGAGTGGGGTGTCCCAGGGATCGGTGCTGGTGGATGTACTGAGTGGGGTGTCCCAAGGATCGGTGCTGGGGAGATGTACTGAGTGGAGTGTCCCAGGGATTGGTGCTGGGGAGATGTACTGATTGGAGTCTCCCAGGGATCGTTGCTGGGGAGATGTACTGAGTGGACTGTCCCAGTGATCGGTGCTGGGGAGATGTACTGAGTGGAGTTTGCCAGGGATCGGTGCTGGGGAGATGTACTGAATGGCGTGTCCCAGGGGTCGGTGCTGGGGAGATGTACTGTGTGGAGTGTCCCAAGGATCGGTGCGGGTGGATGTACTGAGTGGAGTGTCCCAGGGATCGGTGCTGGGGAGATGTACTGAGTGGAGTGTCCCAGGGATCGGTGCTGGGGAGATGTACTGAGTGGAGTGTCGCAGGGATCGGTGCTGGGGAGATGTACCGAGTGGGGTGTCCCAGGGATCGGTGCTGGGGAGATGTACTGAGTGGGGTGTGCCAGGGATTGGTGCTGGGGAGATATACGGAGTGGAGTGTCCCAGGGATCAGTGCTGGGGAGATGTACTGAGTGGGGTGTCCCAGGGATCGGTGCTGGTGAGATGTACTGAGTGGAGTGTCGCTTGGATCGGAGCTGGGCAGATGTACTGAGTGGGGTGTCCCAGGGATCGGTGCTGGGGAGATGTACTGAGTGGAGTGTCCCAGGGACCGGTGCTGGGGAGATGTACTGAGTGGGGTGTCCCAGGGATCGGTGCTGGGGAGATGCACTGAGTGGGGTGTCCCAGGGATCGGTGCTGGGGGGATGTACTGAGTGGAGTGTCCCAGGGATCGGTGCTGGGGAGATGTACTGAGTGGAGTGTCCCAGGGATCGGTGCTGGGGAGATGTACTGAGTGGAGTGTCCCAGGGATCGGTGCTGGGGAGATGTACTGAGTGGAGTGTCCCAGGGATCGGTGCTGGGGAGATGTACTGAGTGGGGTGTCCCAGGGATTGGTGCTGGGGAGATGTACTTAGTGGGGTGTCCCAGGAATCGGAGCTGGGGAGATGTACTGTGTGCGGTGTCCCAGGGATCGGTGCTGGTGGATGTATTGAGTGGGGTGTCCCAGGGATCGGTGCTGGGGAGATGTACTGAGTGGGATGTCCCAGGGATCGGTGCTGGGGAGATGTACTGAGTGGGGTGTCCCAGTGATCGGTGCTGGGGAGATGTACTGAGTGGGGTGTCCCAGGGATCGGTGCTGGGGAGATGTACTGAGTGGAGTGTCCCAGGGATCGGTGCTGGGGAGATGTACTGAGTGGAGTGTCCCAGGGATCGGTGCTCGGGAGATGTACTGAGTGGAGTGTCCCAGGGATCGATGCTGGGGAGATGTACAGAGTGGAGTGCCCCTGGGATCGGTGCTGGGGAGATGTGCTGAGTGGAGTGTCCCAGGGATCGGTGCTGGGGAGATGTACTGAGTGGGGTATCCCAGGGATCGGTGCTGGTGGGATGTATTGAGTGGGGAGTCCCAGGGATCGGTGCTGGGGAGATGTACTGAGTGGAGTGTCCCAGGGATCGTTTCTGGGGAGATGTACTGAGTGGGGTGTCCCAGGGATCGGTGCTGGGGAGATGTACTGAGTGGGGTGTCCCAGGGATCAGTGCTGGGGAGATGTACTGAGTGGAGTGTCCCAAGGATCAGTGCTGGGGAGATGAACTGAGTGGAGTGTCCCAGGGACCGATGCTGGAGAGATGTACTGAGTGGGGTGTCCCAGGGATCGGTGCTGGGGACATGCACTGAGTGGGGTGTCCCAGGGATCGGTGCTGGTGGATGTACTGAGTGGGGTGTCCCAAGGATCGGTGCTGGGGAGATGTACTGAGTGGAGTGTCCCAGGGATTGGTGCTGGGGAGATATACTGATTGGAGTGTCCCAGGGATCGGTGCTGGGGACATGCACTGAGTGGAGTGTCCCAGTGATCTGTGCTGGGGAGATGTACTGAGTGGAGTGTCCCAGTGATCTGTGCTGGGGAGATGTACTGAGTGGAGTTTCCCAGGGATCGGTGCTGGGGAGATGTACTGAATGGGGTGTCCCAGGGATCGGTGCTGGGGAGATGTACTGAGTGGAGTGTCCCAGGGATCGGTGCTGGGGAGATGTACTGAGTGGAGTGTCGCAGGGATCGGTGCGGGTGGATGTACTGAGTGGAGTGTCCCAGGGATCGGTGCTGGGGAGATGTACTGAGTGGAGTGTCCCAAGGATCGGTGCGGGTGGATGTACTGAGTGGAGTGTCCCAGGGATCGGTGCTGGGGAGATGCACTGAGTGGAGTGTCCCAAGGATCGGTGCGGGTGAGATGTACTGAGTGGAGTGTCCCAGGGATCGGTGCTGGGGAGATGTACTGAGTGGAGTGTCGCAGGGATCGGTGCTGGGGAGATGTACCGAGTGGGGTGTCCCAGGGATTGGTGCTGGGCAGATGTACTGAGTGGGGTGTCCCAGGGATCGGTGCTGGGGAGATATATTGAGTGGAGTGTCCCAGGGATCAGTGCTGGGGAGATATACTGAGTGGGGTGTCCCAGGGATCTGTGCTGAGGAGGTGTACTGAGTGCGGTGTCCCAAGGATCGGTGCTGGGGAGGTTTACTGAGTGCGGTGTCCCAAGGATCGGTGCTGGGGAGATGTACTGAGTGAAGTGTCCCAGGGATCGGTGCTGGGGAGCTGTACTGAGTGGGGGGTCACAAGGTTCGGTGCTGGGGAGATGTACTGAGTGGAGTGTCCCAAGGATTGGTGCTGGGGAGATGTACTGAGTGGAGTGTCCCAGGGATCGGTGCTGGGAGATGTACTGTGTGGAGTGTCCCAAGGATCGGTGCTGGTGGATGTACTGAGTGGAGTGTCCCAGGGATCGGTGCTGGGGAGATGTACTGATTGGAGTGTCCCAGGGATCGGTGCTGGGGAGATGTAATGAGTGGAGTGTCACAGGGATCGGTGCTGGGGAGATGTACTGAGTGGGGTGTCCCAGGGATCGGTGCTGGGGAGATGTACTGAGTGGGGTGTCCCAGGGATCGTAGCTGGTGAGATGTACAGAGTGAAGTGTCCCAGGGATCGGTGCTGGGGAGATGTACTGAGTGGGGTGTCCCAAGGATCGGTGCTGGGGAGATGTACTGAGTGGGGTGTCCCAGGGATCGGTGCTGGGGAGATGTACTGAGTGGAGTGTCCCAGGGATCGGTGCTGGGGAGATGTACTGAGTGGGGTGCCCCAAGGATCGGTGCTGGGGAGATGTACTGAGTGGGGTGTCCCAGAGATCGGTGCTGGGGAGATGTACTGAGTGGGGTGTCCCAGGGATCGGTGCTGGGGAGCTGTACTGAGTGGGGTGTCCCAGGGATCGGTGCTGGGGAGATGTACTGAGTGGGGTGTCCCAGGGATCGGTGCTGGAGAGATGTACTGAGTGAGGTGTCCCAGGGATCGGTGCTGGGGAGATGTACTGAGTGGAGTGTCCCAGGGATCGGTGCTGCGGAGATGTACTGAGTGGGGTGTCCCAGCGATCGGTTCTGGGGAGATGTACTGTGTGGAGTGTCCCAAGGATCGGTGCTGGGGAGATGTACTGAGTGGGGTGTGCCAGGGTTCGGTGCTGGGGAGATGTACTGAGTGGAGTATCCCAGGGATCGGTGCTGGGGAATTGCACTGAGTGGAGTGTCCCAGGGATCGGTGCTGGGGAGATATGCTGAGTGGGGTGTCCCAGGGATCGCTGCTGGGGAGATGTTCTGAGTGGGGTGTCCCAAGGATCGGTGCTGGTGGATGTACTGAGTGGGGTGCCCCAAGGATCGGTGCTGGGGAGATGTACTGAGTGGAGTGTCCCAGGGATTGGTGCTGGGGAGATGTACTGAGTGGAGTGTCCCAGGGATCGGTGCTGGGGAGATGTACTGAGTGGGGTGTCCCGGGGATCGTTGCTGGGGAGATGTACTGAGTGGAGTGTCCCAGGAATCGTTGCTGGGGAGATATACTGAGTGGAGTGTCCCAGGGATCGGTGCTGGGGAGATGCACTGAGTGGAGTGTCCCAGGGATCGTTGCTGGGGAGATATACTGAGTGGAGTGTCCCAGGGATCGGTGCTGGGGAGATGTACTGAGTGGAGTGTCCCAATGATCGCTGCTGGGGAGATGTACTGAGTGGAGTGTCCCAGGGATCGGTGCTGGGGAGATGTACTGAGTGGAGTGTCCCAAGGATTGGTGCTGGGGAGATGTACTGAGTGGAGTGTCCTAGGGATCGGAGCTGGGAGATGTACTGTGTGGAGTGTCCCAAGGATCGGTGCTGGTGGATGTTCTGAGTGGAGTGTCCCAGCGATCGGAGCTGGGGAGATGTACTGATTCGAGTGTCCCAGGGATCGGTGCTGGGGAGATGTACTGAGTGGAGTGTCACAGGGATCGGTGCTGGGGAGATGTACTGAGTGGGGTGTTCCAAGGATCGGTGCTGGGGAGATGTACTGAGTGGGGTGTGCCAGGGTTCGGTGCTGGGGAGAATACTGAGTGGAGTGCCCCAGGGATCGGTGCTGGGGAGATGTACTGAGTGGAGTGTCCCAGGGATCGGTGCTGGTGGATGTACTGTGTGGGGTGTCCCAGGGATCGGTGCTGGGGAGATGTACTGGGTGGGGTGTCCCAAGGATCGGTGCTGGGGAGATATAATGAGTGGGGTGTCCCAGGGATCGGAGCTGGGGAGATGTACTGAGTGGAGTGTCCCAGGGATCGTTGCTGGGGAGATGTACTGAGTGGGGTGTCCCAGGGATCGGTGCTGGGGAGATGTACTGAGTGGGGTGTCCCAGGGAACAGTGCTGGGGAGATGTACTGAGTGGAGTGTCCCAAGGATCAGTGCTGGGGAGATGAACTGAGTGGAGTGTCCCAGGGACCGATGCTGGAGAGATGTACTGAGTGGGGTGTCCCAGGGATCGGTGCTGGGGACATGCACTGAGTGGGGTGTCCCAGGGATCAGTGCTGGTGGATGTACTGAGTGGGGTGTCCGAAGGATCGGTGCTGGGGAGATGGACTGAGTGGAGTGTCCCAGGGATTGTTGCTGGGGAGATGTACTGATTGGAGTGTCCCAGGGATCGGTGCTGGGGAGATGTACTGAGTGGAGTGTCCCAGTGATCGGTGCTGGGGAGATGTACTGAGTGGAGGTCCCAGGGATCGGTGCTGGGGAGATGTACTGAATGGGGTGTCCCAGGGATCGGTGCTAGGGAAATGTACTGTGTGGAGTGTCCCAAGGATCGGTGCGGGTGGATGTACTGAGTGGAGTGTCCCAGGGATCGGTGCTGGGGAGATGTACTGAGTGGAGTGTCCCAGGGATCGGTGCTGGGGAGATGTACTGAGTGGAGTGTCGCAGGGATCGGTGCTGGGGAGATGTACCGAGTGGGGTGTCCCAGGGATCGGTGCTGGGGAGATGTACTGAGTGGGGTGTGCCAGGGATCGGTGCTGGGGAGATATACTGAGTGGAGTGTCCCAGGGATCAGTGCTGGGGAGATGTACTGAGTGGGGTGTCCCAGGGATCGGTGCTGGGGAGGTTTACTGAGTGCGGTGACCCAGGGATCGGTGCTGGGGAGATGTACTGAGTGAAGTGTCCCAGGGATCGGTGCTGGGGAGCTGTACTGAGTGGGGTGTCACAAGGTTCGGTGCTGGGGAGATGTACTGAGTGGAGTGTCCCAAGGATTGGTGCTGGGGAGATGTATTGAGTGGAGTGTCCCAGGGGTCGGTGCTGGGAGATGTACTGTGTGGAGTGTCCCAAGGATCGGTGCTGGTGGATGTACTGAGTGGAGTGTCCCAGGGATCGGTGCTGGGGAGATGTACTAAGTGAAGTGTCCCTGGGATCGGTGCTGGGGAGCTGTACTGAGTGGGGGGTCACAAGGTTCGGTGCTGGGGAGATGTACTGAGTGGAGTGTCCCAAGGATTGGTGCTGGGGAGATGTACTGAGTGGAGTGTCCCAGGGATCGGTGCTGGGAGATGTACTGTGTGGAGTGTCCCAAGGATCGGTGCTGGTGGATGTACTGAGTGGAGTGTCCCAGGGATCGGTGCTGGGGAGATGTACTGATTGGAGTGTCCCAGGGATCGGTGCTGGGGAGATGTACTGAGTGGGGTGTCACAGGGATCGGTGCTGGGGAGATGTACTGAGTGGGGTGTCCCAGGGATCGGAGCTGGGGAGATGTACTGAGTGGAGTGTCCCAGGGATCGGTGCTGGGGAGATGTACTGAGTGGGGTGCCCCAGATATCGGTGCTGGGGAGATATATTGAGTGGGGTGTCCCAGGGATCAGTGCTGGGGAGCTGTACTGAGTGGGGTGTCCCAGCGATCGGTGCTGGGGAGATGTACTGAGTGGGGTGTCCCAGGGATCGGTGCTGGGGAGATGTACAGAGTGGGGTGTCCCAGGGATCGGTGCTGGGGAGATGTACTGAGTGGAGTGTCCCAGGGATCGGTGCTGGGGAGATATACTGAGTGGGGTGCCCCAAGGATTTGTGCTGGGGAGATGTACTGAGTGGGGTGTCCCAGAGATCCGTGCTGGGGAGATGTACTGAGTGGGGTGTCCCAGGGATCGGTGCTGGGGAGCTGTACTGAGTGGGGTGTCCCAGGGATCGGTGCTGGGGAGATGTACTGAGTGGGGTGTCCCAGGGATCGGTGCTGGAGAGATGTACTGAGTGAGGTGTCCCAGGGATCGGTGCTGGGGAGATGTACTGAGTGGAGTGTCCCAGGGATCGGTGCTGCGGAGATGTACTGAGTGGAGTGTCCCAGGGATCGGTGCTGGGGAGATGTACTGAGTGCGATGTCCCAGGGATCGGTGCTGGGGAGATGTACTGAGTGGGGTGTCCCAGGGATCGGTGCTGGGGAGATGTACTGAGTGGAGTGTCCCAGGGATCGGTGCTGGGGAGATGTACTGAGTGGAGTGTCCCAGGGATCGGTGCTGGTGAATGTACTGAGTGGGGTATCCCAGGGATCGGTGCTGGGGAGATGTATTGTGTGGGGTGTCCCAGGGATCGGTGCTGGGGAGATGTACTGAGTGGGGTGTCCCAGGGATCGTTGCTGTGGAGATGTATTGAGTGGAGTGTCCCAGGGATCGTTGCTGGGGAGATGTACTGAGTGGAGTGTCCCAGGGATCGGTGCTGGTGGATGTACTGAGTGGGGTGTCCCAGGGATCGGTGCTGGGGAGATGTACTGGGTGGGGTGCCCCAAGGATCGGTGCTGGGCAGAAGTAATGAGTGGGGTGTCCCAGGGATCGGAGCTGTGGAGATGTACTGAGTGGAGTGTCCCAGGGATCGTTGCTGGGGAGATGTACTGAGTGGGGTGTCCCAGGGATCGGAGCTGGGGAGATGTACTGAGTGGGGTGTCCCAGGGGTCGGTGCTGGGGAGATAAACAGAGTGGGGTGTCCCAGGGATCGGTGCTGGGGAGATGTACTGAGTGCGGTGTCCCAGGGATCAGTGCTGGGGAGATGTACCGAGTGGAGTGTCCCAAGGATCGGTGCTGGGGAGATGTACTGATTGGAGTGTCCCAGGGATCGGTGCTGGGGAAATGTACTGAGTGTGGTGTCCCAAGGATCGGTGCTGGGGAGATGTACTGAGTGGTGCGTCCCAGGGATTGGTGCTGGGGAGATGTACTGAGTGGAGTGTCCCAGGGATCGGTGCTGGGGAGATGTGCTGAGAGGGGTTTCCCAGGGATCGGTGCTGGTGGATGTACTGAGTGGGGTGTCCCAAGGATCGGTGCTGGGGAGATGTACTGAGTGGAGTGTCCCAGGGATCGGTACTGGGCAGATGCACTGAGTGGAGTGTCCCAGGGATCCGTGCTGGGGAGATATAGTGAGTGGAGTGTCCCAGGGATCGGTGCTGGGGTGAAGTACTGAGTGGGGTGGCCCAGGGATCAGTGCTGGTGGATGTACTGAGTGGGGTGTCCCAGGGATCGGTGCTGGTGGATGTACTGAGTGGGGTGTCCCAAGGATCGGTGCTGGGGAGATGTACTGAGTGGAGTGTCCCAGGGATCGGTGCTGGGGAGATATACTGTGTGGAGTGTCCCAAGGATCGGTGCCGGTGGATGTACTGAGTGGAGTGTCCCAGGGATCGGTGCTGGGGAGATGTACTGAGTGGAGTGTCCCAGGGATCGGTGCTGGGGAGATGTACTGAGTGGAGTGTCCCAGGGATCGGTGCTGGGGAGATGTACTGAGTGGAGTGTCGCATGGATCGGTGCTGGGGAGATGTACTGAGTGGGGTGTCCCAGGGATCGGTGCTGGGGAGATGTACTGAGTGGAGTGTCCCAAGGATCGGTGCTGGGGAGATGTACTGAGTGGGGTGTCCCAGGTATCGGTGCTGGGGAGATGTACTGAGTGGGGTGTCCCAGGGATCGGTGCTGGGGAGCTGTACTGAGTGGGGTGTCCCAGGGATCGGTGCTGGGGAGATGTACTTAGTGGGGTGTCACAAGGATCGGTGCTGGGGAGATATACTGAGTGGAGTCTCCCAATGATCGGTGCTGGGGAGATGTACTGAGTGGAGTGCCCCAGGGATCGGTGCTGGGGAGATGTACTGAGTGGAGTGTCCCAGGGATCGGTGCTGGGGAGATGTACTGAGTGGGGTGTCCCAGGGATAGGTGCTGGGGAGATGCACTGAGTGGGGTGTCCCAGGGATCGGTGCTGGGGAGATATACTGAGTGGAGTGTCCCAGGGATCGGTGCTGGGGAGATGTACTGAGTGGAGTGTCCCAGGGATCGGTGCTGGGGAGATGTACTGAGTGGAGTGTCCCAGGGATCGGTGCTGGGGAGATGTACTGAGTGCGATGTCCCAGGGATCGGTGCTGGGGAGATGTACTGAGTGGGGTGTCCCAGGGATCGGTGCTGGGGAGATGTACTGAGTGGAGTGTCCCAGGGATCGGTGCTGGGGAGATGTACTGAGTGGAGTGTCCCAGGGATCGGTGCTGGGGAGATGTACTGAGTGGGGTATCCCAGGGATCGGTGCTGGGGAGATGTATTGTGTGGGGTGTCCCAGGGATCGGTGCTGGGGAGATGTACTGTGTGGGGTGTCCCAGGGATCGTTGCTGTGGAGATGTATTGAGTGGAGTGTCCCAGGGATCGTTGCTGGGGAGATGTACTGAGTGGAGTGTCCCAGGGATCGGTGCTGGTGGATGTACTGAGTGGGGTGTCCCAGGGATCGGTGCTGGGGAGATGTACTGGGTGGGGTGCCCCAAGGATCGGTGCTGGGCAGAAGTAATGAGTGGGGTGTCCCAGGGATCGGAGCTGTGGAGATGTACTGAGTGGAGTGTCCCAGGGATCGTTGCTGGGGAGATGTACTGAGTGGGGTGTCCCAGGGATCGGTGCTGGGGAGATGTACTGAGTGGGGTGTCCCAGGGATCAGTGCTGGGGAGATGTACTGAGTGGAGTGTCCCAAGGATCAGTGCTGGGGAGATGAACTGAGTGGAGTGTCCCAGGGACCGATGCTGGAGAGATGTACTGAGTGGGGTGTCCCAGGGATCGGTGCTGGGGACATGCACTGAGTGGGGTGTCCCAGGGATCGGTGCTGGTGGATGTACTGAGTGGGGTGTCCCAAGGATCGGTGCTGGGGAGATGTACTGAGTGGAGTGTCCCAGGGATTGGTGCTGGGGAGATATACTGATTGGCGTGTCCCAGGGATCGGTGCTGGGGACATGCACTGAGTGGAGTGTCCCAGTGATCTGTGCTGGGGAGATGTACTGAGTGGAGTGTCCCAGTGATCTGTGCTGGGGAGATGTACTGAGTGGAGTTTCCCAGGGATCGGTGCTGGGGAGATGTACTGAATGGGGTGTCCCAGGGATCGGTGCTGGGGAGATGTACTGAGTGGAGTGTCCCAGGGATCGGTGCTGGGGAGATGTACTGAGTGGAGTGTCGCAGGGATCGGTGCGGGTGGATGTACTGAGTGGAGTGTCCCAGGGATCGGTGCTGGGGAGATGTACTGAGTGGAGTGTCCCAAGGATCGGTGCGGGTGGATGTACTGAGTGGAGTGTCCCAGGGATCGGTGCTGGGGAGATGTACTGAGTGGAGTGTCCCAAGGATCGGTGCGGGTGAGATGTACTGAGTGGAGTGTCCCAGGGATCGGTGCTGGGGAGATGTACTGAGTGGAGTGTCGCAGGGATCGGTGCTGGGGAGATGTACCGAGTGGGGTGTCCCAGGGATTGGTGCTGGGGAGATGTACTGAGTGGGGTGTCCCAGGGATCGGTGCTGGGGAGATATATTGAGTGGAGTGTCCCAGGGATCAGTGCTGGGGAGATATACTGAGTGGGGTGTCCCAGGGAGCTGTGCTGAGGAGGTGTACTGAGTGCGGTGTCCCAAGGATCGGTGCTGGGGAGGTGTACTGAGTGCGGTGTCCCAAGGATCGGTGCTGGGGAGATGTACTGAGTGAAGTGTCCCAGGGATCGTTGCTGGGGAGCTGTACTGAGTGGGGGGTCACAAGGTTCGGTGCTGGGGAGATGTACTGAGTGGAGTGTCCCAAGGATTGGTGCTGGTGGATGTACTGAGTGGAGTGTCCCAGGGATCGGTGCTGGGGAGATGTACTGATTGGAGTGTCCCAGGGATCGGTGCTGGGGAGATGTACTGAGTGGAGTGTCACAGGGATCGGTGCTGGGGAGATGTACTGAGTGGGGTGTCCCAGGGATCGGAGCTGGGGAGATGTACTGAGTGGAGTGTCCCAGGGATCGGTGCTGGGGGGATATACTGAGTGGGGTGTCCCAGATATAGTTGCTGGGGAGATATACTGAGTGGGGTGTCCCAGGGATCGGTGCTGGGGAGCTGTACTGAGTGGGGTGTCCCAGCGATCGGTGCTGGGGAGATGCACTGAGTGGGGTGTCCCAGGGATCGGTGCTGGGGAGCTGTACTGAGTGGGGTGTCCCAGGGATCGGTGCTGGGGAGATGTACTGAGTGGGGTGTCCCAGGGATCGGTGCTGGAGAGATGTACTGAGTGAGGTGTCCCAGGGATCGGTGCTGGGGAGATGTACTGAGAGAAGTGTCCCAGGGATCGGTGCTGCGGAGATGTACTGTGTGGGGTGTCCCAGCGATCGGTTCTGGGGAGATGTACTGTGTGGAGTGTCCCAAGGATCGGTGCTGGGGAGATGTACTGAGTGGGGTGTGCCAGGGTTCGGTGCTGGGGAGATGTACTGAGTGGAGTATCCCAGGGATCGGTGCTGGGGAATTGCACTGAGTGGAGTGTCCCAGGGATCGGTGCTGGGGAGATATGCTGAGTGGGGTGTCCCAGGGATCGCTGCTGGGGAGATGTTCTGAGTGGGGTGTCCCAAGGATCGGTGCTGGTGGATGTACTGAGTGGGGTGTCCCAAGGATCGGTGCTGGGGAGATGTACTGAGTGGAGTGTCCCAGGGATTGGTGCTGGGGAGATGTACTGAGTGGAGTGTCCCAGGGATCGGTGCTGGGGAGATGTACTGAGTGGGGTGTCCCGGGGATCGTTGCTGGGGAGATGTACTGAGTGGAGTGTCCCAGGAATCGTTGCTGGGGAGATATACTGAGTGGAGTGTCCCAGGGATCGGTGCTGGGGAGATGCACTGAGTGGAGTGTCCCAGGGATCGTTGCTGGGGAGATATACTGAGTGGAGTGTCCCAGGGATCGGTGCTGGGGAGATGTACTGAGTGGAGTGTCCCAATGATCGCTGCTGGGGAGATGTACTGAGTGGAGTGTCCCAGGGATCAGTGTTGGGGAGATGTACTGAGTGGAGTGTCCCAAGGATTGGTGCTGGGGAGATGTACTGAGTGGAGTGTCCTAGGGATCGGAGCTGGGAGATGTACTGTGTGGAGTGTCCCAAGGATCGGTGCTGGTGGATGTTCTGAGTGGACTGTCCCAGCGATCGGTGCTGGGGAGATGTACTGATTGGAGTGTCCCAGGGATCGGTGCTGGGGAGATGTACTGAGTGGAGTGTCACAGGGATCGGTGCTGGGGAGATGTACTGAGTGGGGTGTTCCAAGGATCGGTGCTGGGGAGATGTACTGAGTGGGGTGTGCCAGGGTTCGGTGCTGGGGAGAATACTGAGTGGAGTGCCCCAGGGATCGGTGCTGGGGAGATGTACTGAGTGGAGTGTCCCAGGGATCGGTGCTGGTGGATGTACTGTGTGGCGTGTCCCAGGGATCGGTGCTGGGGAGATGTACTGGGTGGGGTGTCCCAAGGATCGGTGCTGGGGAGATATAATGAGTGGGGTGTCCCAGGGATCGGAGCTGGGGAGATGTACTGAGTGGAGTGTCCCAGGGATCGTTGCTGGGGAGATGTACTGAGTGGGGTGTCCCAGGGAGCGGTGCTGGGGAGATGTACTGAGTGGGGTGTCCCAGGGAACAGTGCTGGGGAGATGTACTGAGTGGAGTGTCCCAAGGATCAGTGCTGGGGTGATGAACTGAGTGGAGTGTCCCAGGGACCGATGCTGGAGAGATGTACTGAGTGGGGTGTCCCAGGGATCGGTGCTGGGGACATGCACTGAGTGGGGTGTCCCAGGGATCGGTGCTGGTGGATGTATTGAGTGGGGTGTCCGAAGGATCGGTGCTGGGGAGATGGACTGAGTGGAGTGTCCCAGGGATTGTTGCTGGGGAGATGTACTGATTGGAGTGTCCCAGGGATCGGTGCTGGGGAGATGTACTGAGTGGAGTGTCCCAGTGATCGGTGCTGGGGAGATGTACTGAGTGGAGGTCCCAGGGATCGGTGCTGGGGAGATGTACTGAATCGGGTGTCCCAGGGATCGGTGCTAGGGAAATGTACTGTGTGGAGTGTCCCAAGGATCCGTGCGGGTGGATGTACTGAGTGGAGTGTCCCAGGGATCGGTGCTGGGGAGATGTACTGAGTGGAGTGTCCCAGGGATCGGTGCTGGGGAGATGCACTGAGTGGAGTGTCGCAGGGATCGGTGCTGGGGAGATGTACCGAGTGGGGTGTCCCAGGGATCGGTGCTGGGGAGATGTACTGAGTGGGGTGTCCCAGGGATCGGTGCTGGGGAGGTTTACTGAGTGCGGTGTCCCAGGGATCGGTGCTGGGGAGATGTACTGAGTGGAGTGTCGCAGGGATCGGTGCTGGGGAGATGTACCGAGTGGGGTGTCCCAGGGATCGGTGCTGGGGAGATGTATTGAGTGGGGTGTGCCAGGGATCGGTGCTGGGGAGATATACTGAGTGGAGTGTCCCAGGGATCAGTGCTGGGGAGATGTACTGAGTGGGGTGTCCCAGGGATCGGAACTGGGGAGGTTTACTGAGTGCGGTGACCCAGGGATCGGTGCTGGGGAGATGTACTGAGTGAAGTGTCCCAGGGATCGGTGCTGGGGAGCTGTACTGAGTGGGGTGTCACAAGGTTCGGTGCTGAAGAGATGTACTGAGTGGAGTGTCCCAAGGATTGGTGCTGGGGAGATGTATTGAGTGGAGTGTCCCAGGGGTCGGTGCTGGGAGATGTACTGTGTGGAGTGTCCCAAGGATCGGTGCTGGTGGATGTACTCAGTGGAGTGTCCCAGGGATCGGTGCTGGGGAGATGTACTGAGTGAAGTGTCCCTGGGATCGGTGCTGGGGAGCTGTACTGAGTGGGGGGTCACACGGTTCGGTGCTGGGGAGATGTACTGAGTGGAGTGTCCCAAGGATTGGTGCTGGGGAGATGTACTGAGTGGAGTGTCCCAGGGATCGGTGCTGGGAGATGTACTGTGTGGAGTGTCCCAAGGATCGGTGCTGGTGGATGTACTGAGTGGAGTGTCCCAGGGATCGGTGCTGGGGAGATGTACTGATTGGAGTGTCCCAGGGATCGGTGCTGGGGAGATGTACTGAGTGGAGTGTCACAGGGATCGGTGCTGGGGAGATGTACTGAGTGGGGTGTCCCAGGGATCGGAGCTGGGGAGATGTACTGAGTGGAGTGTCCCAGGGATCGGTGCTGGGGAGATGTACTGAGTGGGGTGCCCCAGATATCGGTGCTGGGGAGATATATTGAGTGGGGTGTCCCAGGGATCGGTGCTGGGGAGCTGTACTGAGTGGGGTGTCCCAGCGATCGGTGCTGGGGAGATGTACTGAGTGGGGTGTCCCTGGGATCGGTGCTGGGGAGATGTACTGAGTGGGGTGTCCCAGGGATCGGTGCTGGGGAGATGTACTGAGTGGAGTGTCCCAGGGATCGGTGCTGGGGAGATATACTGAGTGGGGTGCCCCAAGGATTTGTGCTGGGGAGATGTACTGAGTGGGGTGTCCCAGAGATCCGTGCTGGGGAGATGTACTGAGTGGGGTGTCCCAGGGATCGGTGCTGGGGAGCTGTACTGAGTGGGGTGTCCCAGGGATCGGTGCTGGGGAGATGTACTTAGTGGGGTGTCCCAGGGATCGGTGCTGGAGAGATGTACTGAGTGAGGTGTCCCAGGGATCGGTGCTGGGGAGATGTACTGAGTGGAGTGTCCCAGGGATCGGTGCTGCGGAGATGTACTGAGTGGGGTGTCCCAGCGATCGGTTCTGGGGAGATGTACTGTGTGGAGTGTCCCAAGGATCGGTGCTGGTGGATGTACTGAGTGGGGTGTCCCAGGGATCGGTGCTGGGGAGATGTACTGAGTGGGGTGTCCCAGGGATCGGTGCTGGAGAGGTGCACTAAGTGGGTTATCCCAGGGATCGGTGCTGGTGAATGTACTGAGTGGAGTGTCCCAGGGATTGGTGCTGGGGAGATGTACTGAGTGGAGTGTCCCAGGGATCGGTGCTGGGGAGCTATACTGAGTGGGGTGTCCCGGGGATCGTTGCTGGGGAGATGTACTGAGTGGGGTGTCCCAGGAATCGTTGCTGGGGAGATATACTGAGTGGAGTGTCCCAGGGATCGGTGCTGGGGAGATGTACTGAGTGGAGTGTCCCAGGGATCGTTGCTGGGGAGATATACTGAGTGGAGTGTCCCAGGGATCGGTGCTGGGGAAATGTACTGAGTGGGGTGTCCCAGCGATCGGTGCTGGGGAGATGTACTGAGCGGGGTGTCCCAAGGATCGGTGCTGGGGAGATGTACTGAGTGGGTTGGCCCAGGGATCGGAGCTGGGGAGATGTACTGAGTGGGGTGTCCCAGGGGTCGGTGCTGGGGAGATAAACAGAGTGGGGTGTCCCAGGGATCGGTGCTGGGGAGATGTACTGAGTGCGGTGTCCCAGGGATCAGTGCTGGGGAGATGTACTGAGTGGAGTGTCCCAGGGATCGGTGCTGGGGAGATGTGCTGAGAGGGGTTTCCCAGGGATCGGTGCTGGTGGATGTACTGAGTGGGGTGTCCCAAGGATCGGTGCTGGGGAGATGTACTGAGTGGAGTGTCCCAGGGATCGGTACTGGGCAGATGCACTGAGTGGAGTGTCCCAGGGATCAGTGCTTGGGAGATATAGTGAGTGGAGTGTCCCAGGGATCGGTGCTGGGGTGATGTACTGAGTGGGGTGTCCCAGGGATCAGTGCTGGTGGATGTACTGAGTGGGGTGTCCCAGGGATCGGTGCTGGTGGATGTACTGAGTGGGGTGTCCCAAGGATTGGTGCTGGGGAGATGTACTGAGTGGAGTGTCCCAGGGATCGGTGCTGGGGAGATATACTGTGTGGAGTGTCCCAAGGATCGGTGCCGGTGGATGTACTGAGTGGAGTGTCCCAGGGATCGGTGCTGGGGAGATGTACTGAGTGGAGTGTCCCAGCGATCGATGCTGGTGAGATGTACAGTGTGGAGTGTCGCTTGGATCGGAGCTGGGGAGATGTACTGAGTGGGGTGTCCCAGGGATCGGTGCTGGGGAGATGTACTGAGTGGAGTGTCCCAGGGACCGGTGCTGGGGAGATGTACTGAGTGGGGTGTCCCAGGGATCGGTGCTGGGGAGATGCACTGAGTGGGGTGTCCCAGGGATCGGTGCTGGGGGGATGTAGTGAGTGGAGTGTACCAGGGATCGGTGCTGGGGAGATGTACTGAGTGGAGTGTCCCAGGGATCGGTGCTGGGGAGATGTACTGAGTGGAGTGTCGCATGGATCGGTGCTGGGGAGATGTACTGAGTGGGGTGTCCCAGGGATCGGTGCTGGGGAGATGTACTGAGTGGAGTGTCCCAAGGATCGGTGCTGGGGAGATGTACTGAGTGGGGTGTCCCAGGGATCGGTGCTGGGGAGATGTACTGAGTGGGGTGTCCCAGGGATCGGTGCTGGGGAGCTGTACTGAGTGGGGTGCCCCAGGGATCGGTGCTGGGGACATGTATTGAGTGGGGTGTCCCAGGGATGGGTGCTGGGGAGATGTACTGAGTGGGGTGTCACAAGGATCGGTCCTGGGGAGATGTACTGATTGGAGTCTCCCAATGATCGGTGCTGGGGAGATGTACTGAGTGGAGTGTCGCAGGGATCGGAGCTGGGGAGATGTACCGAGTGGGGTGTCCCAGGGATCGGTGCTGGGGAGATGTACTGAGTGGGGTGTGCCAGGGATCGGTGCTGGGGAGATATACTGAGTGGAGTGTCCCAGGGATCAGTGCTGGAGAGATGTACTAAGTGGGGTGTCCCAGGGATCGGTGCTGGTGAGATGTACTGAGTGGAGTGTCGCTTGGATCGGAGCTGGGGAGATGTACTGAGTGGGGTGTCCCAGGGATCGGTGCTGGGGAGATCTACTGAGTGGAGTGTCCCAGGGACCGGTGCTGGGGAGATGTACTGAGTGGGGTGTCCCAGGGATCGGTGCTGGGGAGATGCACTGAGTGGGGTGTCCCAGGGATCGGTGCTGGGGGGATGTACTGAGTGGAGTGTCCCAGGGATCGGTGCTGGGGAGATGTACTGAGTGGAGTGTCCCAGGGATCGGTGCTGGGTAGATGTACTGAGTGGATTGTCGCATCGATCGGTGCTGGGGAGATGTACTGAGTGGGGTGTCCCAGGGATCGGTGCTGGTGAGATGTACTGAGTGGAGTGTCCCAGGGATCGGTGCTGGGGAGATGTACTGAGTGAAGTGTCCCAGGGATCGGTGCTGGGGAGCTTTACTGAGTGGGGTGTCCTTGGGATCGGTGCTGGGGACATCTATTGAGTGGGGAGTCCCAGGGATCGGTGCTGGTGAGATGTACTGAGTGGAGTGTCCCAGGGATCGGTGCTGGGGAGATGTACTGAGTGAAGTGTCCCAGGGATCGGTGCTGGGGAGATGGACTGAGTGGGGTGTCACAAGGATCGGTGCTGGGGAGATGTACTGAGTGGAGTCTCCCAATGATCGGTGCTGGGGAGATGTACTGAGTGGAGTGCCCCAGGGATCGGTGCTGGGGAGATGTACTGAGTGGAGTGTCCCAGGGATCGGTGCTGGGGAGATGTACTGAGTGGGGTGTCCCAGGGATAGGTGCTGGGGAGATGCACTGAGTGGGGTGTCCCAGGGATCGGGGCTGGGGAGATGTACTGAGTGGAGTGTCCCAGGGATCGGTGCTGGGGAGATGTACTGAGTGGAGTGTCCCAGGGATCGGTGCTGGGGAGATGTACTGAGTGGAATTTCCCAGGGATCGGTGCTGGGGAGATGTACTGAGTGCGATGTCCCAGGGATCGGTGCTGGGGAGATGTACTGAGTGGGGTGTCCCAGGGATCGGTGCTGGGGAGATGTACTGAGTGGAGTGTCCCAGGGATCGGTGCTGGGGAGATGTACTGAGTGGAGTGTCCCAGGGATCGGTGCTGGGGAGATGTACTGAGTGGGGTGTCCCAGGGATTGGTGCTGGGGAGATGTACTTAGTGGGGTGTCCGAGGAATCGGAGCTGGGGAGATGTACCGTGTGCGGTGTCCCAGGGATCGGTGCTGGTGGATGTATTGAGTGCGGTGTCCCAGGGATCGGTGCTGGGGAGATGTACTTAGTGGGGTGTCCGAGGAATCGGAGCTGGGGAGATGTACTGAGTGGAGTCTCCCAATGATCGGTGCTGGGGAGATGTACTGAGTGGAGTGTCGCAGGGATCGGTGCTGGGGAGATGTACCGAGTGGGGTGTCCCAGGGATCGGTGCTGGGGAGATGTACTGAGTGGGGTGTGCCAGGGATCGGTGCTGGGGAGATATACTGAGTGGAGTGTCCCAGGGATCAGTGCTGTGGAGATGTACTGAGTGGGGTGTCCCAGGGATCGGTGCTGGTGAGATGTACTGAGTGGAGTGTCACTTGGATCGGAGCTGGGGAGATGCACTGAGTGGGGTGTCCCAGGGATCGGTGCTGGGGAGATGTACTGAGTGGAGTGTCCCAGGGTCCGGTGCTGGGGAGATGTACTGAGTGGGGTGTCCCAGGGATCGGTGCTGGGGAGATGCACTGAGTGGGGTGTCCCAGGGATCGGTGCTGGGGGGATGTACTGAGTGGAGTGTCCCAGGGATCTGTGCTGGGGAGATGTACTGAGTGGAGTGTCCCAGGGATCGGTGCTGGGGAGATATACTGAGTGGATTGTCGCATGGATCGGTGCTGGGGAGATGTACTGAGTGGGGTGTCCCAGGGATCGGTGCTGGGGAGATGTACTGAATGGAGTGTCCCAAGGATCGGTGCTGGGGAGATGTACTGAGTGGGGTGTCCCAGGTATCGGTGCTGGGGAGTTGTACTGAGTGAGGTGTCCCAGGGATCGGTGCTGGGGAGCTGTACTGAGTGGGGTGTCCTAGGGATCGGTGCTGGGGACATGTATTGAGTGGGGTGTCCCAGGGATCGGTGCTGGGGAGATGTACTGAGTGGGGTGTCCCAGGGATCGGTGCTGGGGAGATGTACTGAGTGGAGTGTCCCAGGGATCGGTGCTGGGGAGATGTACTGAGTGGAGTGTCCCAGGGATCGGTGCTGGGGAGATATACTGAGTGGGGTGTCCCAGGGATTGGTGCTGGGGAGATGTACTTAGTGGGGTGTCCCAGCAATCGGAGCTGGGGAGATGCACTGTGTGCGGTGTCCCAGGGATCGGTGCTGGTGGATGTATTGAGTGCGGTGTCCCAGGGATCGGTGCTGGGGAGATGTACTGAGTGGGATGTCCCAGGGATCGGTGCTGGGGAGATGTACTGAGTGGGGTGTCCCAGGGATCGGTGCTGGGGAGATGTACTGAGTGGGGTGTCCCAGGGATCGGTGCTGGAGAGGTGCACTAAGTGGGTTATCCCAGGGATCGGTGCTGGTGAATGTACTGAGTGGAGTGTCCCAGGGATTGGTGCTGGGGAGATGTACTGAGTGGAGTGTCCCAGGGATCGGTGCTGGGGAGCTATACTGAGTGGGGTGTCCCGGGGATCGTTGCTGGGGAGATGTACTGAGTGGGGTGTCCCAGGAATCGTTGCTGGGGAGATATACTGAGTGGAGTGTCCCAGGGATCGGTGCTGGGGAGATGTACTGAGTGGAGTGTCCCAGGGATCGTTGCTGGGGAGATATACTGAGTGGAGTGTCCCAGGGATCGGTGCTGGGGAAATGTACTGAGTGGGGTGTCCCAGCGATCGGTGCTGGGGAGATGTACTGAGCGGGGTGTCCCAAGGATCGGTGCTGGGGAGATGTACTGAGTGGGTTGGCCCAGGGATCGGAGCTGGGGAGATGTACTGAGTGGGGTGTCCCAGGGGTCGGTGCTGGGGAGATAAACAGAGTGGGGTGTCCCAGGGATCGGTGCTGGGGAGATGTACTGAGTGCGGTGTCCCAGGGATCAGTGCTGGGGAGATGTACTGAGTGGAGTGTCCCAGGGATCGGTGCTGGGGAGATGTGCTGAGAGGGGTTTCCCAGGGATCGGTGCTGGTGGATGTACTGAGTGGGGTGTCCCAAGGATCGGTGCTGGGGAGATGTACTGAGTGGAGTGTCCCAGGGATCGGTACTGGGCAGATGCACTGAGTGGAGTGTCCCAGGGATCAGTGCTTGGGAGATATAGTGAGTGGAGTGTCCCAGGGATCGGTGCTGGGGTGATGTACTGAGTGGGGTGTCCCAGGGATCAGTGCTGGTGGATGTACTGAGTGGGGTGTCCCAGGGATCGGTGCTGGTGGATGTACTGAGTGGGGTGTCCCAAGGATTGGTGCTGGGGAGATGTACTGAGTGGAGTGTCCCAGGGATCGGTGCTGGGGAGATATACTGTGTGGAGTGTCCCAAGGATCGGTGCCGGTGGATGTACTGAGTGGAGTGTCCCAGGGATCGGTGCTGGGGAGATGTACTGAGTGGAGTGTCCCAGCGATCGATGCTGGTGAGATGTACAGTGTGGAGTGTCGCTTGGATCGGAGCTGGGGAGATGTACTGAGTGGGGTGTCCCAGGGATCGGTGCTGGGGAGATGTACTGAGTGGAGTGTCCCAGGGACCGGTGCTGGGGAGATGTACTGAGTGGGGTGTCCCAGGGATCGGTGCTGGGGAGATGCACTGAGTGGGGTGTCCCAGGGATCGGTGCTGGGGGGATGTAGTGAGTGGAGTGTACCAGGGATCGGTGCTGGGGAGATGTACTGAGTGGAGTGTCCCAGGGATCGGTGCTGGGGAGATGTACTGAGTGGAGTGTCGCATGGATCGGTGCTGGGGAGATGTACTGAGTGGGGTGTCCCAGGGATCGGTGCTGGGGAGATGTACTGAGTGGAGTGTCCCAAGGATCGGTGCTGGGGAGATGTACTGAGTGGGGTGTCCCAGGGATCGGTGCTGGGGAGATGTACTGAGTGGGGTGTCCCAGGGATCGGTGCTGGGGAGCTGTACTGAGTGGGGTGCCCCAGGGATCGGTGCTGGGGACATGTATTGAGTGGGGTGTCCCAGGGATGGGTGCTGGGGAGATGTACTGAGTGGGGTGTCACAAGGATCGGTCCTGGGGAGATGTACTGATTGGAGTCTCCCAATGATCGGTGCTGGGGAGATGTACTGAGTGGAGTGTCGCAGGGATCGGAGCTGGGGAGATGTACCGAGTGGGGTGTCCCAGGGATCGGTGCTGGGGAGATGTACTGAGTGGGGTGTGCCAGGGATCGGTGCTGGGGAGATATACTGAGTGGAGTGTCCCAGGGATCAGTGCTGGGGAGATGTACTAAGTGGGGTGTCCCAGGGATCGGTGCTGGTGAGATGTACTGAGTGGAGTGTCGCTTGGATCGGAGCTGGGGAGATGTACTGAGTGGGGTGTCCCAGGGATCGGTGCTGGGGAGATCTACTGAGTGGAGTGTCCCAGGGACCGGTGCTGGGGAGATGTACTGAGTGGGGTGTCCCAGGGATCGGTGCTGGGGAGATGCACTGAGTGGGGTGTCCCAGGGATCGGTGCTGGGGGGATGTACTGAGTGGAGTGTCCCAGGGATCGGTGCTGGGGAGATGTACTGAGTGGAGTGTCCCAGGGATCGGTGCTGGGTAGATGTACTGAGTGGATTGTCGCATCGATCGGTGCTGGGGAGATGTACTGAGTGGGGTGTCCCAGGGATCGGTGCTGGTGAGATGTACTGAGTGGAGTGTCCCAGGGATCGGTGCTGGGGAGATGTACTGAGTGAAGTGTCCCAGGGATCGGTGCTGGGGAGCTTTACTGAGTGGGGTGTCCTTGGGATCGGTGCTGGGGACATCTATTGAGTGGGGAGTCCCAGGGATCGGTGCTGGTGAGATGTACTGAGTGGAGTGTCCCAGGGATCGGTGCTGGGGAGATGTACTGAGTGAAGTGTCCCAGGGATCGGTGCTGGGGAGATGGACTGAGTGGGGTGTCACAAGGATCGGTGCTGGGGAGATGTACTGAGTGGAGTCTCCCAATGATCGGTGCTGGGGAGATGTACTGAGTGGAGTGCCCCAGGGATCGGTGCTGGGGAGATGTACTGAGTGGAGTGTCCCAGGGATCGGTGCTGGGGAGATGTACTGAGTGGGGTGTCCCAGGGATAGGTGCTGGGGAGATGCACTGAGTGGGGTGTCCCAGGGATCGGGGCTGGGGAGATGTACTGAGTGGAGTGTCCCAGGGATCGGTGCTGGGGAGATGTACTGAGTGGAGTGTCCCAGGGATCGGTGCTGGGGAGATGTACTGAGTGGAATGTCCCAGGGATCGGTGCTGGGGAGATGTACTGAGTGCGATGTCCCAGGGATCGGTGCTGGGGAGATGTACTGAGTGGGGTGTCCCAGGGATCGGTGCTGGGGAGATGTACTGAGTGGAGTGTCCCAGGGATCGGTGCTGGGGAGATGTACTGAGTGGAGTGTCCCAGGGATCGGTGCTGGGGAGATGTACTGAGTGGGGTGTCCCAGGGATTGGTGCTGGGGAGATGTACTTAGTGGGGTGTCCGAGGAATCGGAGCTGGGGAGATGTACTGTGTGCGGTGTCCCAGGGATCGGTGCTGGTGGATGTATTGAGTGCGGTGTCCCAGGGATCGGTGCTGGGGAGATGTACTTAGTGGGGTGTCCGAGGAATCGGAGCTCGGGAGATGTACTGAGTGGAGTCTCCCAATGATCGGTGCTGGGGAGATGTACTGAGTGGAGTGTCGCAGGGATCGGTGCTGGGGAGATGTACCGAGTGGGGTGTCCCAGGGATCGGTGCTGGGGAGATGTACTGAGTGGGGTGTGCCAGGGATCGGTGCTGGGGAGATATACTGAGTGGAGTGTCCCAGGGATCAGTGCTGTGGAGATGTACTGAGTGGGGTGTCCCAGGGATCGGTGCTGGTGAGATGTACTGAGTGGAGTGTCACTTGGATCGGAGCTGGGGAGATGCACTGAGTGGGGTGTCCCAGGGATCGGTGCTGGGGAGATGTACTGAGTGGAGTGTCCCAGGGTCCGGTGCTGGGGAGATGTACTGAGTGGGGTGTCCCAGGGATCGGTGCTGGGGAGATGCACTGAGTGGGGTGTCCCAGGGATCGGTGCTGGGGGGATGTACTGAGTGGAGTGTCCCAGGGATCTGTGCTGGGGAGATGTACTGAGTGGAGTGTCCCAGGGATCGGTGCTGGGGAGATGTACTGAGTGGATTGTCGCATGGATCGGTGCTGGGGAGATGTACTGAGTGGGGTGTCCCAGGGATCGGTGCTGGTGAGATGTACTGAATGGAGTGTCCCAAGGATCGGTGCTGGGGAGATGTACTGAGTGGGGTGTCCCAGGTATCGGTGCTGGGGAGTTGTACTGAGTGAGGTGTCCCAGGGATCGGTGCTGGGGAGCTGTACTGAGTGGGGTGTCCTAGGGATCGGTGCTGGGGACATGTATTGAGTGGGGTGTCCCAGGGATCGGTGCTGGGGAGATGTACTGAGTGGGGTGTCCCAGGGATCGGTGCTGGGGAGATGTACTGAGTGGAGTGTCCCAGGGATCGGTGCTGGGGAGATGTACTGAGTGGAGTGTCCCAGGGATCGGTGCTGGGGAGATATACTGAGTGGGGTGTCCCAGGGATTGGTGCTGGGGAGATGTACTTAGTGGGGTGTCCCAGCAATCGGAGCTGGGGAGATGCACTGTGTGCGGTGTCCCAGGGATCGGTGCTGGTGGATGTATTGAGTGCGGTGTCCCAGGGATCGGTGCTGGGGAGATGTACTGAGTGGGATGTCCCAGGGATCGGTGCTGGGGAGATGTACTGAGTGGGGTGTCCCAGTGATCGGTGCTGGGGAGATGTACTGAGTGGGGTGTCCCAGGGATCGGTGCTGGGGAGATGCACTGAGTGGAGTGTCCCAGGGATCGGTGCTGGGGAGATGTACTGAGTGGAGTGTCCCAGGGATCGGTGCTGCGGAGATGTACTGAGTGGAGTGTCCCAGGGATCGATGCTGGGGAGATGTACAGAGTGGAGTGCCCCTGGGATCGGTGCTGGGGCGATGTGCTGAGTGGAGTGTCCCAGGGATCGGTGCTGGGGAGATGTACTGAGTGGGGTATCCCAGGGATCGGTGCTGGGGAGATGTATTGAGTGGGGTGTCCCAGGAATCGGTACTGGGGAGATGTACTGAGTGGGGTGTCCCAGGGATCGTTGCTGGGGAGATGTACTGAGTGGAGTGTCCCAGGGATCGGTGCTGGGGAGATGTACTGAGTGGAGTGTCCCAGGGATCGGTGCTGGTGGATGTACTGAGTGGGGTGTCCCAGGGATCGGTGCTGGGGAGATGTACTGGGTGGGGTGTCCCAAGGATTGGTGCTGGGGAGATGTAATGAGTGGGGTGTCCCAGGGATCGGAGCTGGGGAGATGAACTGAGTGGAGCGCCCCGGGGATCGTTGCTGGGGAGATGTACTGAGTGGGGTGTCCCAGGGATCAGTGCTGGGGAGATGTACTGAGTGGAGTGTCCCAAGGATCAGTGCTGGGGAGATGAACTGAGTGGAGTGTCCCAGGGACCGATGCTGGAGAGATGTACTGAGTGGGGTGTCCCAGGGATCGGTGCTGGGGACATGCACTGAGTGGGGTGTCCCAGGGATCGGTGCAGGTGAATGTACTGAGTGGGGTGTCCCAAGGATCGGTGCTGGGGAGATGTACTGAGTGGAGTGTCCCAGGGATTGGTGCTGGGGAGATGAACTGATTGGAGTGTCCCAGGGATCGGTGCTGGGGAGATGTACTGAGTGGAGTGTCCCAGTGATCGGTGCTCGGGAGATGTACTGAGTGGAGTTTCCCAGGGATCGGTGCTGGGGAGATGTACTGAATGGGGTGTCCCAGGGATCGGTGCTAGGGAGATGTACTGTGTGGAGTGTCCCAAGGATCGGTGCGGGTGGATGTACTGAGTGGAGTGTCCCAGGGATCGGTGCTGGGGAGATGTACTGAGTGGAGTGTCCCAGGGATCGGTGCTGGGGAGATGTACTGAGTGGAGTGTCGCAGCGATCGGTGCTGGGGAGATGTACCGAGTGGGGTGTTCCAGGGATCGGTGCTGGGGAGATGTACTGAGTGGGGTGTGCCAGGGATCGGTGCTGGGGAGATATACTGAGTGGAGTGTCCCAGGGATCAGTGCTGGGGAGATGTACTGAGTGGGGTGTCCCAGGGATCGGTGCTGGTGAGATGTACTGAGTGCAGTGTCGCTTGGATCGGAGCTGGGGAGATGTACTGAGTGGGGTTTCCCAGGGATCGGTGCTGGGGAGATGTACTGAGTGGAGTGTCCCAGGGACCGGTGCTGGGGAGATGTACTGAGTGGGGTGTCCCAGGGATCGGTGCTGGGGAGATGCACTGAGTGGGGTGTCCCAGGGATCGGTGCTGGGGGGATGTACTGAGAGGAGTGTCCCAGGGATCGGTGCTGGGGAGATGTACTGAGTGGAGTGTCCTAGGGATCGTTGCTGGGGAGATGTACTGAGTGGATTGTCGCATGGATCGGTGCTGGGGAGATGTACTGAGTGGGGTGTCCCAGGGATCGGTGCTGGGGAGATGTACTGAATGGAGTGTCCCAAGGATCGCTGCTGGGGAGATGTACTGAGTGGGGTGTCCCAGGTATCGGTGCTGGGGAGATGTACTGAGTGGGGTGTCCCAGGGATCGGTGCTGGGGAGCTGTACTGAGTGGGGTGTCCTAGGGATCGGTGCTGGGGACATGTATTGAGTGGGGTGTCCCAGTGATCGGTGCTGGGGAGATGTACTGAGTGGAGTGTCCCAGGGATCGGTGCTGGGGAGATGTACTGAGTGGGGTGTCCCAGGGATCGGTGCTGGTGAGATGTACTGAATGGAGTGTCCCAAGGATCGGTGCTGGGGAGATGTACTGAGTGGGGTGTCCCAGGTATCGGTGCTGGGGAGTTGTACTGAGTGAGGTGTCCCAGGGATCGGTGCTGGGGAGCTGTACTGAGTGGGGTGTCCTAGGGATCGGTGCTGGGGACATGTATTGAGTGGGGTGTCCCAGGGATCGGTGCTGGGGAGATGTACTGAGTGGGGTGTCCCAGGGATCGGTGCTGGGGAGATGTACTGAGTGGAGTGTCCCAGGGATCGGTGCTGGGGAGATGTACTGAGTGGAGTGTCCCAGGGATCGGTGCTGGGGAGATATACTGAGTGGGGTGTCCCAGGGATTGGTGCTGGGGAGATGTACTTAGTGGGGTGTCCCAGCAATCGGAGCTGGGGAGATGCACTGTGTGCGGTGTCCCAGGGATCGGTGCTGGTGGATGTATTGAGTGCGGTGTCCCAGGGATCGGTGCTGGGGAGATGTACTGAGTGGGATGTCCCAGGGATCGGTGCTGGGGAGATGTACTGAGTGGGGTGTCCCAGTGATCGGTGCTGGGGAGATGTACTGAGTGGGGTGTCCCCAGGGATCGGTGCTGGGGAGATGCACTGAGTGGAGTGTCCCAGGGATCGGTGCTGGGGAGATGTACTGAGTGGAGTGTCCCAGGGATCGGTGCTGCGGAGATGTACTGAGTGGAGTGTCCCAGGGATCGATGCTGGGGAGATGTACAGAGTGGAGTGCCCCTGGGATCGGTGCTGGGGCGATGTGCTGAGTGGAGTGTCCCAGGGATCGGTGCTGGGGAGATGTACTGAGTGGGGTATCCCAGGGATCGGTGCTGGGGAGATGTATTGAGTGGGGTGTCCCAGGAATCGGTACTGGGGAGATGTACTGAGTGGGGTGTCCCAGGGATCGTTGCTGGGGAGATGTACTGAGTGGAGTGTCCCAGGGATCGGTGCTGGGGAGATGTACTGAGTGGAGTGTCCCAGGGATCGGTGCTGGTGGATGTACTGAGTGGGGTGTCCCAGGGATCGGTGCTGGGGAGATGTACTGGGTGGGGTGTCCCAAGGATTGGTGCTGGGGAGATGTAATGAGTGGGGTGTCCCAGGGATCGGAGCTGGGGAGATGAACTGAGTGGAGCGCCCCGGGGATCGTTGCTGGGGAGATGTACTGAGTGGGGTGTCCCAGGGATCAGTGCTGGGGAGATGTACTGAGTGGAGTGTCCCAAGGATCAGTGCTGGGGAGATGAACTGAGTGGAGTGTCCCAGGGACCGATGCTGGAGAGATGTACTGAGTGGGGTGTCCCAGGGATCGGTGCTGGGGACATGCACTGAGTGGGGTGTCCCAGGGATCGGTGCAGGTGAATGTACTGAGTGGGGTGTCCCAAGGATCGGTGCTGGGGAGATGTACTGAGTGGAGTGTCCCAGGGATTGGTGCTGGGGAGATGAACTGATTGGAGTGTCCCAGGGATCGGTGCTGGGGAGATGTACTGAGTGGAGTGTCCCAGTGATCGGTGCTCGGGAGATGTACTGAGTGGAGTTTCCCAGGGATCGGTGCTGGGGAGATGTACTGAATGGGGTGTCCCAGGGATCGGTGCTAGGGAGATGTACTGTGTGGAGTGTCCCAAGGATCGGTGCGGGTGGATGTACTGAGTGGAGTGTCCCAGGGATCGGTGCTGGGGAGATGTACTGAGTGGAGTGTCCCAGGGATCGGTGCTGGGGAGATGTACTGAGTGGAGTGTCGCAGCGATCGGTGCTGGGGAGATGTACCGAGTGGGGTGTTCCAGGGATCGGTGCTGGGGAGATGTACTGAGTGGGGTGTGCCAGGGATCGGTGCTGGGGAGATATACTGAGTGGAGTGTCCCAGGGATCAGTGCTGGGGAGATGTACTGAGTGGGGTGTCCCAGGGATCGGTGCTGGTGAGATGTACTGAGTGCAGTGTCGCTTGGATCGGAGCTGGGGAGATGTACTGAGTGGGGTTTCCCAGGGATCGGTGCTGGGGAGATGTACTGAGTGGAGTGTCCCAGGGACCGGTGCTGGGGAGATGTACTGAGTGGGGTGTCCCAGGGATCGGTGCTGGGGAGATGCACTGAGTGGGGTGTCCCAGGGATCGGTGCTGGGGGGATGTACTGAGAGGAGTGTCCCAGGGATCGGTGCTGGGGAGATGTACTGAGTGGAGTGTCCTAGGGATCGTTGCTGGGGAGATGTACTGAGTGGATTGTCGCATGGATCGGTGCTGGGGAGATGTACTGAGTGGGGTGTCCCAGGGATCGGTGCTGGGGAGATGTACTGAATGGAGTGTCCCAAGGATCGCTGCTGGGGAGATGTACTGAGTGGGGTGTCCCAGGTATCGGTGCTGGGGAGATGTACTGAGTGGGGTGTCCCAGGGATCGGTGCTGGGGAGCTGTACTGAGTGGGGTGTCCTAGGGATCGGTGCTGGGGACATGTATTGAGTGGGGTGTCCCAGTGATCGGTGCTGGGGAGATGTACTGAGTGGAGTGTCCCAGGGATCGGTGCTGGGGAGATGTACTGAGTGAAGTGTCCCAGGGATCGGTGCTGGGGAGATGTACTGAGTGGGGTGTCACAAGGATCGGTGCTGGGGAGATGTATTGAGTGGAGTCTCCCAATGATCGGTGCTGGGGAGATGTACTGAGTGGAGTGCCCCAGGGATCGGTGCTGGGGAGATGTACTGAGTGGAGTGTCCCAGGGATCGGTGCTGGGGAGATGTACTGAGTGGGGTGTCCCAGGGATAGGTGCTGGGGAGATGCACTGAGTGGAGTGTCCCAGGGATCGGTGCTGGGGAGATGTACTGAGTGGAGTGTCCCAGGGATCGGAGCTGGGGAGATGTACTGAGTGGAGTGTCCCAGGGATCGGTGCTGGGGAGATGTACTGAGTGCGATGTCCCAGGGATCGGTGCTGGGGAGATGTACAGAGTGGGGTGTCCCAGGGATCGGTGCTGGGGAGATGTACTGAGTGGAGTGTCCCAGGGATCGGTGCTGGGGAGATGTACTGAGTGGAGTGTCCCAGGGATCGGTGCTGGGAAGATGTACTGAGTGGGGTGTCCCAGGGATTGGTGCTGGGGAGATGTACTTAGTGGGGTGTCCCAGGAATCGGAGCTGGGGAGATGTACTGTGTGCGGTGTCCCAGGGATCGGTGCTGGTGGATGTATTGAGTGCGGTGTCGCAGGGATCGGTGCTGGGGAGATGTACTGAGTGGGATGTCCCAGGGATCGGTGCTGGGGAGATGTACTGAGTGGGGTGTCCCAGTGATCGGTGCTGGGGAGATGTACTGAGTGGGGTGTCCCAGGGATCGGTGCTGGGGAGATGCACTGAGTGGAGTGTCCCAGGCATCGGTGCTGGGGAGATGTACTGAGTGGAGTGTCCCAGGGATCGGTGCTCGGGAGATGTACTGAGTGGAGTGTCCCAGGGATCGATGCTGGGGAGATGTACAGAGTGGAGTGCCCCTGGGATCGGTGCTGGGGAGATGTGCTGAGTGGAGTGTCCCAGGGATCGGTGCTGGGGAGATGTACTGAGTGGGGAATCCCAGGGATCGGTGCTGGGGAGATGCATTGAGTGGGGTGTCCCAGGGATCGGTGCTGGGGAGATGTACTGAGTGGGGTGTCCCAGGGACCGTTGCTGGGGAGATGTACTGAGTGGAGTGTCCCAGGGATCGGTGCTGGGGAGATGTACTGAGTGGAGTGTCCCAGGGATCGGTGCTGGTGGATGTACTGAGTGGGGTGTCCCAGGGATCGGTGCTGGGGAGATGTACTGGGTGGGGTGTCCCAAGGATCGGTGCTGGGGAGATGTAATGAGTGGGGTGTCCCAGGGATCGGAGCTGGGGAGATGTACTGAGTGGAGTGTCCCAGGGATCGTTGCTGGGGAGATGTACTGAGTGGGGTGTCCCAGGGATCGGTGCTGGGGAGATGTACTGAGTGGGGCGTCCCAGGGATCGGTGCTGGGGAGATGTACTGAGTGGGATGTCCCAGGGATCGGTGCTGGGGAGATGTACTGAGTGGGGTGTCCCAGTGATCGGTGCTGGGGAGATGTACTGAGTGAAGTGTCCCAGGGATCGGTGCCGGGGAGATGTACTGAGTGGGGTGTCCCAAGGTTCGGTGCTGGGGAGATGTACTGAGTGGGGTGTCCCAGGGATCGGTGCTGGGGAGATGCACTGAGTGGAGTGTCCCAGGGATCGGTGCTGGGGAGATGTACTGAGTGGGGTGCCCCAAGGATCGGTGCTGGGGAGATGTACTGAGTGGGGTGTCCCAGAGATCGGTGCTGGGGAGATGTACAAAGTGGGGTGTCCCAGGGATCGGTGCTGGGGAGCTGTACTGAGTGGGGTGTCCCAGGGATCGGTGCTGGGGAGATGTACTGAGTGGGGTGTCCCAGGGATCGGTGCTGAGGAGATGTACTGAGTGGGGCGTCCCAGGGATCGGTGCTGGGGAGATGTACTGAGTGGGATGTCCCAGGGATCGGTGCTGGGGAGATGTACTGAGTGGGGTGTCCCAGTGATCGGTGCTGGGGAGATGTACTGAGTGAAGTGTCCCAGGGATCGGTGCCGGGGAGATGTACTGAGTGGGGTGTCCCAAGGTTCGGTGCTGGGGAGATGTACAAAGTGGGGTGTCCCAGGGATCGGTGCTGGGGAGCTGTACTGAGTGGAGTGTCCCAGGGTCCGGTGCTGGGGAGATGTACTGAGTGGGGTGTCCCAGGGATCGGTGCTGGGGAGATGCACTGAGTGGGGTGTCCCAGGGATCGGTGCTGGGGGGATGTACTGAGTGGAGTGTCCCAGGGATCTGTGCTGGGGAGATGTACTGAGTGGAGTGTCCCAGGGATCGGTGCTGGGGAGATGTACTGAGTGGATTGTCGCATGGATCGGTGCTGGGGAGATGTACTGAGTGGGGTGTCCCAGGGATCGGTGCTGGGGAGATGTACTGAATGGAGTGTCCCAAGGATCGGTGCTGGGGAGATGTACTGAGTGGGGTGTCCCAGGTATCGGTGCTGGGGAGTTGTACTGAGTGAGGTGTCCCAGGGATCGGTGCTGGGGAGCTGTACTGAGTGGGGTGTCCTAGGGATCGGTGCTGGGGACATGTATTGAGTGGGGTGTCCCAGGGATCGGTGCTGGGGAGATGTACTGAGTGGGGTGTCCCAGGGATCGGTGCTGGGGAGATGTACTGAGTGGAGTGTCCCAGGGATCGGTGCTGGGGAGATGTACTGAGTGGAGTGTCCCAGGGATCGGTGCTGGGGAGATATACTGAGTGGGGTGTCCCAGGGATTGGTGCTGGGGAGATGTACTTAGTGGGGTGTCCCAGCAATCGGAGCTGGGGAGATGCACTGTGTGCGGTGTCCCAGGGATCGGTGCTGGTGGATGTATTGAGTGCGGTGTCCCAGGGATCGGTGCTGGGGAGATGTACTGAGTGGGATGTCCCAGGGATCGGTGCTGGGGAGATGTACTGAGTGGGGTGTCCCAGTGATCGGTGCTGGGGAGATGTACTGAGTGGGGTGTCCCAGGGATCGGTGCTGGGGAGATGCACTGAGTGGAGTGTCCCAGGGATCGGTGCTGGGGAGATGTACTGAGTGGAGTGTCCCAGGGATCGGTGCTGCGGAGATGTACTGAGTGGAGTGTCCCAGGGATCGATGCTGGGGAGATGTACAGAGTGGAGTGCCCCTGGGATCGGTGCTGGGGCGATGTGCTGAGTGGAGTGTCCCAGGGATCGGTGCTGGGGAGATGTACTGAGTGGGGTATCCCAGGGATCGGTGCTGGGGAGATGTATTGAGTGGGGTGTCCCAGGAATCGGTACTGGGGAGATGTACTGAGTGGGGTGTCCCAGGGATCGTTGCTGGGGAGATGTACTGAGTGGAGTGTCCCAGGGATCGGTGCTGGGGAGATGTACTGAGTGGAGTGTCCCAGGGATCGGTGCTGGTGGATGTACTGAGTGGGGTGTCCCAGGGATCGGTGCTGGGGAGATGTACTGGGTGGGGTGTCCCAAGGATTGGTGCTGGGGAGATGTAATGAGTGGGGTGTCCCAGGGATCGGAGCTGGGGAGATGAACTGAGTGGAGCGCCCCGGGGATCGTTGCTGGGGAGATGTACTGAGTGGGGTGTCCCAGGGATCGGTGCTGGGGAGATGTACTGAGTGGGGTGTCCCAGGGATCAGTGCTGGGGAGATGTACTGAGTGGAGTGTCCCAAGGATCAGTGCTGGGGAGATGAACTGAGTGGAGTGTCCCAGGGACCGATGCTGGAGAGATGTACTGAGTGGGGTGTCCCAGGGATCGGTGCTGGGGACATGCACTGAGTGGGGTGTCCCAGGGATCGGTGCAGGTGAATGTACTGAGTGGGGTGTCCCAAGGATCGGTGCTGGGGAGATGTACTGAGTGGAGTGTCCCAGGGATTGGTGCTGGGGAGATGAACTGATTGGAGTGTCCCAAGGATCGGTGCTGGGGAGATGTACTGAGTGGAGTGTCCCAGTGATCGGTGCTGGGGAGGTGTACTGAGTGGAGTTTCCCAGGGATCGGTGCTGGGGAGATGTACTGAATGGGGTGTCCCAGGGATCGGTGCTAGGGAGATGTACTGTGTGGAGTGTCCCAAGGATCGGTGCGGGTGGATGTACTGAGTGGAGTGTCCCAGGGATCGGTGCTGGGGAGATGTACTGAGTGGAGTGTCCCAGGGATCGGTGCTGGGGAGCTGTACTGAGTGGGGTGTCCTAGGGATCGGTGCTGGGGACATGTATTGAGTGGGGTGTCCCAGTGATCGGTGCTGGGGAGATGTACTGAGTGGAGTGTCCCAGGGATCGGTGCTGGGGAGATGTACTGAGTGAAGTGTCCCAGGGATCGGTGCTGGGGAGATGTACTGAGTGGGGTGTCACAAGGATCGGTGCTGGGGAGATGTATTGAGTGGAGTCTCCCAATGATCGGTGCTGGGGAGATGTACTGAGTGGAGTGCCCCAGGGATCGGTGCTGGGGAGATGTACTGAGTGGAGTGTCCCAGGGATCGGTGCTGGGGAGATGTACTGAGTGGGGTGTCCCAGGGATAGGTGCTGGGGAGATGCACTGAGTGGAGTGTCCCAGGGATCGGTGCTGGGGAGATGTACTGAGTGGAGTGTCCCAGGGATCGGTGCTGGGGAGATGTACTGAGTGGGGTGTCCCAGGGATCGGTGCTGGGGAGATGTACTGAGTGCGATGTCCCAGGGATCGGTGCTGGGGAGATGTACAGAGTGGGGTGTCCCAGGGATCGGTGCTGGGGAGATGTACTGAGTGGAGTGTCCCAGGGATCGGTGCTGGGGAGATGTACTGAGTGGAGTGTCCCAGGGATCGGTGCTGGGAAGATGTACTGAGTGGGGTGTCCCAGGGATTGGTGCTGGGGAGATGTACTTAGTGGGGTGTCCCAGGAATCGGAGCTGGGGAGATGTACTGTGTGCGGTGTCCCAGGGATCGGTGCTGGTGGATGTATTGAGTGCGGTGTCGCAGGGATCGGTGCTGGGGAGATGTACTGAGTGGGATGTCCCAGGGATCGGTGCTGGGGAGATGTACTGAGTGGGGTGTCCCAGTGATCGGTGCTGGGGAGATGTACTGAGTGGGGTGTCCCAGGGATCGGTGCTGGGGAGATGCACTGAGTGGAGTGTCCCAGGCATCGGTGCTGGGGAGATGTACTGAGTGGAGTGTCCCAGGGATCGGTGCTCGGGAGATGTACTGAGTGGAGTGTCCCAGGGATCGATGCTGGGGAGATGTACAGAGTGGAGTGCCCCTGGGATCGGTGCTGGGGAGATGTGCTGAGTGGAGTGTCCCAGGGATCGGTGCTGGGGAGATGTACTGAGTGGGGAATCCCAGGGATCGGTGCTGGGGAGATGCATTGAGTGGGGTGTCCCAGGGATCGGTGCTGGGGAGATGTACTGAGTGGGGTGTCCCAGGGACCGTTGCTGGGGAGATGTACTGAGTGGAGTGTCCCAGGGATCGGTGCTGGGGAGATGTACTGAGTGGAGTGTCCCAGGGATCGGTGCTGGTGGATGTACTGAGTGGGGTGTCCCAGGGATCGGTGCTGGGGAGATGTACTGGGTGGGGTGTCCCAAGGATCGGTGCTGGGGAGATGTAATGAGTGGGGTGTCCCAGGGATCGGAGCTGGGGAGATGTACTGAGTGGAGTGTCCCAGGGATCGTTGCTGGGGAGATGTACTGAGTGGGGTGTCCCAGGGATCGGTGCTGGGGAGATGTACTGAGTGGGGCGTCCCAGGGATCGGTGCTGGGGAGATGTACTGAGTGGGATGTCCCAGGGATCGGTGCTGGGGAGATGTACTGAGTGGGGTGTCCCAGTGATCGGTGCTGGGGAGATGTACTGAGTGAAGTGTCCCAGGGATCGGTGCCGGGGAGATGTACTGAGTGGGGTGTCCCAAGGTTCGGTGCTGGGGAGATGTACTGAGTGGGGTGTCCCAGGGATCGGTGCTGGGGAGATGCACTGAGTGGAGTGTCCCAGGGATCGGTGCTGGGGAGATGTACTGAGTGGGGTGCCCCAAGGATCGGTGCTGGGGAGATGTACTGAGTGGGGTGTCCCAGAGATCGGTGCTGGGGAGATGTACAAAGTGGGGTGTCCCAGGGATCGGTGCTGGGGAGCTGTACTGAGTGGGGTGTCCCAGGGATCGGTGCTGGGGAGATGTACTGAGTGGGGTGTCCCAGGAATCGGTGCTGGAGAGATGTACTGAGTGAGGTGTCCCAGGGATCGGTGATGGGGAGATGTACTGAGTGCGATGTCCCAGGGATCGGTGCTGGGGAGATGTACTGAGTGGGGTGTCCCAGGGATCGGTGCTGGGGAGATGTACTGAGTGGAGTGTCCCAGGGATCGCTGCTGGGGAGATGTACTGAGTGGAGTGTCCCAGGGATCGGTGCTGGGGAGATGTACTGAGTGGGGTGTCCCAGGGATTGGTGCTGGGGAGATGTACTTATTGGGGTGTCCCAGGAATCGGAGCTGGGGAGATGTACTGTGTGCAGTGTCCCAGGGATCGGTGCTGGTGGATGTATTGAGTGGGGTGTCCCAGGGATCGGTGCTGGGGAGATGTACTGAGTGGGATGTCCCAGGGATCGGTGCTGGGGAGATGTACTGAGTGGGGTGTCCCAGTGATCGGTGCTCGGGAGATGTACTGAGTGGAGTGTCCCAGGGATCGATGCTGGGGAGATGTACAGAGTGGAGTGCCCCTGGGATCGGTGCTGGGGAGATGTGCTGAGTGGAGTGTCCCAGGGATCGGTGCTGGGGAGATGTACTGAGTGGGGTATCCCAGGGATCGGTGCTGGGGAGATGTATTGAGTGGGGTGTCCCAGGGATCGGTGCTGGGGAGATGTACTGAGTGGGGTGTCCCAGGGATCGTTGCTGGGGAGATGTACTGAGTGGAGTGTCCCAGGGATCGGTGCTGGGGAGATGTACTGAGTGGAGTGTCCCAGGGATCGATGCTGGTGGATGTACTGAGTAGGGTGTCACAGGGATCGGTGCTGGGGAGATGTACTGGGTGGGGTGCCCCAAGGATCGGTGCTGCGGAGATGTAATGAGTGGGGTGTCCCAGGGATCGGAGCTGGGGAGATGTTGTGAGTGGAGTGTCCCAGGGATCGTTGCTGGGGAGATGTACTGAGTGGGGTGTCCCAGGGATCGGTGCTGGGGAGATGTACTGAGTGGGGTGTCCCAGGGATCAGTGCTGGGGAGATGTACTGAGTGGATTGTCCCAAGGATCAGTGCTGGGGAGATGAACTGAGTGGAGTGTCCCAGGGACCGATGCTGGAGAGATGTACTGAGTGGGGTGTCCCAGGGATCGGTGCTGGGGACATGCACTGAGTGGGGTGTCCCAGGGATCGGTGCTGGTGGATGTACTGAGTGGGGTGTCCCAGGGATCGGTGCTGGGAGATGTACTGTGTGGAGTGTCCCAAGGATCGGTGCTGGTGGATGTACTGAGTGGAGTGTCCCAGGGATCGGTGCTGGGGAGATGTACTGATTGGAGTGTCCCAGGGATCGGTGCTGGGGAGATGTACTGAGTGGAGTGTCACAGGGGTCGGTGCTGGGGAGATGTACTGAGTGGGGTGTCCCAGGGATCGGAGCTGGGGAGATGTACTGAGTGGAGTGTCCCAGGGATCGGTGCTGGGGAGATGTACTGAGTGGGGTGTCCCAGATATCAGTGCTGGGGAGATATACTGAGTGGGGTGTCCCAGGGATCGGTGCTGGGGAGCTGTCCTGAGTGGGGTGTCCCAGCGACCGGTGCTGGGGAGATGTACTGAGTGGGGTGTCCCAGGGATCGGTGCTGGGGAGATGTACTGAGTGGGGTGTCCCAGGGATCGGTGCTGGGGAGATGTACTGAGTGGGGTGTCCCAGGGATCGGTGCTGGGGAGATGTACTGAGTGGGGTGCCCCAAGAATCGGTGCTGGGGAGATGTACTGAGTGGGGTGTCCCAGAGATCGGTGCTGGGGAGATGTACTGAGTGGGGTGTCCCAGGGATCGGTGCTGGGGAGCTGTACTGAGTGGGGTGTCCCAGGGATCGGTGCTGGGGAGATGTACTGAGTGGGGTGTCCCAGGGATCGGTGCTGGAGAGATGTACTGAGTGAGGTGTCCCAGGGATCGGTGCTGGGGAGATGTACTGAGTGCGATGTCCCAGGGATCGCTGCTGGGGAGATGTACTGAGTGGAGTGTCCCAGGGATCGGAGCTGGGGAGATGTACTGAGTGGAGTGTCCCAGGGATCGGTGCTGGGGAGATGTCCTGAGTGGGGTGTCCCAGATATCGGTGCTGGGGAGATATACTGAGTGGGGTGTCCCAGGGATCGGTGCTGGGGAGCTGTTATGAGTGGGGTGTCCCAGCGATCGGTGCTGGGGAGATGTACTGAGTGGGGTGTCCCAGGGATCGGTGCTGGGGAGATGTACTGAGTGGGGTGTCCCAGGGATCGGTGCTGGTGAGATGTACTGAGTGAAGTGTCCCAGGGATCGGTGCTGGGGAGATGTACTGAGTGGGGTGTCCCAAGGATCGCTGCTGGGGAGATGTACTGAGTGGGGTGTCCCAGGGATCGGTGCTGGGGAGATGTACTGAGTGGAGTGTCCCAGGGATCGGTGCTGGGGAGATGTACTGAGTGGGGTGCCCCAAGGATCGGTGCTGGGGAGATGTACTGAGTGGGGTGTCCCAGAGATCGGTGCTGGGGAGATGTACTGAGTGGAGTGTCCCAGGGATCGGTGCTGGGGAGCTGTACTGAGTGGGGTGTCCCAGGGATCGGTGCTGGGGAGATGTACTGAGTGGGGTGTCCCAGGGATCGGTGCTGGAGAGATGTACTGAGTGAGGTGTCCCAGGGATCGGTGCTGGGGAGATGTACTGAGTGCAATGTCCCAGGGATCGGTGCTGGGGAGATGTACTGAGTGGGGTGTCCCAGGGATCGGTGCTGGGGAGATGTACTAAGTGGAGTGTCCCAGGGATCGCTGCTGGGGAGATGTACTGAGTGGAGTGTCCCAGGGATCGGTGCTGGGGAGATGTACTGAGTGGGGTGTCCCAGGGATTGGTGCTGGGGAGATGTACTTATTGGGGTGTCCCAGGAATCGGAGCTGGGGAGATGTACTGTGTGCAGTGTCCCAGGGATCGGTGCTGGTGGATGTATTGAGTGGGGTGTCCCAGGGATCGGTGCTGGGGAGATGTACTGAGTGGGATGTCCCAGGGATCGGTGCTGGGGAGATGTACTGAGTGGGGTGTCCCAGTGATCGGTGCTCGGGAGATGTACTGAGTGCAGTGTCCCAGGGATCGATGCTGGGGAGATGTACAGAGTGGAGTGCCCCTGGGATCGGTGCTGGGGAGATGTGCTGAGTGGAGTGTCCCAGGGATCGGTGCTGGGGAGATGTGCTGAGTGGGGTATCCCAGGGATCGGTGCTGGGGAGATGTATTGAGTGGGGTGTCCCAGGGATCGGTGCTGGGGAGATGTACTGAGTGGGGTGTCCCAGGGATCGTTGCTGGGGAAATGTACTGAGTGGAGTGTCCCAGGGATCGGTGCTGGGGAGATGTACTGAGTGGAGTGTCCCAGGGATCGGTGCTGGTGGATGTACTGAGTAGGGTGTCCCAGGGATCGGTGCTGGGGAGATGTACTGGGTGGGGTGCCCCAAGGATCGGTGCTGGGGAGATGTAATGAGTGGGGTGTCCCAGGGATCGGAGCTGGGGAGATGTTGTGAGTGGAGTGTCCCAGGGATCGTTGCTGGGGAGATGTACTGAGTGGGGTGTCCCAGGGATCGGTGCTGGGGAGATGTACTGAGTGGGGTGTCCCAGGGATCAGTGCTGGGGAGATGTACTGAGTGGAGTGTCCCAAGGATCAGTGCTGGGGAGATGAACTGAGTGGAGTGTCCCAGGGACCGATGCTGGAAAGATGTACTGAGTGGGGTGTCCCAGGGATCGGTGCTGGGGACATGCACTGAGTGGGGTGTCCCAGGGATCGGTGCTGGTGGATGTACTGAGTGGGGTGTCCCAGGGATCGGTGCTGGGAGATGTACTGTGTGGAGTGTCCCAAGGATCGGTGGTGGTGGATGTACTGAGTGGAGTGTCCCAGGGATCGGTGCTGGGGAGATGTACTGATTGGAGTGTCCCAGGGATCGGTGCTGGGGAGATGTACTGAGTGGAGTGTCACAGGGGTCGGTGCTGGGGAGATGTACTGAGTGGGGTGTCCCAGGGATCGGAGCTGGGGAGATGTACTGAGTGGAGTGTCCCAGGGATCGGTGCTGGGGAGATGTACTGAGTGGGGTGTCCCAGATATCGGTGCTGGGGAGATAAACTGAGTGGGGTGTCCCAGGGATCGGTGCTGGGGAGCTGTACTGAGTGGGGTGTCCCAGCGATCGGTGCTGGGGAGATGTACTGAGTGGGGTGTCCCAGGGATCGGTGCTGGGGAGATGTACTGAGTGGGGTGTCCCAGGGATCGGTGCTGGTGAGATGTACTGAGTGAAGTGTCCCAGGGATCGGTGCTGGGGAGATATACTGAGTGGGGTGTCCCAAGGATCGGTGCTGGGGAGATGTACTGAGTGGGGTGTCCCAGGGATCGGTGCTGGGGAGATGTACTGAGTGGGGTGCCCCAAGGATCGGTGCTGGGGAGATGTACTGAGTGGGGTGTCCCAGAGATCGGTGCTGGGGAGATGTACTGAGTGGGGTGTCCCAGGGATCGGTGCTGGGGAGCTGTACTGAGTGGGGTGTCCCAGGGATCGGTGCTGGGGAGATGTACTGAGTGGGGTGTCCCAGGGATCGGTGCTGGAGAGATGTACTGAGTGAGGTGTCCCAGGGATCGGTGCTGGGGAGATGTACTGAGTGCGATGTCCCAGGGATCGGTGCTGGGGAGATGTACTGAGTGGGGTGTCCCAGGGATCGGTGCTGGGGAGATGTACTGAGTGGAGTGTCCCAGGGATCGCTGCTGGGGAGATGTACTGAGTGGAGTGTCCCAGGGATCGGTGCTGGGGAGATGTACTGAGTGGGGTGTCCCAGGGATTGGTGCTGGGGAGATGTACTTATTGGGGTGTCCCAGGAATCGGAGCTGGGGAGATGTACTGTGTGCAGTGTCCCAGGGATCGGTGCTGGTGGATGTATTGAGTGGGGTGTCCCAGGGATCGGTGCTGGGGAGATGTACTGAGTGGGATGTCCCAGGGATCGGTGCTGGGGAGATGTACTGAGTGGGGTGTCCCAGTGATCGGTGCTCGGGAGATGTACTGAGTGCAGTGTCCCAGGGATCGATGCTGGGGAGATGTACAGAGTGGAGTGCCCCTGGGATCGCTGCTGGGGAGATGTGCTGAGTGGAGTGTCCCAGGGATCGGTGCTGGGGAGATGTACTGAGTGGAGTGTCCCAGGGATCGGTGCTGGTGGATGTACTGAGTAGGGTGTCCCAGGGATCGGTGCTGGGGAGATGTACTGGGTTGGGTGCCCCAAGGATCGGTGCTGGGGAGATGTAATGAGTGGGGCGTCCCAGGGATCGGAGCTGGGGAGATGTACTGAGTGGGGTGTCCCAGGGATCGGTGCTGGGGAGATGTACTGAGTGGGGTGTCCCAGGGATCAGTGCTGGGGAGATGTACTGAGTGGAGTGTCCCAAGGATCAGTGCTGGGGAGATGAACTGAGTGGAGTGTCCCAGGGACCGATGCTGGGGAGATGTAATGAGTGGGGCGTCCCAGGGATCGGAGCTGGGGAGATGTACTGAGTGGGGTGTCCCAGGGATCGGTGCTGGGGAGATGTACTGAGTGGGGTGCCCCAAGGATCGGTGCTGGGGAGATGTACTGAGTGGGGTGTCCCAGAGATCGGTGCTGGGGAGATGTACTGAGTGGGGTGTCCCAGGGATCGGTGCTGGGGAGCTGTACTGAGTGGGGTGTCCCAGGGATCGGTGCTGGGGAGATGTACTGAGTGGGGTGTCCCAGGGATCGGTGCTGGAGAGATGTACTGAGTGAGGTGTCCCAGGGATCGGTGCTGGGGAGATGTACTGAGTGCGATGTCCCAGGGATCGCTGCTGGGGAGATGTACTGAGTGGAGTGTCCCAGGGATCGGTGCTGGGGAGATGTACTGAGTGGGGTGTCCCAGGGATTGGTGCTGGGGAGATGTACTTATTGGGGTGTCCCAGGAATCGGAGCTGGGGAGATGTACTGTGTGCGGTGTCCCAGGGATCGGGGCTGGTGGATGTATTGAGTGGGGTGTCCCAGGGATCGGTGCTGGGGAGACGTACTGAGTGGGATGTCCCAGGGATCGGTGCTGGGGAGATGGACTGAGTGGGGTGTCCCAGTGATCGGTGCTGGGGAGATGTACTGAGTGGGGTGTCCCAGGGATCGGTGCTGGGGAGATGTACTGAGTGGAGTGTCCCAGGGATCGGTGCTGGGGAGATGTACTGAGTGGAGTGTCCCAGGGATCGGTGCTCGGGAGATGTACTGAGTGGAGTGTCCCAGGAATCGATGCTGGGGAGATGTACTGAGTGGAGTGTCCCAGGGATCGGTGCTGGGGAGATGTACTGAGTGGAGTGTCCCAGGGATCGATGCTGGGGAGATGTACTGAGTGGGGTACCCCAGGGATCGGTGCTGGGGAGATGTATTGAGTGGGGTGTCCCAGGGTTCGGTGCTGGGGAGATGTACTGAGTGGGGTGTCCCAGGGATCGTTGCTGGGGAGATGTACTGAGTGGAGTGTCCCAGGGATCGGTGCTGGGGAGATGTACTGAGTGGAGTGTCCCAGGGATCGGTGCTGGTGGATGTACTGAGTGGGGTGTCCCAGGGATCGGAGCTGGGGAGAGGTTGTGAGTGGAGTGTCCCAGGGATCGTTGCTGGGGAGATGTACTGAGTGGGGTGTCCCAGGGATCGGTGCTGGGGAGATGTACTGAGTGGGGTGTCCCAGGGATCAGTGCTGGGGAGATGTACTGAGTGGAGTGTCCCAAGGATCAGTGCTGGGGAGATGAACTGAGTGGAGTGTCCCAGGGACCGATGCTGGAGAGATGTACTGAGTGGGGTGTCCCAGGGATCGGTGCTGGGGACATGCACTGAGTGGGGTGTCCCAGGGATCGGTGCTGGTGGATGTACTGAGTGGGGTGTCCCAAGGATCGGTGCTGGGGAGATGTACTGAGTGGAGTGTCCCAGGGATTGGTGCTGGGGAGATCTACTGATTGGAGTGTCCCAGGGATCGGTGCTGGGGAGATGTACTGAGTGGAGTGTCCCAGTGATCGGTGCTGGGGAGATGTACTGAGTGGAGTTTCCCAGGGATCGGTGCTGGGGAGATGCACTGAATGGGCTGTCCCAGGGATCGGTGCTGGGGAGATGTACTGTGTGGAGTGTCCCAAGGATCGGGTGGGTGGATGTACTGTGTGGAGTGTCCCAGGGATCGGTGCTGGGGAGATGTACTGAGTGGAGTGTCCCAGGGATCAGTGCTGGGGAGATGTACTGAGTGGAGTGTCGCAGGGATCGGTGCTGGGGAGATGTACCGAGTGGGGTGTCCCAGGGATCGGTGCTGGGGAGATGTACTGAGTGGGGTGTGCCAGTGATCGGTGCTCGGGAGATATATTGAGTGGAGTGTCCCAGGGATCAGTGCTGGGGAGATGTACTGAGTGGGGTGTCCCAGGGATCGGTGCTGGGGAGGTTTACTGAGTGCGGTGTCCCAGGGATCGGTGCTGGGGAGATGTACTGAGTGAAGTGTCCCAGGGATCGGTGCTGGGGAACTGTACTGAGTGGGGGGTGGCAAGGTTCGGTGCTGGGGAGATGTACTGAGTGGAGTGTCCCAAGGATTGGTGCTGGGGAGATGTACTGAGTGGAGTGTCCCAGGGATCGGTGCTGGGAGATGTACTGTGTGGAGTGTCCCAAGGATCGGTGCTGGTGGATGTACTGAGTGGAGTGTCCCAGGGATCGGTGCTGGGGAGATGTACTGATTGGAGTGTCCCAGGGATCGGTGCTGGGGAGATGTACTGAGTGGAGTGTCACAGGGATCGGTGCTGGGGAGATGTACTGAGTGGGGTGTCCCAGGGATCGGAGCTGGGGAGATGTACTGAGTGGAGTGTCCCAGGGATCGGTGCTGGGGAGATGTACTGAGTGGGGTGTCCCAGATATCGGTGCTGGGGAGATGTACTGAGTGGGGTGTCCCAAGGATCGGTGCTGGGGAGATGTACTGAGTGGGGTGTCCCAGGGATCGGTGCTGGGGAGATGTACAGAGTGGAGTGTCCCAGGGATCGGTGCTGGGGAGATGTACTGAGTGGGGTGCCCCAAGGATCGGTGCTGGGGAGATGTACTGAGTGGGGTGTCCCAGAGATCGGTGCTGGGGAGATGTACTGAGAGGGGTGTCCCAGGGATCGGTGCTGGGGAGCTGTACTGAGTGGGGTGTCCCAGGGATCGGTGCTGGGGAGATGTACTGAGTGGGGTGTTCCAGGGATCGGTGCTGGAGAGATGTACTGAGTGAGGAGTCCCAGGGATCGGTGCTGGGGAGATGTACTAAGTGGAGTGTCCCAGGGATCGGTACTGCGGAGATGTACTGAGTGGGGTGTCCCAGCGATCGGTTCTGGGGAGATGTACTGTGTGGAGTGTCCCAAGGATCGGTGCTGGTGGATGTACTGAGTGGAGTGTCCCAGGGATCGGTGCTGGGGAGATGTACTGATTGGGGTGTTCCAAGGATCGGTGCTGGGGAGATGTACTGAGTGGGGTGTGCCAGGGTTCGGTGCTGGGGAGATGTACTGAGTGGAGTATCCCAGGGATCGGTGCTGGGGAATTGCACTGAGTGGAGTGTCCCAGGGATCGGTGCTGGGGAGATGTGCTGAGTGGGGTGTCCCAGGGATCGCTGCTGGGGAGATGTTCTGAGTGGGGTGTCCCAAGGATCGGTGCTGGTGGATGTACTGAGTGGGGTGTCCCAAGGATCGGTGCTGGGGAGATGTACTGAGAGGAGCGTCCCAGGGTTTGGTGCTGGGGAGATGTACTGAGTGGAGTGTCCCAGGGATCGCTGCTGGGGAGATGTACTGAGTGGGGTGTCCCGGGGATCGTTGCTGGGGAGATGTACTGAGTGGGGTGTCCCAGGAATCGTTGCTGGGGAGATATACTGAGTGGAGTGTCCCAGGGATCGGTGCTGGGGAGATGTACTGAGTGGAGTGTCCCAGGGATCGTTGCTGGGGAGATATACTGAGTGGAGTCTCCCAGGGATTGGTGCTGGGGAGATGTACTGAGTGGGGTGTCCCAGGGATCGGTGCTGGGGAGATGTTCTGAGTGGGGTGTCCCAAGGATCGGTGCTGGGGAGATGTCCTGAGTGGGTTGGCCCAGGGATCGGAGCTGGGGAGATATACTGAGTGGGGTGTCCCAGGGATCGGTGCTGGGGAGTTAAACAGAGTGGGGTGTCCCAGGGATCGGTGCTGGGGAGATGTACTGAGTGCGGTGTCCCAGGGATCAGTGCTGGGGAGATGTACCGAGTGGAGTGTCCCAAGGATCGGTGCTGGGGAGATGTACTGAGTGGAGTGTCCCAGGGATCGGTGCTGGTGAAATGTACTGAGTGGCGTGTCCCAGGGAGCAGTGCTGGGGAGATGTACTGAGTGGGGCATCCCAGGGATCGGTGCTGGTGGATGTTCTGAGTGGGGTGTCCCAAGGATCGGTGCTGGGGAGATCTACTGAGTAGTGCGTCCCAGGGATTGGTGCTGGGGAGATGGACTGAGTGGAGTGTCCCAGGGATCGGTGCTGGGGAGATGTGCTGAGAGGGGTTTCCCAGGGATCGGTGCTGGTGGATTTACTGAGTGGGGTGTCCCAAGGATCGGAGCTGTGGAGATGTACTGAGTGGAGTGTCCCAGTGATCGGTGCTGGGGAGATGTACTGAGTGGGGTGTCCCAGGGATCGGTGCTGGGGAGATGTACTGAGTGGAGTATCCCAGGGATCGGTGCTGGTGGATGTACTGAGTGGGGTGACCCAAGGATCGGTGCTGGGGAGATGTACTGAGTGGAGTGTCCCAGGGATCGGTGCTGGGGAGATGTACTGAGTGGGGTGTCCCAGGGATCGGTGCTGGGGAGATATACTGTGTGGAGTGTCCCAAGGATCGGTGCTGGTGGATGTACTGAGTGGAGTGTCCCAGGGATCGGTGCTGGGGAGAGGTACTGAGTGGAGTGTCCCAGCGATCGGTGCTGGTGAGATGTACTGTGTGGAGTGTCGCTTGGATCGGAGCTGGGGAGATGTACTGAGTGGGGTGTCCCAGGGATCGGTGCTGGGGAGATGTACTGAGTGGAGTGTCCCAGGGACCGGTGCTGGGGAGATGTACTGAGTGGGGTGTCCCAGGGATCGGTGCTGGGGAGATGCACTTAGTGGGGTGTCACAGGGATCGGTGCTGGGGGGATGTACTGAGTGGAGTGTACCAGGGATCGGTGCAGGGGAGATGTACTGAGTGGAGTGTCCCAGGGATCGGTGCTGGGGAGATGTACTGAGTGGAGTGTCGCATGGATCGGTGCTGGGGAGATGTACTGAGTGGGGTGTCCCAGGGATCGGTGCTGGGGAGATGTACTGAGTGGAGTGTCCCAAGGATCGGTGCTGGGGAGATGTACTGAGTGGAGTGTCCAAGGGATCGGTGCTGGGGAGATGTACTGAGTGGGGTGTCCCAGGGATCGGTGCTGGGGAGCTGTACTGAGTGGGGTGTCCCAGGGATCGGTGCTGGGGCCATGTATTGAGTGGGGTGTCCCAGGGATCGGTGCTGGGGAGATGTACTGAGTGGAGTGTCCCAGGGATCGGTGCTGGGGAGATGTACTGAGTGAAGTGTCCCAGGGATGGGTGCTGGGGAGATGTACTGAGTGGGGTGTCACAAGGATCGGTGCTGGGGAGATGTACTGAGTGGAGTTTCCCAGGGATCGGTGCTGGGGAGATGTACTGAGTGGAGTGTCCCAGGGATCGGTGCTGGGGAGATGTACTGAGTGGGGTGTCCCAGGGATAGGTGCTGGGGAGATGCACTGAGTGGGGTGTCCGAGGGATCGGTGCTGGGGAGATGTACTGAGTGGAGTGTCCCAGGGATCGGTGCTGGGGAGATGTACTGAGTGGAGTGTCCCAGTGATCGGTGCTGGGGAGATGTACTGAGTGGAGTGTCCCTGGGATCGGTGCTGGGGAGATGTACTGAGTGCGGTGTCCCAGGGATCGGTGCTGGGGAGATGTACTGAGTGGGGTGTCCCAGGGATCGGTGCTGGGGAGATGTACTGAGTGGAGTGTCCCTGGGATCGGTGCTGGGGAGATGTTATGAGTGGAGTGTCCCAGGGATCGGTGCTGGGGAGATATACTGAGTGTGGTGTCCCAGGGATTGGTGCTGTGGAGATGTACTTAGTGGGGTGTCCCAGGAATCGGAGCTGGGGAGATGTACTGTGTGCGGTGTCCCAGGGATCGGTGCTGGTGGATGTATTGAGTGGGGTGTCCCAGGGATCGGTGCTGGGGAGATGTCCTGAGTGGGATGTCCCAGGGATCGGTGCTGGGGAGATGTACTGAGTGGAGTGTCCCAGTGATCGGTGCTGGGGAGATGTACTGAGTGGGGTGTCCCAGGGATCGGTGCTGGGGAGATGTACCGAGTGGAGTGTCCCAGGGATCGGTGCTGGGGAGATGTAATGAGTGGAGTGTCCCAGGAATCGGTGCTCGGGAGATGTACTGAGTGGAGTGTCCCAGGGATCGATGCTGGGGAGATGTACAGAGTGGAGTGCCCCTGGGATCGGTGCTGGGGAGATGTGCTGAGTGGAGTGTTCCAGGGATCGGTGCTGGGGAGATGTATTGAGTGGGGTATCCCAGGGATCCGTGCTGGGGAGATGTATTGAGTGGGGTGTCCCAGGGATCGGTGCTGGGGAGATGTACTGAGTGGGGTGTCCCAGGGATCGTTGCTGGGGTGATGTACTGAGTGGAGTGTCCCAGGGATCGGTGCTGGGGAGATGTACTGAGTGGAGTGTCCCAGGGATCGGTGCTGGTGGATGTACTGAGTGGGGTGTCCCAGGGATCGGTGCTGGGGAGATATACTGGGTGGGGTGTCCCAAGGATCGGTGCTGGGGAGATGTAATGTGTGGCGTGTCCCAGGGATCGGAGCTGGGGAGATGTACTGAGTGGAGTGTCCCAGGGATCGTTGCTGGGGAGATGTACTGAGTGGGGTGTCCCAGGGATCGGTGCTGGGGAGATATACTGAGTGGGGTGTCCCAGGGATCAGTGCTGGGGAGATGTTCTGAGTGGAGTGTCCCAAGGATCAGTGCTGGGGAGATGAACTGAGTGGAGTGTCCCAGGGACTGATGCTGGAGAGATGTACTGAGTGGGGTGTCCCAGGGATCGGTGCTGGGGACATGCACTGAGTGGGGTGTCCCAGGGATCGGTGCTGGTGGATGTACTGAGTGGGGTGTCCCAAGGATCGGTGCTGGGGAGCTGTACTGAGTGGAGTGTCCCAGGGATTGGTGCTGGGGAGATGTACTGATTGGAGTCCCCCGGGGATCGGTGCTGGGGAGATGTACTGAGTGGACTGTCCCAGTGATCGGTGCTGGGGAGATGCACTGAGTGGAGTTTGCCAGTGATCGGTGCTGGGGAGATGTACTGAATGGGGTGTCCCAGGGATCGGTGCTGGGGAGATGGACTGTGTGGAGTGTCCCAAGGATCGGTGCGGGTGGGTGTGCTGAGTGGAGTGTCCCAGGGATCGGTGCTGGGGAGATGTACTGAGTGGAGTGTCCCAGGGATCGGTGCTGGGCAGATGAACTGAGTGGAGTGTCGCAGGGATCGGTGCTGGGGAGATGTACCGAGTGGGGTGTCCCAGGGATCGGTGCTGGGGAGATGTACTGATTGGGGTGTGCCAGGGATCGGTGCTGGGGAGATATACTGAGTGGAGTGTCCCAGGGATCAGTGCTGGGGAGATGTACTGAGTGGGGTGTCCCAGGGATCGGTGCTGGTGAGATGTACTGAGTGGAGTGTCGCTTGGATCGGAACTGGGGAGATGTACTGAGTGGGGTGTCCCAGGGATCGGTGCTGGGGAGATGTACTGAGTGGAATGTCCCAGGGACCGGTGCTGGGGAGATGTACTGAGTGGGGTGTCACAGGGATCGGTGCTGGGGAGATGCACTGAGTGGGGTGTCCCAGGGATCGGTGCTGGGGGGATGTACTGAGTGGAGTGTCCCTGGGATCGGTGCTGGGGAGATGTACTGAGTGGAGTGTCCCAGGGATCGGTGCTGGGGAGATGTACTGAATGGAGTTTCGCATGGATCAGTGCTGGGGAGATGTACTGAGTGGGGTGTCCCAGGGATCGGTGCTGGGGAGATGTACTGAGTGGAGTGTCCCAAGGATCGGTGCTGGGGAGATGTACCGAGTGGGGTGTCCCAGGTATCGGTGCTGGGGAGATGTACTGAGTGGGGTGTCCCAGGGATCGGTGCTGGGGAGCTGTACTGAGTGGGGTGTCCCAGGGATCGGTGCTGGGGACATGTATTGAGTGGGGTGTCCCAGGGATCGGTGCTGGGGAGATGTACTGAGTGGAGTGTCCCAGGGATCGGTGCTGGGGAGATGTACTGAGTGAAGTGTCCCAGGGATCGGTGCTGGGGAGATGTACTGAGTGGGGTGTCACAAGGATCGGTGCTGGGGAGATGTACTGAATGGAGTCTCCCAATGATCGGTGCTGGGGAGATGTACTGAGTGGAGTGCCCCAGGGATCGGTGCTGGGGAGATGTACTGAGTGGAGTGTCCCAGGGATCGGTGCTGGGGAGATGTACTGAGTGGGGTGTCCCAGGGATAGGTGCTGGGGAGATGCACTGAGTGGGGTGTCCCAGGGATCGGGGCTGGGGAGATGTACTGAGTGGAGTGTCCCAGGGATCGGTGCTGGGGAGATGTACTGAGTGGAGTGTCCCAGGGATCGGTGCTGGGGAGATGTACTGAGTGGAGTGTCCCAGGGATCGGTGCTGGGGAGATGTACTGAGTGCGATGTCCCAGGGATCGGTGCTGGGGAGATGTACTGAGTGGGGTGTCCCAGGGATCGGTGCTGGGGAGATGTACTGAGTGGAGTGTCCCAGGGATCGGTGCTGGGGAGATGTACTGAGTGGAGTGTCCCAGGGATCGGTGCTGGGGAGATGTACTGAGTGGGGTGTCCCAGGGATTGGTGCTGGGGTGATGTCCATAGTGGGGTGTCCCAGGAATCGGAGCTGGGGAGATGTACTGTGTGCGGTGTCCCAGGGATCGGTGCTGGTGGATGTATTGAGTGCGGTGTCCCAGGGATCGGTGCTGGGGAGATGTACTGAGTGGGATGTCCCAGGGATCGGTGCTGGGGAGATGTACTGAGTGGGGTGTCCCAGTGATCGCTGCTGGGGAGATGTACTGAGTGGGGTGTCCCAGGGATCGGTGCTGGGGAGATGTACTGAGTGGAGTATCCCAGTGATCGGTGCTGGGGAGATGTACTGAGTGGAGTGTCCCAGGGATCGGTGCTCGGGAGATGTACTGAGTGGAGTGTCCCAGGGATCGATGCTGGGGAGATGTACAGAGAGGAGTGCCCCTGGGATCGGTGCTGGGGAGCTGTGCTGAGTGGAGTGTCCCAGGGATCGGTGCTGGGGAGATGTACTGAGTGGGGTATCCCAGGGATCGGTGCTGGGGAGATGTATTGAGTGGGGTGTCCCAGGGATCGGTGCTGGGGAGATGTACTGAGTGTGGTGTCCCAGGGATCGTTGCTGGGGAGATGTACTGAGTGGAGTGTCCCAGGGATCGGTGCTGGGGAGATGTACTGAGTGGAGTGTCCCAGGGATCGGTGCTGGTGGATGTACTGTGTGGGGTTTCCCAGGGATCGGTGCTGGGGAGATGTACTGGGTGGGGTGTCCCAAGGATCGGTGCTGGGGAGATGTAATGAGTGGGGTGTCCCAGGGATCGGAGCTGGGGAGATGTACTGAGTGGGGTGTCCCAGGGATCGGTGCTGGGGAGATGTACTGAGTGGGGTGTCCCAGGGATCAGTGCTGGGGAGATGTACTGAGTGGAGTGTCCCAAGGATCAGTGCTGGGGAGATGAACTGAGTGGAGTGTCCCAGGGACCGATGCTGGAGAGATGTACAGAGTGGGGTGTCCCAGGGATCGGTGCTGGGGACATGCACTGAGTGGGGTGTCCCAGGGATCGGTGCTGGTGGATGTACTGAGTGGGGTGTCACAAGGATCGGTGCTGGGGAGATGTACTGAGTGGAGGGTCCCAGGGATCGGTGCTAGGGAGATGTACTGTGTGGAGTGTCCCAAGGATCGGTGCGGGTGGATGTACTGAGTGGAGTGTCCCAGTGATCGGTGCTGGGGAGATGTACTGAGTGGAGTGTCCCAGGGATCGGTGCTGGGGAGATGTGCTGAGTGGGGTGTCCCAGGGATCGCTGCTGGGGAGATGTTCTGAGTGGGGTGTCCCAAGGATCGGTGCTGGTGGATGTACTGAGTGGGGTGTCCCAAGGATCGGTGCTGGGGGGATGTACTGAGAGGAGCGTCCCAGGGTTTGGTGCTGGGGAGATGTACTGAGTGGAGTGTCCCAGGGATCGGTGCTGGGGAGATGTACTGAGTGGGGTGTCCCGGGGATCGTTGCTGGGGAGATGTACTGAGTGGGGTGTCCCAGGAATCGTTGCTGGGGAGATATACTGAGTGGAGTGTCCCAAGGATCGGTGCTGGGGAGATGTACTGAGTGGAGTGTCCAAGGGATCGGTGCTGGGGAGATGTACTGAGTGGGGTGTCCCAGGGATCGGTGCTGGGGAGCTGTACTGAGTGGGGTGTCCCAGGGATCGGTGCTGGGGACATGTATTGAGTGGGGTGTCCCAGGGATCGGTGCTGGGGAGATGTACTGAGTGGAGTGTCCCAGGGATCGGTGCTGGGGAGATGTACTGAGTGAAGTGTCCCAGGGATGGGTGCTGGGGAGATGTACTGAGTGGGGTGTCACAAGGATCGGTGCTGGGGAGATGTACTGAGTGGAGTCTCCCAATGATCGGTGCTGGGGAGATGTACTGAGTGGAGTGTCCCAGGGATCGGTGCTGGGGAGATGTACTGAGTGGAGTGTCCCAGGGATCGGTGCTGGGGAGATGTACTGAGTGGGGTGTCCCAGGGATAGGTGCTGGGGAGATGCACTGAGTGGGGTGTCCGAGGGATCGGTGCTGGGGAGATGTACTGAGTGGAGTGTCCCAGGGATCGGTGCTGGGGAGATGTACTGAGTGGAGTGTCCCAGTGATCGGTGCTGGGGAGATGTACTGAGTGGAGTGTCCCTGGGATCGGTGCTGGGGAGATGTACTGAGTGCGGTGTCCCAGGGATCGGTGCTGGGGAGATGTACTGAGTGGGGTGTCCCAGGGATCGGTGCTGGGGAGATGTACTGAGTGGAGTGTCCCTGGGATCGGTGCTGGGGAGATGTTATGAGTGGAGTGTCCCAGGGATCGGTGCTGGGGAGATATACTGAGTGTGCTGTCCCAGGGATTGGTGCTGTGGAGATGTACTTAGTGGGGTGTCCCAGGAATCGGAGCTGGGGAGATGTACTGTGTGCGGTGTCCCAGGGATCGGTGCTGGTGGATGTATTGAGTGGGGTGTCCCAGGGATCGGTGCTGGGGAGATGTCCTGAGTGGGATGTCCCAGGGATCGGTGCTGGGGAGATGTACTGAGTGGAGTGTCCCAGTGATCGGTGCTGGGGAGATGTACTGAGTGGGGTGTCCCAGGGATCGGTGCTGGGGAGATGTACTGAGTGGAGTGTCCCAGGGATCGGTGCTGGGGAGATGTAATGAGTGGAGTGTCCCAGGAATCGGTGCTCGGGAGATGTACTGAGTGGAGTGTCCCAGGGATCGATGCTGGGGAGATGTACAGAGTGGAGTGCCCCTGGGATCGGTGCTGGGGAGATGTGCTGAGTGGAGTGTTCCAGGGATCGGTGCTGGGGAGATGTATTGAGTGGGGTATCCCAGGGATCCGTGCTGGGGAGATGTATTGAGTGGGGTGTCCCAGGGATCGGTGCTGGGGAGATGTACTGAGTGGGGTGTCCCAGGGATCGTTGCTGGGGAGATGTACTGAGTGGAGTGTCCCAGGGATCGGTGCTGGGGAGATGTACTGAGTGGAGTGTCCCAGGGATCGGTGCTGGTGGATGTACTGAGTGGGGTGTCCCAGGGATCGGTGCTGGGGAGATATACTGGGTGGGGTGTCCCAAGGATCGGTGCTGGGGAGATGTAATGTGTGGCGTGTCCCAGGGATCGGAGCTGGGGAGATGTACTGAGTGGAGTGTCCCAGGGATCGTTGCTGGGGAGATGTACTGAGTGGGGTGTCCCAGGGATCGGTGCTGGGGAGATATACTGAGTGGGGTGTCCCAGGGATCAGTGCTGGGGAGATGTTCTGAGTGGAGTGTCCCAAGGATCAGTGCTGGGGAGATGAACTGAGTGGAGTGTCCCAGGGACTGATGCTGGAGAGATGTACTGAGTGGGGTGTCCCAGGGATCGGTGCTGGGGACATGCACTGAGTGGGGTGTCCCAGGGATCGGTGCTGGTGGATGTACTGAGTGGGGTGTCCCAAGGATCGGTGCTGGGGAGATGTACTGAGTGGAGTGTCCCAGGGATTGGTGCTGGGGAGATGTACTGATTGGAGTCCCCCGGGGATCGGTGCTGGGGAGATGTACTGAGTGGACTGTCCCAGTGATCGGTGCTGGGGAGATGTACTGAGTGGAGTTTGCCAGTGATCGGTGCTGGGGAGATGTACTGAATGGGGTGTCCCAGGGATCGGTGCTGGGGAGATGGACTGTGTGGAGTGTCCCAAGGATCGGTGCGGGTGGGTGTGCTGAGTGGAGTGTCCCAGGGATCGGTGCTGGGGAGATGTACTGAGTGGGGTGCCCCAAGGATCGGTGCTGGGGAGATGTACTGAGTGGGGTGTCCCAGAGATCGGTGCTGGGGAGATGTACTGAATGGAGTTTCGCATGGATCGGTGCTGGGGAGATGTACTGAGTGGGGTGTCCCAGGGATCGGTGCTGGGGAGATGTACTGAGTGGAGTGTCCCAAGGATCGGTGCTGGGGAGATGTACCGAGTGGGGTGTCCCAGGTATCGGTGCTGGGGAGATGTACTGAGTGGGGTGTCCCAGGGATCGGTGCTGGGGAGCTGTACTGAGTGGGGTGTCCCAGGGATCGGTGCTGGGGACATGTATTGAGTGGGGTGTCCCAGGGATCGGTGCTGGGGAGATGTACTGAGTGGAGTGTCCCAGGGATCGGTGCTGGGGAGATGTACTGAGTGAAGTGTCCCAGGGATCGGTGCTGGGGAGATGTACTGAGTGGGGTGTCACAAGGATCGGTGCTGGGGAGATGTACTGAATGGAGTCTCCCAATGATCGGTGCTGGGGAGATGTACTGAGTGGAGTGCCCCAGGGATCGGTGCTGGGGAGATGTACTGAGTGGAGTGTCCCAGGGATCGGTGCTGGGGAGATGTACTGAGTGGGGTGTCCCAGGGATAGGTGCTGGGGAGATGCACTGAGTGGGGTGTCCCAGGGATCGGTGCTGGGGAGATGTACTGAGTGGAGTGTCCCAGGGATCGGTGCTGGGGAGATGTACTGAGTGGAGTGTCCCAGGGATCGGTGCTGGGGAGATGTACTGAGTGGAGTGTCCCAGGGATCGGTGCTGGGGAGATGTACTGAGTGCGATGTCCCAGGGATCGGTGCTGGGGAGATGTACTGAGTGGGGTGTCCCAGGGATCGGTGCTGGGGAGATGTACTGAGTGGAGTGTCCCAGGGATCGGTGCTGGGGAGATGTACTGAGTGGAGTGTCCCAGGGATCGGTGCTGGGGAGATGTACTGAGTGGGGTGTCCCAGGGATTGGTGCTGGGGTGATGTCCATAGTGGGGTGTCCCAGGAATCGGAGCTGGGGAGATGTACTGTGTGCGGTGTCCCAGGGATCGGTGCTGGTGGATGTATTGAGTGCGGTGTCCCAGGGATCGGTGCTGGGGAGATGTACTGAGTGGGATGTCCCAGGGATCGGTGCTGGGGAGATGTACTGAGTGGGGTGTCCCAGTGATCGCTGCTGGGGAGATGTACTGAGTGGGGTGTCCCAGGGATCGGTGCTGGGGAGATGTACTGAGTGGAGTATCCCAGTGATCGGTGCTGGGGAGATGTACTGAGTGGAGTGTCCCAGGGATCGGTGCTCGGGAGATGTACTGAGTGGAGTGTCCCAGGGATCGATGCTGGGGAGATGTACAGAGAGGAGTGCCCCTGGGATCGGTGCTGGGGAGATGTGCTGAGTGGAGTGTCCCAGGGATCGGTGCTGGGGAGATGTACTGAGTGGGGTATCCCAGGGATCGGTGCTGGGGAGATGTATTGAGTGGGGTGTCCCAGGGATCGGTGCTGGGGAGATGTACTGAGTGTGGTGTCCCAGGGATCGTTGCTGGGGAGATGTACTGAGTGGAGTGTCCCAGGGATCGGTGCTGGGGAGATGTACTGAGTGGAGTGTCCCAGGGATCGGTGCTGGTGGATGTACTGTGTGGGGTTTCCCAGGGATCGGTGCTGGGGAGATGTACTGGGTGGGGTGTCCCAAGGATCGGTGCTGGGGAGATGTAATGAGTGGGGTGTCCCAGGGATCGGAGCTGGGGAGATGTACTGAGTGGGGTGTCCCAGGGATCGGTGCTGGGGAGATGTACTGAGTGGGGTGTCCCAGGGATCAGTGCTGGGGAGATGTACTGAGTGGAGTGTCCCAAGGATCAGTGCTGGGGAGATGAACTGAGTGGAGTGTCCCAGGGACAGATGCTGGAGAGATGTACAGAGTGGGGTGTCCCAGGGATCGGTGCTGGGGACATGCACTGAGTGGGGTGTCCCAGGGATCGGTGCTGGTGGATGTACTGAGTGGGGTGTCCCAAGGATCGGTGCTGGGGAGATATACTGAGTGGAGGGTCCCAGGGATCGGTGCTAGGGAGATGTACTGTGTGGAGTGTCCCAAGGATCGGTGCGGGTGGATGTACTGAGTGGAGTGTCCCAGTGATCGGTGCTGGGGAGATGTACTGAGTGGAGTGTCCCAGGGATCGGTGCTGGGGAGATGTGCTGAGTGGGGTGTCCCAGGGATCGCTGCTGGGGAGATGTTCTGAGTGGGGTGTCCCAAGGATCGGTGCTGGTGGATGTACTGAGTGGGGTGTCCCAAGGATCGGTGCTGGGGGGATGTACTGAGAGGAGCGTCCCAGGGTTTGGTGCTGGGGAGATGTACTGAGTGGAGTGTCCCAGGGATCGGTGCTGGGGAGATGTACTGAGTGGGGTGTCCCGGGGATCGTTGCTGGGGAGATGTACTGAGTGGGGTGTCCCAGGAATCGTTGCTGGGGAGATATACTGAGTGGAGTGTCCCAAGGATCGGTGCTGGGGAGATGTACTGAGTGGAGTGTCCAAGGGATCGGTGCTGGGGAGATGTACTGAGTGGGGTGTCCCAGGGATCGGTGCTGGGGAGCTGTACTGAGTGGGGTGTCCCAGGGATCGGTGCTGGGGACATGTATTGAGTGGGGTGTCCCAGGGATCGGTGCTGGGGAGATGTACTGAGTGGAGTGTCCCAGGGATCGGTGCTGGGGAGATGTACTGAGTGAAGTGTCCCAGGGATGGGTGCTGGGGAGATGTACTGAGTGGGGTGTCACAAGGATCGGTGCTGGGGAGATGTACTGAGTGGAGTCTCCCAATGATCGGTGCTGGGGAGATGTACTGAGTGGAGTGTCCCAGGGATCGGTGCTGGGGAGATGTACTGAGTGGAGTGTCCCAGGGATCGGTGCTGGGGAGATGTACTGAGCGGGGTGTCCCAGGGATAGGTGCTGGGGAGATGCACTGAGTGGGGTGTCCGAGGGATCGGTGCTGGGGAGATGTACTGAGTGGAGTGTCCCAGGGATCGGTGCTGGGGAGATGTACTGAGTGGAGTGTCCCAGTGATCGGTGCTGGGGAGATGTACTGAGTGGAGTGTCCCTGGGATCGGTGCTGGGGAGATGTACTGAGTGCGGTGTCCCAGGGATCGGTGCTGGGGAGATGTACTGAGTGGGGTGTCCCAGGGATCGGTGCTGGGGAGATGTACTGAGTGGAGTGTCCCTGGGATCGGTGCTGGGGAGATGTTATGAGTGGAGTGTCCCAGGGATCGGTGCTGGGGAGATATACTGAGTGTGCTGTCCCAGGGATTGGTGCTGTGGAGATGTACTTAGTGGGGTGTCCCAGGAATCGGAGCTGGGGAGATGTACTGTGTGCGGTGTCCCAGGGATCGGTGCTGGTGGATGTATTGAGTGGGGTGTCCCAGGGATCGGTGCTGGGGAGATGTCCTGAGTGGGATGTCCCAGGGATCGGTGCTGGGGAGATGTACTGAGTGGAGTGTCCCAGTGATCGGTGCTGGGGAGATGTACTGAGTGGGGTGTCCCAGGGATCGGTGCTGGGGAGATGTACTGAGTGGAGTGTCCCAGGGATCGGTGCTGGGGAGATGTAATGAGTGGAGTGTCCCAGGAATCGGTGCTCGGGAGATGTACTGAGTGGAGTGTCCCAGGGATCGATGCTGGGGAGATGTACAGAGTGGAGTGCCCCTGGGATCGGTGCTGGGGAGATGTGCTGAGTGGAGTGTTCCAGGGATCGGTGCTGGGGAGATGTATTGAGTGGGGTATCCCAGGGATCCGTGCTGGGGAGATGTATTGAGTGGGGTGTCCCAGGGATCGGTGCTGGGGAGATGTACTGAGTGGGGTGTCCCAGGGATCGTTGCTGGGGAGATGTACTGAGTGGAGTGTCCCAGGGATCGGTGCTGGGGAGATGTACTGAGTGGAGTGTCCCAGGGATCGGTGCTGGTGGATGTACTGAGTGGGGTGTCCCAGGGATCGGTGCTGGGGAGATATACTGGGTGGGGTGTCCCAAGGATCGGTGCTGGGGAGATGTAATGTGTGGCGTGTCCCAGGGATCGGAGCTGGGGAGATGTACTGAGTGGAGTGTCCCAGGGATCGTTGCTGGGGAGATGTACTGAGTGGGGTGTCCCAGGGATCGGTGCTGGGGAGATATACTGAGTGGGGTGTCCCAGGGATCAGTGCTGGGGAGATGTTCTGAGTGGAGTGTCCCAAGGATCAGTGCTGGGGAGATGAACTGAGTGGAGTGTCCCAGGGACTGATGCTGGAGAGATGTACTGAGTGGGGTGTCCCAGGGATCGGTGCTGGGGACATGCACTGAGTGGGGTGTCCCAGGGATCGGTGCTGGTGGATGTACTGAGTGGGGTGTCCCAAGGATCGGTGCTGGGGAGATGTACTGAGTGGAGTGTCCCAGGGATTGGTGCTGGGGAGATGTACTGATTGGAGTCCCCCGGGGATCGGTGCTGGGGAGATGTACTGAGTGGACTGTCCCAGTGATCGGTGCTGGGGAGATGTACTGAGTGGAGTTTGCCAGTGATCGGTGCTGGGGAGATGTACTGAATGGGGTGTCCCAGGGATCGGTGCTGGGGAGATGGACTGTGTGGAGTGTCCCAAGGATCGGTGCGGGTGGGTGTGCTGAGTGGAGTGTCCCAGGGATCGGTGCTGGGGAGATGTACTGAGTGGGGTGCCCCAAGGATCGGTGCTGGGGAGATGTACTGAGTGGGGTGTCCCAGAGATCGGTGCTGGGGAGATGTACTGAGTGGGGTGTCCCAGGGATCGGTGCTGGGGAGCTGTACTGAGTGGGGTGTCCCAGGGATCGGTGCTGGGGAGATGTACTGAGTGGGGTGTCCCAGGGATCGGTGCTGGAGAGATGTACTGAGTGAGGTGTCCCAGGGATCGGTGCTGGGGAGATGTACTGAGTGCGATGTCCCAGGGATCGGTGCTGGGGAGATGTACTGAGTGGGGTGTCCCAGGGATCGGTGCTGGGGAGATGTACTGAGTGGAGTGTCCCAGGGATCGCTGCTGGGGAGATGTACTGAGTGGAGTGTCCCAGGGATCGGTGCTGGGGAGATGTACTGAGTGGGGTGTCCCAGGGATTGGTGCTGGGGAGATGTACTTATTGGGGTGTCCCAGGAATCGGAGCTGGGGAGATGTACTGTGTGCAGTGTCCCAGGGATCGGTGCTGGTGGATGTATTGAGTGGGGTGTCCCAGGGATCGGTGCTGGGGAGATGCACTGAGTGGGATGTCCCAGGGATCGGTGCTGGGGAGATGTACTGAGTGGGGTGTCCCAGTGATCGGTGCTCGGGAGATGTACTGAGTGCAGTGTCCCAGGGATCGATGCTGGGGAGATGTACAGAGTGGAGTGCCCCTGGGATCGCTGCTGGGGAGATGTGCTGAGTGGAGTGTCCCAGGGATCGGTGCTGGGGAGATGTACTGAGTGGAGTGTCCCAGGGATCGGTGCTGGTGGATGTACTGAGTAGGGTGTCCCAGGGATCGGTGCTGGGGAGATGTACTGGGTTGGGTGCCCCAAGGATCGGTGCTGGGGAGATGTAATGAGTGGGGCGTCCCAGGGATCGGAGCTGGGGAGATGTACTGAGTGGGGTGTCCCAGGGATCGGTGCTGGGGAGATGTACTGAGTGGGGTGTCCCAGGGATCAGTGCTGGGGAGATGTACTGAGTGGAGTGTCCCAAGGATCAGTGCTGGGGAGATGAACTGAGTGGAGTGTCCCAGGGACCGATGCTGGGGAGATGTAATGAGTGGGGCGTCCCAGGGATCGGAGCTGGGGAGATGTACTGAGTGGGGTGTCCCAGGGATCGGTGCTGGGGAGATGTACTGAGTGGGGTGCCCCAAGGATCGGTGCTGGGGAGATGTACTGAGTGGGGTGTCCCAGAGATCGGTGCTGGGGAGATGTACTGAGTGGGGTGTCCCAGGGATCGGTGCTGGGGAGCTGTACTGAGTGGGGTGTCCCAGGGATCGGTGCTGGGGAGATGTTCTGAGTGGAGTGTCCCAAGGATCAGTGCTGGGGAGATGAACTGAGTGGAGTGTCCCAGGGACTGATGCTGGAGAGATGTACTGAGTGGGGTGTCCCAGGGATCGGTGCTGGGGACATGCACTGAGTGGGGTGTCCCAGGGATCGGTGCTGGTGGATGTACTGAGTGGGGTGTCCCAAGGATCGGTGCTGGGGAGATGTACTGAGTGGAGTGTCCCAGGGATTGGTGCTGGGGAGATGTACTGATTGGAGTCCCCCGGGGATCGGTGCTGGGGAGATGTACTGAGTGGACTGTCCCAGTGATCGGTGCTGGGGAGATGTACTGAGTGGAGTTTGCCAGTGATCGGTGCTGGGGAGATGTACTGAATGGGGTGTCCCAGGGATCGGTGCTGGGGAGATGGACTGTGTGGAGTGTCCCAAGGATCGGTGCGGGTGGGTGTGCTGAGTGGAGTGTCCCAGGGATCGGTGCTGGGGAGATGTACTGAGTGGGGTGCCCCAAGGATCGGTGCTGGGGAGATGTACTGAGTGGGGTGTCCCAGAGATCGGTGCTGGGGAGATGTACTGAGTGGGGTGTCCCAGGGATCGGTGCTGGGGAGCTGTACTGAGTGGGGTGTCCCAGGGATCGGTGCTGGGGAGATGTACTGAGTGGGGTGTCCCAGGGATCGGTGCTGGAGAGATGTACTGAGTGAGGTGTCCCAGGGATCGGTGCTGGGGAGATGTACTGAGTGCGATGTCCCAGGGATCGGTGCTGGGGAGATGTACTGAGTGGGGTGTCCCAGGGATCGGTGCTGGGGAGATGTACTGAGTGGAGTGTCCCAGGGATCGCTGCTGGGGAGATGTACTGAGTGGAGTGTCCCAGGGATCGGTGCTGGGGAGATGTACTGAGTGGGGTGTCCCAGGGATTGGTGCTGGGGAGATGTACTTATTGGGGTGTCCCAGGAATCGGAGCTGGGGAGATGTACTGTGTGCAGTGTCCCAGGGATCGGTGCTGGTGGATGTATTGAGTGGGGTGTCCCAGGGATCGGTGCTGGGGAGATGTACTGAGTGGGATGTCCCAGGGATCGGTGCTGGGGAGATGTACTGAGTGGGGTGTCCCAGTGATCGGTGCTCGGGAGATGTACTGAGTGCAGTGTCCCAGGGATCGATGCTGGGGAGATGTACAGAGTGGAGTGCCCCTGGGATCGCTGCTGGGGAGATGTGCTGAGTGGAGTGTCCCAGGGATCGGTGCTGGGGAGATGTACTGAGTGGAGTGTCCCAGGGATCGGTGCTGGTGGATGTACTGAGTAGGGTGTCCCAGGGATCGGTGCTGGGGAGATGTACTGGGTTGGGTGCCCCAAGGATCGGTGCTGGGGAGATGTAATGAGTGGGGCGTCCCAGGGATCGGAGCTGGGGAGATGTACTGAGTGGGGTGTCCCAGGGATCGGTGCTGGGGAGATGTACTGAGTGGGGTGTCCCAGGGATCAGTGCTGGGGAGATGTACTGAGTGGAGTGTCCCAAGGATCAGTGCTGGGGAGATGAACTGAGTGGAGTGTCCCAGGGACCGATGCTGGGGAGATGTAATGAGTGGGGCGTCCCAGGGATCGGAGCTGGGGAGATGTACTGAGTGGGGTGTCCCAGGGATCGGTGCTGGGGAGATGTACTGAGTGGGGTGCCCCAAGGATCGGTGCTGGGGAGATGTACTGAGTGGGGTGTCCCAGAGATCGGTGCTGGGGAGATGTACTGAGTGGGGTGTCCCAGGGATCGGTGCTGGGGAGCTGTACTGAGTGGGGTGTCCCAGGGATCGGTGCTGGGGAGATGTACTGAGTGGGGTGTCCCAGGGATCGGTGCTGGAGAGATGTACTGAGTGAGGTGTCCCAGGGATCGGTGCTGCGGAGATGTACTGAGTGCGATGTCCCAGGGATCGCTGCTGGGGAGATGTACTGAGTGGAGTGTCCCAGGGATCGGTGCTGGGGAGATGTACTGAGTGGGGTGTCCCAGGGATTGGTGCTGGGGAGATGTACTTATTGGGGTGTCCCAGGAATCGGAGCTGGGGAGATGTACTGTGTGCGGTGTCCCAGGGATCGGGGCTGGTGGATGTATTGAGTGGGCTGTCCCAGGGATCGGTGCTGGGGAGACGTACTGAGTGGGATGTCCCAGGGATCGGTGCTGGGGAGATGGACTGAGTGGGGTGTCCCAGTGATCGGTGCTGGGGAGATGTACTGAGTGGGGTGTCCCAGGGATCGGTGCTGGGGAGATGTACTGAGTGGAGTGTCCCAGGGATCGGTGCTGGGGAGATGTACTGAGTGGAGTGTCCCAGGGATCGGTGCTCGGGAGATGTACTGAGTGGAGTGTCCCAGGGATCGGTGCTGGGGAGATGTACTGAGTGGGGTACCCCAGGGATCGGTGCTGGGGAGATGTATTGAGTGGGGTGTCCCAGGGTTCGGTGCTGGGGAGATGTACTGAGTGGGGTGTCCCAGGGATCGTTGCTGGGGAGATGTACTGAGTGGAGTGTCCCAGGGATCGGTGCTGGGGAGATGTACTGAGTGGAGTGTCCCAGGGATCGGTGCTGGTGGATGTACTGAGTGGGTTGTCCCAGGGATCGGAGCTGGGGAGAGGTTGTGAGTGGAGTGTCCCAGGGATCGTTGCTGGGGAGATGTACTGAGTGGGGTGTCCCAGGGATCGGTGCTGGGGAGATGTACTGAGTGGGGTGTCCCAGGGATCAGTGCTGGGGAGATGTACTGAGTGGAGTGTCCCAAGGATCAGTGCTGGGGAGATGAACTGAGTGGAGTGTCCCAGGGACCGATGCTGGAGAGATGTACTGAGTGGGGTGTCCCAGGGATCGGTGCTGGGGACATGCACTGAGTGGGGTGTCCCAGGGATCGGTGCTGGTGGATGTACTGAGTGGGGTGTCCCAAGGATCGGTGCTGGGGAGATGTACTGAGTGGAGTGTCCCAGGGATTGGTGCTGGGGAGATCTACTGATTGGAGTGTCCCAGGGATCGGTGCTGGGGAGATGTACTGAGTGGAGTGTCCCAGTGATCGGTGCTGGGGAGATGTACTGAGTGGAGTTTCCCAGGGATCGGTGCTGGGGAGATGCACTGAATGGGCTGTCCCAGGGATCGGTGCTGGGGAGATGTACTGTGTGGAGTGTCCCAAGGATCGGTTGGGTGGATGTACTGTGTGGAGTGTCCCAGGGATCGGTGCTGGGGAGATGTACTGAGTGGAGTGTCCCAGGGATCAGTGCTGGGGAGATGTACTGAGTGGAGTGTCGCAGGGATCGGTGCTGGGGAGATGTACCGAGTGGGGTGTCCCAGGGATCGGTGCTGGGGAGATGTACTGAGTGGGGTGTGCCAGTGATCGGTGCTCGGGAGATATATTGAGTGGAGTGTCCCAGGGATCAGTGCTGGGGAGATGTACTGAGTGGGGTGTCCCAGGGATCGGTGCTGGGGAGGTTTACTGAGTGCGGTGTCCCAGGGATCGGTGCTGGGGAGATGTACTGAGTGAAGTGTCCCAGGGATCGGTGCTGGGGAACTGTACTGAGTGGGGGGTGGCAAGGTTCGGTGCTGGGGAGATGTACTGAGTGGAGTGTCCCAAGGATTGGTGCTGGGGAGATGTACTGAGTGGAGTGTCCCAGGGATCGGTGCTGGGAGATGTACTGTGTGGAGTGTCCCAAGGATCGGTGCTGGTGGATGTACTGAGTGGAGTGTCCCAGGGATCGGTGCTGGGGAGATGTACTGATTGGAGTGTCCCAGGGATCGGTGCTGGGGAGATGTACTGAGTGGAGTGTCACAGGGATCGGTGCTGGGGAGATGTACTGAGTGGGGTGTCCCAGGGATCGGAGCTGGGGAGATGTACTGAGTGGAGTGTCCCAGGGATCGGTGCTGGGGAGATGTACTGAGTGGGGTGTCCCAGATATCGGTGCTGGGGAGATGTACTGAGTGGGGTGTCCCAAGGATCGGTGCTGGGGAGATGTACTGAGTGGGGTGTCCCAGGGATCGGTGCTGGGGAGATGTACAGAGTGGAGTGTCCCAGGGATCGGTGCTGGGGAGATGTACTGAGTGGGGTGCCCCAAGGATCGGTGCTGGGGAGATGTACTGAGTGGGGTGTCCCAGAGATCGGTGCTGGGGAGATGTACTGAGAGGGGTGTCCCAGGGATCGGTGCTGGGGAGCTGTACTGAGTGGGGTGTCCCAGGGATCGGTGCTGGGGAGATGTACTGAGTGGGGTGTCCCAGGGATCGGTGCTGGAGAGATGTACTGAGTGAGGAGTCCCAGGGATCGGTGCTGGGGAGATGTACTAAGTGGAGTGTCCCAGGGATCGGTACTGCGGAGATGTACTGAGTGGGGTGTCCCAGCGATCGGTTCTGGGGAGATGTACTGTGTGGAGTGTCCCAAGGATCGGTGCTGGTGGATGTACTGAGTGGAGTGTCCCAGGGATCGGTGCTGGGGAGATGTACTGAGTGGGGTGTTCCAAGGATCGGTGCTGGGGAGATGTACTGAGTGGGGTGTGCCAGGGTTCGGTGCTGGGGAGATGTACTGAGTGGAGTATCCCAGGGATCGGTGCTGGGGAATTGCACTGAGTGGAGTGTCCCAGGGATCGGTGCTGGGGAGATGTGCTGAGTGGGGTGTCCCAGGGATCGCTGCTGGGGAGATGTTCTGAGTGGGGTGTCCCAAGGATCGGTGCTGGTGGATGTACTGAGTGGGGTGTCCCAAGGATCGGTGCTGGGGAGATGTACTGAGAGGAGCGTCCCAGGGTTTGGTGCTGGGGAGATGTACTGAGTGGAGTGTCCCAGGGATCGGTGCTGGGGAGATGTACTGAGTGGGGTGTCCCGGGGATCGTTGCTGGGGAGATGTACTGAGTGGGGTGTCCCAGGAATCGTTGCTGGGGAGATATACTGAGTGGAGTGTCCCAGGGATCGGTGCTGGGGAGATGTACTGAGTGGAGTGTCCCAGGGATCGTTGCTGGGGAGATATACTGAGTGGAGTCTCCCAGGGATTGGTGCTGGGGAGATGTACTGAGTGGGGTGTCCCAGGGATCGGTGCTGGGGAGATGTTCTGAGTGGGGTGTCCCAAGGATCGGTGCTGGGGAGATGTCCTGAGTGGGTTGGCCCAGGGATCGGAGCTGGGGAGATATACTGAGTGGGGTGTCCCAGGGATCGGTGCTGGGGAGTTAAACAGAGTGGGGTGTCCCAGGGATCGGTGCTGGGGAGATGTACTGAGTGCGGTGTCCCAGGGATCAGTGCTGGGGAGATGTACCGAGTGGAGTGTCCCAAGGATCGGTGCTGGGGAGATGTACTGAGTGGAGTGTCCCAGGGATCGGTGCTGGTGAAATGTACTGAGTGGCGTGTCCCAGGGAGCAGTGCTGGGGAGATGTACTGAGTGGGGCATCCCAGGGATCGGTGCTGGTGGATGTTCTGAGTGGGGTGTCCCAAGGATCGGTGCTGGGGAGATCTACTGAGTAGTGCGTCCCAGGGATTGGTGCTGGGGAGATGGACTGAGTGGAGTGTCCCAGGGATCGGTGCTGGGGAGATGTGCTGAGAGGGGTTTCCCAGGGATCGGTGCTGGTGGATTTACTGAGTGGGGTGTCCCAAGGATCGGAGCTGTGGAGATGTACTGAGTGGAGTGTCCCAGTGATCGGTGCTGGGGAGATGTACTGAGTGGGGTGTCCCAGGGATCGGTGCTGGGGAGATGTACTGAGTGGAGTATCCCAGGGATCGGTGCTGGTGGATGTACTGAGTGGGGTGACCCAAGGATCGGTGCTGGGGAGATGTACTGAGTGGAGTGTCCCAGGGATCGGTGCTGGGGAGATGTACTGAGTGGGGTATCCCAGGGATCGCTGCTGGGGAGATGTTCTGAGTGGGGTGTCCCAAGGATCGGTGCTGGTGGATGTACTGAGTGGGGTGTCCCAAGGATCGGTGCTGGGGAGATGTACTGAGAGGAGCGTCCCAGGGTTTGGTGCTGGGGAGATGTACTGAGTGGAGTGTCCCAGGGATCGGTGCTGGGGAGATGTACTGAGTGGGGTGTCCCGGGGATCGTTGCTGGGGAGATGTACTGAGTGGGGTGTCCCAGGAATCGTTGCTGGGGAGATATACTGAGTGGAGTGTCCCAGGGATCGGTGCTGGGGAGATGTACTGAGTGGAGTGTCCCAGGGATCGTTGCTGGGGAGATATACTGAGTGGAGTCTCCCAGGGATTGGTGCTGGGGAGATGTACTGAGTGGGGTGTCCCAGGGATCGGTGCTGGGGAGATGTTCTGAGTGGGGTGTCCCAAGGATCGGTGCTGGGGAGATGTCCTGAGTGGGTTGGCCCAGGGATCGGAGCTGGGGAGATATACTGAGTGGGGTGTCCCAGGGATCGGTGCTGGGGAGTTAAACAGAGTGGGGTGTCCCAGGGATCGGTGCTGGGGAGATGTACTGAGTGCGGTGTCCCAGGGATCAGTGCTGGGGAGATGTACCGAGTGGAGTGTCCCAAGGATCGGTGCTGGGGAGATGTACTGAGTGGAGTGTCCCAGGGATCAGTGCTGGTGAAATGTACTGAGTGGCGTGTCCCAGGGAGCAGTGCTGGGGAGATGTACTGAGTGGGGCATCCCAGGGATCGGTGCTGGTGGATGTTCTGAGTGGGGTGTCCCAAGGATCGGTGCTGGGGAGATCTACTGAGTAGTGCGTCCCAGGGATTGGTGCTGGGGAGATGGACTGAGTGGAGTGTCCCAGGGATCGGTGCTGGGGAGATGTGCTGAGAGGGGTTTCCCAGGGATCGGTGCTGGTGGATTTACTGAGTGGGGTGTCCCAAGGATCGGAGCTGTGGAGATGTACTGAGTGGAGTGTCCCAGTGATCGGTGCTGGGGAGATGTACTGAGTGGGGTGTCCCAGGGATCGGTGCTGGGGAGATGTACTGAGTGGAGTATCCCAGGGATCGGTGCTGGTGGATGTACTGAGTGGGGTGACCCAAGGATCGGTGCTGGGGAGATGTACTGAGTGGAGTGTCCCAGGGATCGGTGCTGGGGAGATGTACTGAGTGGGGTATCCCAGGGATCGGTGCTGGGGAGATATACTGTGTGGAGTGTCCCAAGGATCGGTGCTGGTGGATGTACTGAGTGGAGTGTCCCAGGGATCGGTGCTGGGGAGATGTACTGAGTGGAGTGTCCCAGCGATCGGTGCTGGTGAGATGTACTGTGTGGAGTGTCGCTTGGATCGGAGCTGGGGAGATGTACTGAGTGGGGTGTCCCAGGGATCGGTGCTGGGGAGATGTACTGAGTGGAGTGTCCCAGGGACCGGTGCTGGGGAGATGTACTGAGTGGGGTGTCCCAGGGATCGGTGCTGGGGAGATGCACTTAGTGGGGTGTCACAGGGATCGGTGCTGGGGGGATGTACTGAGTGGAGTGTACCAGGGATCGGTGCAGGGGAGATGTACTGAGTGGAGTGTCCCAGGGATCGGTGCTGGGGAGATGTACTGAGTGGAGTGTCGCATGGATCGGTGCTGGGGAGATGTACTGAGTGGGGTGTCCCAGGGATCGGTGCTGGGGAGATGTACTGAGTGGAGTGTCCCAAGGATCGGTGCTGGGGAGATGTACTGAGTGGAGTGTCCAAGGGATCGGTGCTGGGGAGATGTACTGAGTGGGGTGTCCCAGGGATCGGTGCTGGGGAGCTGTACTGAGTGGGGTGTCCCAGGGATCGGTGCTGGGGCCATGTATTGAGTGGGGTGTCCCAGGGATCGGTGCTGGGGAGATGTACTGAGTGGAGTGTCCCAGGGATCGGTGCTGGGGAGATTTACTGAGTGAAGTGTCCCAGGGATGGGTGCTGGGGAGATGTACTGAGTGGGGTGTCACAAGGATCGGTGCTGGGGAGATGTACTGAGTGGAGTCTCCCAATGATCGGTGCTGGGGAGATGTACTGAGTGGAGTGTCCCAGGGATCGGTGCTGGGGAGATGTACTGAGTGGAGTGTCCCAGGGATCGGTGCTGGGGAGATGTACTGAGTGGGGTGTCCCAGGGATAGGTGCTGGGGAGATGCACTGAGTGGGGTGTCCGAGGGATCGGTGCTGGGGAGATGTACTGAGTGGTGTGTCCCAGGGATCGGTGCTGGGGAGATGTACTGAGTGGAGTGTCCCAGTGATCGGTGCTGGGGAGATGTACTGAGTGGAGTGTCCCTGGGATCGGTGCTGGGGAGATGTACTGAGTGCGGTGTCCCAGGGATCGGTGCTGGGGAGATGTACTGAGTGGGGTGTCCCAGGGATCGGTGCTGGGGAGATGTACTGAGTGGAGTGTCCCTGGGATCGGTGCTGGGGAGATGTTATGAGTGGAGTGTCCCAGGGATCGGTGCTGGGGAGATATACTGAGTGTGGTGACCCAGGGATTGGTGCTGTGGAGATGTACTTAGTGGGGTGTCCCAGGAATCGGAGCTGGGGAGATGTACTGTGTGCGGTGTCCCAGGGATCGGTGCTGGTGGATGTATTGAGTGGGGTGTCCCAGGGATCGGTGCTGGGGAGATGTCCTGAGTGGGATGTCCCAGGGATCGGTGCTGGGGAGATGTACTGAGTGGAGTGTCCCAGTGATCGGTGCTGGGGAGATGTACTGAGTGGGGTGTCCCAGGGATCGGTGCTGGGGAGATGTACCGAGTGGAGTGTCCCAGGGATCGGTGCTGGGGAGATGTAATGAGTGGAGTGTCCCAGGAATCGGTGCTCGGGAGATGTACTGAGTGGAGTGTCCCAGGGATCGATGCTGGGGAGATGTACAGAGTGGAGTGCCCCTGGGATCGGTGCTGGGGAGATGTGCTGAGTGGAGTGTTCCAGGGATCGGTGCTGGGGAGATGTATTGAGTGGGGTATCCCAGGGATCCGTGCTGGGGAGATGTATTGAGTGGGGTGTCCCAGGGATCGGTGCTGGGGAGATGTACTGAGTGGGGTGTCCCAGGGATCGTTGCTGGGGTGATGTACTGAGTGGAGTGTCCCAGGGATCGGTGCTGGGGAGATGTACTGAGTGGAGTGTCCCAGGGATCGGTGCTGGTGGATGTACTGAGTGGGGTGTCCCAGGGATCGGTGCTGGGGAGATATACTGGGTGGGGTGTCCCAAGGATCGGTGCTGGGGAGATGTAATGTGTGGCGTGTCCCAGGGATCGGAGCTGGGGAGATGTACTGAGTGGAGTGTCCCAGGGATCGTTGCTGGGGAGATGTACTGAGTGGGGTGTCCCAGGGATCGGTGCTGGGGAGATATACTGAGTGGGGTGTCCCAGGGATCAGTGCTGGGGAGATGTTCTGAGTGGAGTGTCCCAAGGATCAGTGCTGGGGAGATGAACTGAGTGGAGTGTCCCAGGGACTGATGCTGGAGAGATGTACTGAGTGGGGTGTCCCAGGGATCGGTGCTGGGGACATGCACTGAGTGGGGTGTCCCAGGGATCGGTGCTGGTGGATGTACTGAGTGGGGTGTCCCAAGGATCGGTGCTGGGGAGATGTACTGAGTGGAGTGTCCCAGGGATTGGTGCTGGGGAGATGTACTGATTGGAGTCCCCCGGGGATCGGTGCTGGGGAGATGTACTGAGTGGACTGTCCCAGTGATCGGTGCTGGGGAGATGTACTGAGTGGAGTTTGCCAGTGATCGGTGCTGGGGAGATATACTGAATGGGGTGTCCCAGGGATCGGTGCTGGGGAGATGGACTGTGTGGAGTGTCCCAAGGATCGGTGCGGGTGGGTGTGCTGAGTGGAGTGTCCCAGGGATCGGTGCTGGGGAGATGTACTGAGTGGAGTGTCCCAGGGATCGGTGCTGGGGAGATGAACTGAGTGGAGTGTCGCAGGGATCGGTGCTGGGGAGATGTACCGAGTGGGGTGTCCCAGGGATCGGTGCTGGGGAGATGTACTGATTGGGGTGTGCCAGGGATCGGTGCTGGGGAGATATACTGAGTGGAGTGTCCCAGGGATCAGTGCTGGGGAGATGTACTGAGTGGGGTGTCCCAGGGATCGGTGCTGGTGAGATGTACTGAGTGGAGTGTCGCTTGGATCGGAACTGGGGAGATGTACTGAGTGGGGTGTCCCAGGGATCGGTGCTGGGGAGATGTACTGAGTGGAATGTCCCAGGGACCGGTGCTGGGGAGATGTACTGAGTGGGGTGTCACAGGGATCGGTGCTGGGGAGATGCACTGAGTGGGGTGTCCCAGGGATCGGTGCTGGGGGGATGTACTGAGTGGAGTGTCCCTGGGATCGGTGCTGGGGAGATGTACTGAGTGGAGTGTCCCAGGGATCGGTGCTGGGGAGATGTACTGAATGGAGTTTCGCATGGATCGGTGCTGGGGAGATGTACTGAGTGGGGTGTCCCAGGGATCGGTGCTGGGGAGATGTACTGAGTGGAGTGTCCCAAGGATCGGTGCTGGGGAGATGTACCGAGTGGGGTGTCCCAGGTATCGGTGCTGGGGAGATGTACTGAGTGGGGTGTCCCAGGGATCGGTGCTGGGGAGCTGTACTGAGTGGGGTGTCCCAGGGATCGGTGCTGGGGACATGTATTGAGTGGGGTGTCCCAGGGATCGGTGCTGGGGAGATGTACTGAGTGGAGTGTCCCAGGGATCGGTGCTGGGGAGATGTACTGAGTGAAGTGTCCCAGGGATCGGTGCTGGGGAGATGTACTGAGTGGGGTGTCACAAGGATCGGTGCTGGGGAGATGTACTGAATGGAGTCTCCCAATGATCGGTGCTGGGGAGATGTACTGAGTGGAGTGCCCCAGGGATCGGTGCTGGGGAGATGTACTGAGTGGAGTGTCCCAGGGATCGGTGCTGGGGAGATGTACTGAGTGGGGTGTCCCAGGGATAGGTGCTGGGGAGATGCACAGAGTGGGGTGTCCCAGGGATCGGTGCTGGGGAGATGTACTGAGTGGAGTGTCCCAGGGATCGGTGCTGGGGAGATGTACTGAGTGGAGTGTCCCAGGGATCGGTGCTGGGGAGATGTACTGAGTGGAGTGTCCCAGGGATCGGTGCTGGGGAGATGTACTGAGTGCGATGTCCCAGGGATCGGTGCTGGGGAGATGTACTGAGTGGGGTGTCCCAGGGATCGGTGCTGGGGAGATGTACTGAGTGGAGTGTCCCAGGGATCGGTGCTGGGGAGATGTACTGAGTGGAGTGTCACAGGGAACGGTGCTGGGGAGATGTACTGAGTGGGGTGTCCCAGGGATTGGTGCTGGGGTGATGTCCATAGTGGGGTGTCCCAGGAATCGGAGCTGGGGAGATGTACTGTGTGCGGTGTCCCAGGGATCGGTGCTGGTGGATGTATTGAGTGCGGTGTCCCAGGGATCGGTGCTGGGGAGATGTACTGAGTGGGATGTACCAGGGATCGGTGCTGGGGAGATGTACTGAGTGGGGTGTCCCAGTGATCGCTGCTGGGGAGATGTACTGAGTGGGGTGTCCCAGGGATCGGTGCTGGGGAGATGTACTGAGTGGAGTATCCCAGTGATCGGTGCTGGGGAGATGTACTGAGTGGAGTGTCCCAGGGATCGGTGCTCGGGAGATGTACTGAGTGGAGTGTCCCAGGGATCGATGCTGGGGAGATGTACAGAGAGGAGTGCCCCTGGGATCGGTGCTGGGGAGATGTGCTGAGTGGAGTGTCCCAGGGATCGGTGCTGGGGAGATGTACTGAGTGGGGTATCCCAGGGATCGGTGCTGGGGAGATGTATTGAGTGGGGTGTCCCAGGGATCGGTGCTGGGGAGATGTACTGAGTGTGGTGTCCCAGGGATCGTTGCTGGGGAGATGTACTGAGTGGAGTGTCCCAGGGATCGGTGCTGGGGAGATGTACTGAGTGGAGTGTCCCAGGGATCGGTGCTGGTGGATGTACTGTGTGGGGTTTCCCAGGGATCGGTGCTGGGGAGATGTACTGGGTGGGGTGTCCCAAGGATCGGTGCTGGGGAGATGTAATGAGTGGGGTGTCCCAGGGATCGGAGCTGGGGAGATGTACTGAGTGGGGTGTCCCAGGGATCGGTGCTGGGGAGATGTACTGAGTGGGGTGTCCCAGGGATCAGTGCTGGGGAGATGTACTGAGTGGAGTGTCCCAAGGATCAGTGCTGGGGAGATGAACTGAGTGGAGTGTCCCAGGGACCGATGCTGGAGAGATGTACAGAGTGGGGTGTCCCAGGGATCGGTGCTGGGGAGATGTACTGAGTGGGATGTACCAGGGATCGGTGCTGGGGAGATGTACTGAGTGGGGTGTCCCAGTGATCGCTGCTGGGGAGATGTACTGAGTGGGGTGTCCCAGGGATCGGTGCTGGGGAGATGTACTGAGTGGAGTATCCCAGTGATCGGTGCTGGGGAGATGTACTGAGTGGATTGTCCCAGGGATCGGTGCTCGGGAGATGTACTGAGCGGAGTGTCCCAGGGATCGATGCTGGGGAGATGTACAGAGAGGAGTGCCCCTGGGATCGGTGCTGGGGAGATGTGCTGAGTGGAGTGTCCCAGGGATCGGTGCTGGGGAGATGTACTGAGTGGGGTATCCCAGGGATCGGTGCTGGGGAGGTGTATTGAGTGGGGTGTCCCAGGGATCGGTGCTGGGGAGATGTACTGAGTGTGGTGTCCCAGGGATCGTTGCTGGGGAGATGTACTGAGTGGAGTGTCCCAGGGATCGGTGCTGGGGAGATGTACTGAGTGGAGTGTCCCAGGGATCGGTGCTGGTGGATGTACTGTGTGGGGTTTCCCAGGGATCGGTGCTGGGGAGATGTACTGGGTGGGGTGTCCCAAGGATCGGTGCTGGGGAGATGTAATGAGTGGGATGTCCCAGGGATCGGAGCTGGGGAGATGTACTGAGTGGGGTGTCCCAGGGATCGGTGCTGGGGAGATGTACTGAGTGGGGTGTCCCAGGGATCAGTGCTGGGGAGATGTACTGAGTGGAGTGTCCCAAGGATCAGTGCTGGGGAGATGAACTGAGTGGAGTGTCCCAGGGACCGATGCTGGAGAGATGTACAGAGTGGGGTGTCCCAGGGATCGGTGCTGGGGACATGCACTGAGTGGGGTGTCCCAGGGATCGGTGCTGGTGGATGTACTGAGTGGGGGGTCCCAAGGATCGGTGCTGGGGAGATGTACTGAGTGGAGGGTCCCAGGGATCGGTGCTAGGGAGATGTACTGTGTGGAGTGTCCCAAGGATCGGTGCGGGTGGATGTACTGAGTGGAGTGTCCCAGTGATCGGTGCTGGGGAGATGTACTGAGTGGAGTGTCCCAGGGATCGGTGCTGGGGAGATGTGCTGAGTGGGGTGTCCCAGGGATCGCTGCTGGGGAGATGTTCTGAGTGGGGTGTCCCAAGGATCGGTGCTGGTGGATGTACTGAGTGGGGTGTCCCAAGGATCGGTGCTTGGGAGATGTACTGAGAGGAGCGTCCCAGGGTTTGGTGCTGGGGAGATGTACTGAGTGGAGTGTCCCAGGGATCGGTGCTGGGGAGATGTACTGAGTGGGGTGTCCCGGGGATCGTTGCTGGGGAGATGTACTGAGTGGGGTGTCCCAGGAATCGTTGCTGGGGAGATATACTGAGTGGAGTGTCCCAAGGATCGGTGCTGGGGAGATGTACTGAGTGGAGTGTCCAAGGGATCGGTGCTGGGGAGATGTACTGAGTGGGGTGTCCCAGGGATCGGTGCTGGGGAGCTGTACTGAGTGGGGTGTCCCAGGGATCGGTGCTGGGGACATGTATTGAGTGGGGTGTCCCAGGGATCGGTGCTGGGGAGATGTACTGAGTGGAGTGTCCCAGGGATCGGTGCTGGGGAGATGTACTGAGTGAAGTGTCCCAGGGATGGGTGCTGGGGAGATGTACTGAGTGGGGTGTCACAAGGATCGGTGCTGGGGAGATGTACTGAGTGGAGTCTCCCAATGATCGGTGCTGGGGAGATGTACTGAGTGGAGTGTCCCAGGGATCGGTGCTGGGGAGATGTACTGAGTGGAGTGTCCCAGGGATCGGTGCTGGGGAGATGTACTGAGTGGGGTGTCCCAGGGATAGGTGCTGGGGAGATGCACTGAGTGGGGTGTCCGAGGGATCGGTGCTGGGGAGATGTACTGAGTGGAGTGTCCCAGGAATCGGTGCTGGGGAGATGTACTGAGTGGAGTGTCCCAGTGATCGGTGCTGGGGAGATGTACTGAGTGGAGTGTCCCTGGGATCGGTGCTGGGGAGATGTACTGAGTGCGGTGTCCCAGGGATCGGTGCTGGGGAGATGTACTGAGTGGGGTGTCCCAGGGATCGGTGCTGGGGAGATGTACTGAGTGGAGTGTCCCTGGGATCGGTGCTGGGGAGATGTTATGAGTGGAGTGTCCCAGGGATCGGTGCTGGGGAGATATACTGAGTGTGCTGTCCCAGGGATTGGTGCTGTGGAGATGTACTTAGTGGGGTGTCCCAGGAATCGGAGCTGGGGAGATGTACTGTGTGCGGTGTCCCAGGGATCGGTGCTGGTGGATGTATTGAGTGGGGTGTCCCAGGGATCGGTGCTGGGGAGATGTCCTGAGTGGGATGTCCCAGGGATCGGTGCTGGGGAGATGTACTGAGTGGAGTGTCCCAGTGATCGGTGCTGGGGAGATGTACTGAGTGGGGTGTCCCAGGGATCGGTGCTGGGGAGATGTACTGAGTGGAGTGTCCCAGGGATCGGTGCTGGGGAGATGTAATGAGTGGAGTGTCCCAGGAATCGGTGCTCGGGAGATGTACTGAGTGGAGTGTCCCAGGGATCGATGCTGGGGAGATGTACAGAGTGGAGTGCCCCTGGGATCGGTGCTGGGGAGATGTGCTGAGTGGAGTGTTCCAGGGATCGGTGCTGGGGAGATGTATTGAGTGGGGTATCCCAGGGATCCGTGCTGGGGAGATGTATTGAGTGGGGTGTCCCAGGGATCGGTGCTGGGGAGATGTACTGAGTGGGGTGTCCCAGGGATCGTTGCTGGGGAGATGTACTGAGTGGAGTGTCCCAGGGATCGGTGCTGGGGAGATGTACTGAGTGGAGTGTCCCAGGGATCGGTGCTGGTGGATGTACTGAGTGGGGTGTCCCAGGGATCGGTGCTGGGGAGATATACTGGGTGGGGTGTCCCAAGGATCGGTGCTGGGGAGATGTAATGTGTGGCGTGTCCCAGGGATCGGAGCTGGGGAGATGTACTGAGTGGAGTGTCCCAGGGATCGTTGCTGGGGAGATGTACTGAGTGGGGTGTCCCAGGGATCGGTGCTGGGGAGATATACTGAGTGGGGTGTCCCAGGGATCAGTGCTGGGGAGATGTTCTGAGTGGAGTGTCCCAAGGATCAGTGCTGGGGAGATGAACTGAGTGGAGTGTCCCAGGGACTGATGCTGGAGAGATGTACTGAGTGGGGTGTCCCAGGGATCGGTGCTGGGGACATGCACTGAGTGGGGTGTCCCAGGGATCGGTGCTGGTGGATGTACTGAGTGGGGTGTCCCAAGGATCGGTGCTGGGGAGATGTACTGAGTGGAGTGTCCCAGGGATTGGTGCTGGGGAGATGTACTGATTGGAGTCCCCCGGGGATCGGTGCTGGGGAGATGTACTGAGTGGACTGTCCCAGTGATCGGTGCTGGGGAGATGTACTGAGTGGAGTTTGCCAGTGATCGGTGCTGGGGAGATGTACTGAATGGGGTGTCCCAGGGATCGGTGCTGGGGAGATGGACTGTGTGGAGTGTCCCAAGGATCGGTGCGGGTGGGTGTGCTGAGTGGAGTGTCCCAGGGATCGGTGCTGGGGAGATGTACTGAGTGGAGTGTCCCAGGGATCGGTGCTGGGGAGATGAACTGTGTGGAGTGTCGCAGGGATCGGTGCTGGGGAGATTTACCGAGTGGGGTGTCCCAGGGATCGGTGCTGGGGAGATGTACTGATTGGGGTGTGCCAGGGATCGGTGCTGGGGAGATATACTGAGTGGAGTGTCCCAGGGATCAGTGCTGGGGAGATGTACTGAGTGGGGTGTCCCAGGGATCGGTGCTGGTGAGATGTACTGAGTGGAGTGTCGCTTGGATCGGAACTGGGGAGATGTACTGAGTGGGGTGTCCCAGGGATCGGTGCTGGGGAGATGTACTGAGTGGAATGTCCCAGGGACCGGTGCTGGGGAGATGTACTGAGTGGGGTGTCACAGGGATCGGTGCTGGGGAGATGCACTGAGTGGGGTGTCCCAGGGATCGGTGCTGGGGGGATGTACTGAGTGGAGTGTCCCTGGGATCGGTGCTGGGGAGATGTACTGTGTGGAGTGTCCCAGGGATCGGTGCTCGGGAGATGTACTGAATGGAGTTTCGCATGGATCGGTGCTGGGGAGATGTACTGAGTGGGGTGTCCCAGGGATCGGTGCTGGGGAGATGTACTGAGTGGACTGTCCCAAGGATCGGTGCTGGGGAGATGTACCGAGTGGGGTGTCCCAGGTATCGGTGCTGGGGAGATGTACTGAGTGGGGTGTCCCAGGGATCGGTGCTGGGGACATGTATTGAGTGGGGTGTCCCAGGGATCGGTGCTGGGGAGATGTACTGAGTGGAGTGTCCCAGGGATCGGTGCTGGGGAGATGTACTGAGTGAAGTGTCCCAGGGATCGGTGCTGGGGAGATGTACTGAGTGGGGTGTCACAAGGATCGGTGCTGGGGAGATGTACTGAATGGAGTCTCCCAATGATCGGTGCTGGGGAGATGTACTGAGTGGAGTGCCCCAGGGATCGGTGCTGGGGAGATGTACTGAGTGGAGTGTCCCAGGGATCGGTGCTGGGGAGATGTACTGAGTGGGGTGTCCCAGGGATAGGTGCTGGGGAGATGCACTGAGTGGGGTGTCCCAGGGATCGGTGCTGGGGAGATGTACTGAGTGGAGTGTCCCAGGGATCGGTGCTGGGGAGATGTACTGAGTGGAGTGTCCCAGGGATCGGTGCTGGGGAGATGTACTGAGTGGAGTGTCCCAGGGATCGGTGCTGGGGAGATGTACTGAGTGCGATGTCCCAGGGATCGGTGCTGGGGAGATGTACTGAGTGGGGTGTCCCAGGGATCGGTGCTGGGGAGATGTACTGAGTGGAGTGTCCCAGGGATCGGTGCTGGGGAGATGTACTGAGTGGAGTGTCCCAGGGATCGGTGCTGGGGAGATGTACTGAGTGGGGTGTCCCAGGGATTGGTGCTGGGGAGATGTCCATAGTGGGGTGTCCCAGGAATCGGAGCTGGGGAGATGTACTGTGTGCGGTGTCCCAGGGATCGGTGCTGGTGGATGTATTGAGTGCGGTGTCCCAGGGATCGGTGCTGGGGAGATGTACTGAGTGGGATGTCCCAGGGATCGGTGCTGGGGAGATGTACTGAGTGGGGTGTCCCAGTGATCGCTGCTGGGGAGATGTACTGAGTGGGGTGTCCCAGGGATCGGTGCTGGGGAGATGTACTGAGTGGAGTATCCCAGTGATCGGTGCTGGGGAGATGTACTGAGTGGAGTGTCCCAGGGATCGGTGCTCGGGAGATGTACTGAGTGGAGTGTCCCAGGGATCGATGCTGGGGAGATGTACAGAGAGGAGTGCCCCTGGGATCGGTGCTGGGGAGATGTGCTGAGTGGAGTGTCCCAGGGATCGGTGCTGGGGAGATGTACTGAGTGGGGTATCCCAGGGATCGGTGCTGGGGAGATGTACTGAGTGGAGTGTCCCAGGGATCGGTGCTGGTGGATGTACTGTGTGGGGTTTCCCAGGGATCGGTGCTGGGGAGATGTACTGGGTGGGGTGTCCCAAGGATCGGTGCTGGGGAGATTTAATGAGTGGGGTGTCCCAGGGATCGGAGCTGGGGAGATGTACTGAGTGGGGTGTCCCAGGGATCGGTGCTGGGGAGATGTACTGAGTGGGGTGTCCCAGGGATCAGTGCTGGGGAGATGTACTGAGTGGAGTGTCCCAAGGATCAGTGCTGGGGAGATGAACTGAGTGGAGTGTCCCAGGGACCGATGCTGGAGAGATGTACAGAGTGGGGTGTCCCAGGGATCGGTGCTGGGGACATGCACTGAGTGGGGTGTCCCAGGGATCGGTGCTGGTGGATGTACTGAGTGGGGTGTCCCAAGGATCGGTGCTGGGGAGATGTACTGAGTGGAGGGTCCCAGGGATCGGTGCTAGGGAGATGTACTGTGTGGAGTGTCCCAAGGATCGGTGCGGGTGGATGTACTGAGTGGAGTGTCCAAGGGATCGGTGCTGGGGAGATGTACTGAGTGGGGTGTCCCAGGGATCGGTGCTGGGGAGCTGTACTGAGTGGGGTGTCCCAGGGATCGGTGCTGGGGACATGTATTGAGTGGGGTGTCCCAGGGATCGGTGCTGGGGAGATGTACTGAGTGGAGTGTCCCAGGGATCGGTGCTGGGGAGATGTACTGAGTGAAGTGTCCCAGGGATGGGTGCTGGGGAGATGTACTGAGTGGGGTGTCACAAGGATCGGTGCTGGGGAGATGTACTGAGTGGAGTCTCCCAATGATCGGTGCTGGGGAGATGTACTGAGTGGAGTGTCCCAGGGATCGGTGCTGGGGAGATGTACTGAGTGGAGTGTCCCAGGGATCGGTGCTGGGGAGATGTACTGAGTGGGGTGTCCCAGGGATAGGTGCTGGGGAGATGCACTGAGTGGGGTGTCCGAGGGATCGGTGCTGGGGAGATGTACTGAGTGGAGTGTCCCAGGAATCGGTGCTGGGGAGATGTACTGAGTGGAGTGTCCCAGTGATCGGTGCTGGGGAGATGTACTGAGTGGAGTGTCCCTGGGATCGGTGCTGGGGAGATGTACTGAGTGCGGTGTCCCAGGGATCGGTGCTGGGGAGATGTACTGAGTGGGGTGTCCCAGGGATCGGTGCTGGGGAGATGTACTGAGTGGAGTGTCCCTGGGATCGGTGCTGGGGAGATGTTATGAGTGGAGTGTCCCAGGGATCGGTGCTGGGGAGATATACTGAGTGTGCTGTCCCAGGGATTGGTGCTGTGGAGATGTACTTAGTGGGGTGTCCCAGGAATCGGAGCTGGGGAGATGTACTGTGTGCGGTGTCCCAGGGATCGGTGCTGGTGGATGTATTGAGTGGGGTGTCCCAGGGATCGGTGCTGGGGAGATGTCCTGAGTGGGATGTCCCAGGGATCGGTGCTGGGGAGATGTACTGAGTGGAGTGTCCCAGTGATCGGTGCTGGGGAGATGTACTGAGTGGGGTGTCCCAGGGATCGGTGCTGGGGAGATGTACTGAGTGGAGTGTCCCAGGGATCGGTGCTGGGGAGATGTAATGAGTGGAGTGTCCCAGGAATCGGTGCTCGGGAGATGTACTGAGTGGAGTGTCCCAGGGATCGATGCTGGGGAGATGTACAGAGTGGAGTGCCCCTGGGATCGGTGCTGGGGAGATGTGCTGAGTGGAGTGTTCCAGGGATCGGTGCTGGGGAGATGTATTGAGTGGGGTATCCCAGGGATAGGTGCTGGGGAGATGCACTGAGTGGGGTGTCCCAGGGATCGGTGCTGGGGAGATGTACTGAGTGGAGTGTCCCAGGGATCGGTGCTGGGGAGATGTACTGAGTGGAGTGTCCCAGGGATCGGTGCTGGGGAGATGTACTGAGTGGAGTGTCCCAGGGATAGGTGCTGGGGAGATGCACTGAGTGGGGTGTCCCAGGGATCGGTGCTGGGGAGATGTACTGAGTGGAGTGTCCCAGGGATCGGTGCTGGGGAGATGTACTGAGTGGAGTGTCCCAGGGATCGGTGCTGGGGAGATGTACTGAGTGGAGTGTCCCAGGGATCGGTGCTGGGGAGATGTACTGAGTGCGATGTCCCAGGGATCGGTGCTGGGGAGATGTACTGAGTGGGGTGTCCCAGGGATCGGTGCTGGGGAGATGTACTGAGTGGAGTGTCCCAGGGATCGGTGCTGGGGAGATGTACTGAGTGGAGTGTCCCAGGGATCGGTGCTGGGGAGATGTACTGAGTGGGGTGTCCCAGGGATTGGTGCTGGGGAGATGTCCATAGTGGGGTGTCCCAGGAATCGGAGCTGGGGAGATGTACTGTGTGCGGTGTCCCAGGGATCGGTGCTGGTGGATGTATTGAGTGCGGTGTCCCAGGGATCGGTGCTGGGGAGATGTACTGAGTGGGATGTCCCAGGGATCGGTGCTGGGGAGATGTACTGAGTGGGGTGTCCCAGTGATCGCTGCTGGGGAGATGTACTGAGTGGGGTGTCCCAGGGATCGGTGCTGGGGAGATGTACTGAGTGGAGTATCCCAGTGATCGGTGCTGGGGAGATGTACTGAGTGGAGTGTCCCAGGGATCGGTGCTCGGGAGATGTACTGAGTGGAGTGTCCCAGGGATCGATGCTGGGGAGATGTACAGAGAGGAGTGCCCCTGGGATCGGTGCTGGGGAGATGTGCTGAGTGGAGTGTCCCAGGGATCGGTGCTGGGGAGATGTACTGAGTGGGGTATCCCAGGGATCGGTGCTGGGGAGATGTACTGAGTGGAGTGTCCCAGGGATCGGTGCTGGTGGATGTACTGTGTGGGGTTTCCCAGGGATCGGTGCTGGGGAGATGTACTGGGTGGGGTGTCCCAAGGATCGGTGCTGGGGAGATGTAATGAGTGGGGTGTCCCAGGGATCGGAGCTGGGGAGATGTACTGAGTGGGGTGTCCCAGGGATCGGTGCTGGGGAGATGTACTGAGTGGGGTGTCCCAGGGATCAGTGCTGGGGAGATGTACTGAGTGGAGTGTCCCAAGGATCAGTGCTGGGGAGATGAACTGAGTGGAGTGTCCCAGGGACCGATGCTGGAGAGATGTACAGAGTGGGGTGTCCCAGGGATCGGTGCTGGGGACATGCACTGAGTGGGGTGTCCCAGGGATCGGTGCTGGTGGATGTACTGAGTGGGGTGTCCCAAGGATCGGTGCTGGGGAGATGTACTGAGTGGAGGGTCCCAGGGATCGGTGCTAGGGAGATGTACTGTGTGGAGTGTCCCAAGGATCGGTGCGGGTGGATGTACTGAGTGGAGTGTCCCAGTGATCGGTGCTGGGGAGATGTACTGAGTGGAGTGTCCCAGGGATCGGTGCTGGTGGATGTACTGAGTGGGGTGTCCCAGGGATCGGTGCTGGGGAGATATACTGGGTGGGGTGTTCCAAGGATCGGTGCTGGGGAGATGTAATGTGTGGCGTGTCCCAGGGATCGGAGCTGGGGAGATGTACTGAGTGGAGTGTCCCAGGGATCGTTGCTGGGGAGATGTACTGAGTGGGGTGTCCCAGGGATCGGTGCTGGGGAGATATACTGAGTGGGGTGTCCCAGGGATCAGTGCTGGGGAGATGTTCTGAGTGGAGTGTCCCAAGGATCAGTGCTGGGGAGATGAACTGAGTGGAGTGTCCCAGGGACTGATGCTGGAGAGATGTACTGAGTGGGGTGTCCCAGGGATCGGTGCTGGGGACATGCACTGAGTGGGGTGTCCCAGGGATCGGTGCTGGTAGATGTACTGAGTGGGGTGTCCCAAGGATCGGTGCTGGGGAGATGTACTGAGTGGAGTTTGCCAGTGATCGGTGCTGGGGAGATGTACTGAATGGGGTGTCCCAGGGATCGGTGCTGGGGAGATGGACTGTGTGGAGTGTCCCAAGGATCGGTGCGGGTGGGTGTGCTGAGTGGAGTGTCCCAGGGATCGGTGCTGGGGAGATGTACTGAGTGGAGTGTCCCAGGGATCGGTGCTGGGGAGATGAACTGAGTGGAGTGTCGCAGGGATCGGTGCTGGGGAGATGTACCGAGTGGGGTGTCCCAGGGATCGGTGCTGGGGAGATGTACTGATTGGGGTGTGCCAGGGATCGGTGCTGGGGAGATATACTGAGTGGAGTGTCCCAGGGACCAGTGCTGGGGAGATGTACTGAGTGGGGTGTCACAGGGATCGGTGCTGGGGAGATGTACTGAATGGAGTTTCGCATGGATCGGTGCTGGGGAGATGTACTGAGTGGGGTGTCCCAGGGATCGGTGCTGGGGAGATGTACTGAGTGAAGTGTCCCAAGGATCGGTGCTGGGGAGATGTACCGAGTGGGGTGTCCCAGGTATCGGTGCTGGGGAGATGTACTGAGTGGGGTGCCCAGGGATCGGTGCTGGGGAGCTGTACTGAGTGGGGTGTCCCAGGGATCGGTGCTGGGGACATGTATTGAGTGGGGTGTCCCAGGGATCGGTGCTGGGGAGATGTACTGAGTGGAGTGTCCCAGGGATCGGTGCTGGGGAGATGTACTGAGTGAAGTGTCCCAGGGATCGGTGCTGGGGAGATGTACTGAGTGGGGTGTCACAAGGATCGGTGCTGGGGAGATGTACTGAGTGGAGTCTCCCAATGATCGGTGCTGGGGAGATGTACTGAGTGGAGTGCCCCAGGGATCGGTGCTGGGGAGATGAACTGAGTGGAGTGTCCCAGGGATCGGTGCTGGGGAGATGTACTGAGTGGGGTGTCCCAGGGATAGGTGCTGGGGAGATGCACTGAGTGGGGTGTCCCAGGGATCGGTGCTGGGGAGATGTACTCAGTGGAGTGTCCCAGGGATCGGTGCTGGGGAGATGTACTGAGTGAAGTGTCCCAGGGATGGATGCTGGGGAGATGTACTGAGTGGGGTGTCACAAGGATCGGTGCTGGGGAGATGTACTGAGTGGAGTCTCCCAATGATCGGTGCTGGGGAGATGTACTGAGTGGAGTGTCCCAGGGATCGGTGCTGGGGAGATGTACTGAGTGGAGTGTCCCAGGGATCGATGCTGGGGAGATGTACTGAGTGGGGTGTCCCAGGGATAGGTGCTGGGGAGATGCACTGAGTGGGGTGTCCGAGGGATCGGTGCTGGGGAGATGTACTGAGTGGAGTGTCCCAGGGATCGGTGCTGGGGAGATGTACTGAGTGCGGTGTTCCAGGGATCGGTGCTGGGGAGATGTACTGAGTGGGGTGTCCCAGGGATCGGTGCTGGGGAGATGTACTGAGTGGAGTGTCCCTGGGATCGGTGCTGGGGAGATGTTATGAGTGGAGTGTCCCAGGGATCGGTGCTGGGGAGATATACTGAGTGTGGTGTCCCAGGGATTGGTGCTGGGGAGATGTACTTAGTGTGGTGTCCCAGGAATCGGAGCTGGGGAGATGTACTGTGTGCGGTGTCCCAGGGATCGGTGCTGGTGGATGTATTGAGTGGGGTGTCCCAGGGATCGGTGCTGGGGAGATGTCCTGAGTGGGAGGTCCCAGGGATCGGTGCTGGGGAGATGTACTGAGTGGGGTGTCCCAGTGATCGGTGCTGGGGAGATGTACTGAGTGGGGTGTCCCAGGGATCGGTGCTGGGGAGATGTACTGAGTGGAGTGTCCCAGGGATCGGTGCTGGGGAGATGTAATGAGTGGAGTGTCCCAGGAATCGGTGCTCGGGAGATGTACTGAGTGGAGTGTCCCAGGGATCAATGCTGGGGAGATGTACAGAGTGGAGTGCCCCTGGGATCGGTGCTGGGGAGATGTGCTGAGTGGAGTGTTCCAGGGATCGGTGCTGGGGAGATGTATTAAGTGGGGTATCCCAGGGATCGGTGCTGGGGAGATGTATTGAGTGGGGTGTCCCAGGAATCGGTGCTGGGGAGATGTACTGAGTGGGGTGTCCCAGGGATCGTTGCTGGGGAGATGTACTGAGTGGAGTGTCCCAGGGATCGGTGCTGGGGAGATGTACTGAGTGGAGTGTCCCAGGGATCGGTGCTGGTGGATGTACTGAGTGGGGTGTCCCAGGGATCGGTGCTGGGGAGATATACTGGGTGGGGTGTCCCAAGGATCGGTGCTGGGGAGATGTAATGTGTGGCGTGTCCCAGGGATCGGAGCTGGGGAGATGTACTGAGTGGAGTGTCCCAGGGATCGTTGCTGGGGAGATGTACTGAGTGGGGTGTCCCAGGGATCGGTGCTGGGGAGATATACTGAGTGGGGTGTCCCAGGGATCAGTGCTGGGGAGATGTTCTGAGTGGAGTGTCCCAAGGATCAGTGCTGGGGAGATGAACTGAGTGGAGTGTCCCAGGGACTGATGCTGGAGAGATGTACTGAGTGGGGTGTCCCAGGGATCGGTGCTGGGGACATGCACTGAGTGGGGTGTCCCAGGGATCGGTGCTGGTGGATGTACTGAGTGGGGTGTCCCAAGGATCGGTGCTGGGGAGATGTACTGAGTGGAGTGTCCCAGGGATTGGTGCTGGGGAGATGTACTGATTGGAGTCCCCCGGGGATCGGTGCTGGGGAGATGTACTGAGTGGACTGTCCCAGTGATCGGTGCTGGGGAGATGTACTGAGTGGAGTTTGCCAGTGATCGGTGCTGGGGAGATGTACTGAATGGGGTGTCCCAGGGATCGGTGCTGGGGAGATGGACTGTGTGGAGTGTCCCAAGGATCGGTGCGGGTGGGTGTGCTGAGTGGAGTGTCCCAGGGATCGGTGCTGGGGAGATGTACTGAGTGGAGTGTCCCAGGGATCGGTGCTGGGGAGATGAACTGAGTGGAGTGTCGCAGGGATCGGTGCTGGGGAGATGTACCGAGTGGGGTGTCCCAGGGATCGGTGCTGGGGAGATGTACTGATTGGGGTGTGCCAGGGATCGGTGCTGGGGAGATATACTGAGTGGAGTGTCCCAGGGATCAGTGCTGGGGAGATGTACTGAGTGGGGTGTCCCAGGGATCGGTGCTGGGGAGATGTACTGAGTGGAATGTCCCAGGGACCGATGCTGGGGAGATGTACTGAGTGGGGTGTCACAGGGATCGGTGCTGGGGAGATGCACTGAGTGGGGTGTCCCAGGGATCGGTGCTGGGGGGATGTACTGAGTGGAGTGTCCCTGGGATCGGTGCTGGGGAGATGTACTGAGTGAAGTGTCCCAGGGATCAGTGCTGGGGAGATGTACTGAATGGAGTTTCGCATGGATCGGTGCTGGGGAGATGTACTGAGTGGGGTGTCCCAGGGATCGGTGCTGGGGAGATGTAATGAGTGGAGTGTCCCAAGGATCGGTGCTGGGGAGATGTACAGAGTGGGGTGTCCCAGGTATCGGTGCTGGGGAGATGTACTGAGTGGGGTGCCCAGGGATCGGTGCTGGGGAGCTGTACTGAGTGGGGTGTCCCAGGGATCGGTGCTGGGGACATGTATTGAGTGGGGTGTCCCAGGGATCGGTGCTGGGGAGATGTACTGAGTGGAGTGTCCCAGGGATCGGTGCTGGGGAGATGTACTGAGTGAAGTGTCCCAGGGATCGGTGCTGGGGAGATGTACTGAGTGGGGTGTCACAAGGATCGGTGCTGGGGAGATGTACTGAGTGGAGTCTCCCAATGATCGGTGCTGGGGAGATGTACTGAGTGGAGTGCCCCAGGGATCGGTGCTGGGGAGATGAACTGAGTGGAGTGTCCCAGGGATCGGTGCTGGGGAGATGTACTGAGTGGGGTGTCCCAGGGATAGGTGCTGGGGAGATGCACTGAGTGGGGTGTCCCAGGGATCGGTGCTGGGGAGATGTACTGAGTGGAGTGTCCCAGGGATCGGTGCTGGGGAGATGTACTGAGTGGAGTGTCCCAGGGATCGGTGCTGGGGAGATGTACTGAGTGGAGTGTCCCAGGGATCGATGCTGGGGAGATGTACTGAGTGCGATGTCCCAGGGATCGGTGCTGGGGAGATGTACTGAGTGGGGTGTCCCAGGGATCGGTGCTGGGGAGATGTACTGAGTGGAGTGTCCCAGGGATCGGTGTTGGGGAGATGTACTGAGTGGAGTGTCCCAGGGATCGGTGCTGGGGAGATGTACTGAGTGGGGTGTCCCAGGGATTGGTGCTGGGGAGATGTCCATAGTGGGGTGTCCCAGGAATCGGAGCTGGGGAGATGTACTGTGTGCGGTGTCCCAGGGATTGGTGCTGGTGGATGTATTGAGTGCGGTGTCCCAGGGATCGGTGCTGGGGAGATGTACTGAGTGGGATGTCCCAGGGATCGGTGCTGGGGAGATGTACTGAGTGGGGTGTCCCAGTGATCGGTGCTGGGGAGATGTACTGAGTGGGGTGTCCCAGGGATCGGTGCTGGGGAGATGTACTGAGTGGAGTATCCCAGGGATTGGTGCTGGGGAGATGTACTGAGTGGAGTGTCCCAGGGATCGGTGCTCGGGAGATGTACTGAGTGGAGTGTCCCAGGGATCGATGCTGGGGAGATGTACAGAGAGGAGTGCCCCTGGGATCGGTGCTGGGGAGATGTGCTGAGTGGAGTGTCCCAGGGATCGGTGCTGGGGAGATGTACTGAGTGGGGTATCCCAGGGATCGGTGCTGGGGAGATGTATTGAGTGGGGTGACCCAGGGATCGGTGCTGGGGAGATGTACTGAGTGGGTGTCCCAGGGATCGTTGCTGGGGAGATGTACTGAGTGGAGTGTCCCAGGGATCGGTGCTGGGGAGATGTACTGAGTGGAGTGTCCCAGGGATCGGTGCTGGTGGATGTACTGAGTGGGGTTTCCCAGGGATCGGTGCTGGGGAGATGTACTGGGTGGGGTGTCCCAAGGATCGGTGCTGGGGAGATGTAATGAGTGGGGTGTCCCAGGGATCGGAGCTGGGGAGATGTACTGAGTGGGGTGTCCCAGGGATCGGTGCTGGGGAGATGTACTGAGTGGGGTGTCCCAGGGATCAGTGCTGGGGAGATGTACTGAGTGGAGTGTCCCAAGGATCAGTGCTGGGGAGATGAACTGAGTGGAGTGTCCCAGGGACCGATGCTGGAGAGATGTACAGAGTGGGGTGTCCCAGGGATCGGTGCTGGGGACATGCACTGAGTGGGGTGTCCCAGGGATCGGTGCTGGTGGATGTACTGAGTGGGGTGTCCCAAGGATCGGTGCTGGGGAGATGTACTGAGTGGAGTGTCCCAGGGATTGGTGCTGGGGAGATGTACTGATTGGAGGGTCCCAGGGATCGGTGCTGGGGAGATGTACTGAGTGGAGTGTCCCAGTGATCGGTGCTGGGGAGATGTACTGAGTGGAGTTTCCCAGGGATCGGTGCTGGGGAGATGTACTGAATGGGGTGTCCCAGGGATCGGTGCTAGGGAGATGTACTGTGTGGAGTGTCCCAAGGATCGGTGCGGGTGGATGTACTGAGTGGAGTGTCCCAGGGATCGGTGCTGGGGAGATGTACTGAGTGGAGTGTCCCAGGGATCGGTGCTGGGGAGATGTACTGAGTGGAGTGTCGCAGCGATCGGTGCTGGGGAGATGTACCGAGTGGGGTGTCCCAGGGATCGGTGCTGGGGAGATGTACTGAGTGGGGTGTGCCAGGGATCGGTGCTGGGGAGATATATTGAGTGGAGTGTCCCAGGGATCAGTGCTGGGGAGATGTACTGAGTGGGGTGTCCCAGGGATCGGTGCTGGGGAGGTTTACTGAGTGCGGTGTCCCAGGGGTCGGTGCTGGGGAGATTTACTGAGTGAAGTGTCCCAGGGATCGGTGCTGGGGAGCTGTACTGAGTGGGGGGTCACAAGGTTCGGTGCTGGGGAGATGTACTGAGTGGAGTGTCCCAAGGATTGGTGCTGGGGAGATGTACTGAGTGGAGTGTCCCAGGGATCGGTGCTGGGGAGATGTACTGATTGGAGTGTCCCAGGGATCGGTGCTGGGGAGATGTACTGAGTGGAGTGTCACAGGGATCGGTGCTGGGGAGATGTACTGAGTGGGGTGTCCCAGGGATCGGTGCTGGTGAGATGTACTGAGTGAAGTGTCCCAGGGATCGGTGCTGGGGAGATGTACTGAGTGGGGTGTCCCAAGGATCGGTGCTGGGGAGATGTACTGAGTGGGGTGTCCCAGGGATCGGTGCTGGGGAGATGTACTGAGTGGGGTGCCCCAAGGATCGGTGCTGGGGAGATGTACTGAGTGGGGTGTCCCAGAGATCGGTGCTGGGGAGATGTACTGAGTGGGGTGTCCCAGGGATCGGTGCTGGGGAGCTGTACTGAGTGGGGTGTCACAGGGATCGGTGCTGGGGAGATGTACTGTGTGGGGTGTCCCAGGGATCGGTGCTGGAGAGATGTACTGAGTGAGGTGTCCCAGGGATCGGTGCTGGGGAGATGTACTGAGTGCGATGCCCCAGGGATCGCTGCTGGGGAGATGTACTGAGTGGAGTGTCCCAGGGATCGGTGCTGGGGAGATGTACTGAGTGGGGTGTCCCAGGGATTGGTGCTGGGGAGATGTACTTATTGGGGTGTCCCAGTAATCGGAGCTGGGGAGATGTACTGTGTGCGGTGTCCCAGGTATCGGGGCTGGTGGATGTATTGAGTGGGGTGTCCCAGGGATCGGTGCTGGGGAGATGTACTGAGTGGGATGTCCCAGGGATCGGTGCTGGGGAGATGGACTGAGTGGGGTGTCCCAGTGATCGGTGCTGGGGAGATGTACTGAGTGGGGTGTCCCAGGGATCGGTGCTGGGGAGATGTACTGAGTGGAGTGTCCCAGGGATCGGTGCTGGGGACATGTACTGAGTGGAGTGTCCCAGGGATCGGTGCTCGGGAGATGTACTGAGTGGAGTGTCCCAGGGATCGATGCTGGGGAGATGTACAGAGTGGAGTGCCCCTGGGATCGGTGCTGGGGAGATGTGCTGAGTGGAGTGTCCCAGCGATCGGTGCTGGGGAGATGTACTGAGTGGGGTACCCCAGTGATCGGTGCTGGGGAGATGTATTGAGTGGGGTGTCCCAGGGATCGGTGCTGGGGAAATGTACTGAGTGGGGTGTCCCAGGGATCGTTGCTGGGGAGATGTACTGAGTGGAGTGTCCCAGGGATCGGTGCTGGGGAGATGTACTGAGTGGAGTGTCCCAGGCATCGGTGCTGGTGGATGTACTGAGTGGGGTGTCCCAGGGAGCGGTGCTGGGGAGATGTACTGGGTGGGGTGCCCCAAGGATCGGTGCTGGGGAGATGTAATGAGTGGGGTGTCCCAGGGATCGGAGCTGGGGAGATGTTGTGAGTGGAGTGTCCCAGGGATCGTTGCTGGGGAGATGTACTGAGTGGGGTGTCCCAGGGATCGGTGCTGGGGAGATGTACTGAGTGGGGTGTCCCAGGGATCAGTGCTGGGGAGATGTACTGAGTGGAGTGTCCCAAGGATCAGTGCTGGGGAGATGAACTGTGTGGAGTGTCCCAGGGACCGATGCTGGAGAGATGTACTGAGTGGGGTGTCCCAGGGATCGGTGCTGGGGACATGCACTGAGTGGGGTGTCCCAGGGATCGGTGCTGGTGGATGTACTGAGTGGGGTGTCCCAAAGATCGGTGCTGGGGAGATGTACTGAGTGGAGTGTCCCAGGGATCGGTGCTGGGGAGATGTACTGATTGGAGTGTCCCAGGGATCGGTGCTGGGGAGATGTACTGAGTGGAGTGTCACAGGGATCGGTGCTGGGGAGATGTACTGAGTGGGGTGTCCCAGGGATCGGAGCTGGGGAGATGTACTGAGTGGAGTGTCCCAGGGATCGGTGCTGGGGAGATGTACTGAGTGGGGTGTCCCAGATATCGGTGCTGGGGAGATATACAGAGTGGGGTGCCCCAGGGATCGGTGCTGGGGAGTTGTACTGAGTGGGGTGTCCCAGCGATCGGTGCTGGGGAGATGTACTGAGTGGGGTGTCCCAGGGATCGGTGCTGGGGAGATGTACTGAGTGGGGTGTCCCAGGGATCGGTGCTGGTGAGATGTACTGATTGAAGTGTCCCAGGGATCGGTGCTGCGGAGATGTACTGAGTGGGGTGTCCCAATGATCGGTGCTGGGGAGATGTACTGAGTGGGGTGTCCCAGGGATCGGTGCTGGGGAGATGTACTGAGTGGAGTGTCCCAGGGATCGGTGCTGGGGAGATGTACTGAGTGGGGTGCCCCAAGGATCGGTGCTGGGGAGATGTACTGAGTGGGGTGTCCCAGAGATCGGTGCTGGGGAGATGTACTGAGTGGGGTGTCCCAGGGATCGGTGCTGGGGAGCTGTACTGAGTGGGGTGTCCCAGGGATCGGTGCTGGGGAGATGGACTGAGTGGGGTGTCCCAGGGATCGGTGCTGGAGAGATGTACTGAGTGAGGAGTCCCAGGGATCGGTGCTGGGGAGATGTACTAAGTGGAGAGTCCCAGGGATCGGTACTGCGGAGATGTACTGAGTGGGGTGTCCCAGCGATCGGTTCTGGGGAGATGTACTGTGTGGAGTGTCCCAAGGATCGGTGCTGGTGGATGTACTGAGTGGAGTGTCCCAGGGATCGGTGCTGGGGAGATATATTGAGTGGGGTGTTCCAAGGATCGGTGCTGGGGAGATGTACTGAGTGGGGTGTGCCAGGGTTCGGTGCTGGGGAGATGTACTGAGTGGAGTATCCCAGGGATCGGTGCTGGGGAATTGCACTGAGTGGAGTGTCCCAGGGATCGGTGCTGGGGAGATGTGCTGAGTGGGGTGTCCCAGGGATCGCTGCTGGGGAGATGTTCTGAGTGGGGTGTCCCAAGGATCGGTGCTGGTGGATGTACTGAGTGGGGTGTCCCAAGGATCGGTGCTGGGGAGATGTACTGAGAGGAGCGTCCCAGGGTTTGGTGCTGGGGAGATGTACTGAGTGGAGTGTCCCAGGGATCGGTGCTGGGGAGATGTACTGAGTGGGGTGTCCCGGGGATCGTTGCTGGGGAGATGTACTGAGTGGGGTGTCCCAGGAATCGTTGCTGGGGAGATATACTGAGTGGAGTGTCCCAGGGATCGCTGCTGGGGAGATGTACTGAGTGGAGTGTCCCAGGGATCGTTGCTGGGGAGATATAGTGAGTGGAGTGTCCCAGGGATCGGTGCTGGGGAGATGTACTGAGTGGGGTGTCCCAGGGATCGGTGCTGGGGAGATGTTCTGAGTGGGGTGTCCCAAGGATCGGTGCTGGGGAGATGTCCTGAGTGGGTTGGCCCAGGGATCGGAGCTGGCGAGATATACTGAGTGGGGTGTCCCAGGGATCGGTGCTGGGGAGTTAAACAGAGTGGGGTGTCCCAGGGATCGGTGCTGGGGAGATGTACTGAGTGCGGTGTCCCAGGGATCAGTGCTGGGGAGATGTACCGAGTGGAGTGTCCCAAGGATCGGTGCTGGGGAGATGTACTGAGTGGAGTGTCCCAAGGATCAGTGCTGGTGGATGTACTGAGTGGAGTGTCCCAGGGATCGGTGCTGGGGAGATGTACTGAGTGGAGTGTCCCAGCGATCGGTGCTGGTGAGATGTACTGTGTGGAGTGTCGCTTGGATCGGAGCTGGGGAGATGTACTGAGTGGGGTGTCCCAGGGATCGGTGCTGGGGAGATGTACTGAGTGGAGTGTCCCAGGGACCGGTGCTGGGGAGATGTACTGAGTGGGGTGTCCCAGGGATCGGTGCTGGGGAGATGCACTTAGTGGGGTGTCCCAGGGATCGGTGCTGGGGGGATGTACTGAGTGGAGTGTACCAGGGATCGGTGCAGGGGAGATGTACTGAGTGGAGTGTCCCAGGGATCGGTGCTGGGGAGATGTGCTGAGTGGAGTGTCGCATGGATCGGTGCTGGGGAGATGTACTGAGTGGGGTGTCCCAGGGATCGGTGCTGGGGAGATGTACTGAGTGGAGTGTCCCAAGGATCGGTGCTGGGGAGATGTACTGAGTGGAGTGTCCAAGGGATCGGTGCTGGGGAGATGTACTGAGTGGGGTGTCCCAGGGATGGGTGCTGGGGAGCTGTACTGAGTGGGGTGTCCCAGGGATCGGTGCTGGGGACATGTATTGAGTGGGGTGTCCCAGGGATCGTTGCTGGGGAGATGTACTGAGTGGAGTGTCCCAGGGATCGGTGCTGGGGAGATGTACTGAGTGAAGTGTCCCAGGGATGGGTGCTGGGGAAATGTACTGAGTGGGGTGTCACAAGGATCGGTGCTGGGGAGATGTACTGAGTGGAGTCTCCCAATGATCGGTGCTGGGGAGATGTACTGAGTGGAGTGTCCCAGGGATCGGTGCTGGGGAGATGTACTGAGTGGAGTGTCCCAGGGATCGGTGCTGGGGAGATATACTGAGTGGGGTGTCCCAGGGATAGGAGCTGGGGAGATGCACTGAGTGGGGTGTCCGAGGGATCGGTGCTGGGGAGATGTACTGAGTGGAGTGTCCCAGGGATCGGTGCTGGGGAGATGTACTGAGTGGAGTGTCCCAGTGATCGGTGCTGGGGAGATGTACTGAGTGGAGTGTCCCAGGGATCGGTGCTGGGGAGATGTACTGAGTGCGGTGTCCCAGGGATCGGTGCTGGGGAGATGTACTGAGTGGGGTGTCCCAGGGATCGGTGCTGGGTAGATGTACTGAGTGGAGTGTCCCTGGGATCGGTGCTGGGGAGATGTTATGAGTGGAGTGTCCCAGGGATCGGTGCTGGGGAGATATACTGAGTGTGTTGTCCCAGGGATTGGTGCTGGGGAGATGTACTTAGTGGGGTGTCCCAGGAATCGGAGCTGGGGAGATGTACTGTGTGCGGTGTCCCAGGGATCGGTGCTGGTGGATGTATTGAGTGGGGTGTCCCAGGGATCGGTGCTGGGGAGATGTCCTGAGTGGGATGTCCCAGGGATCGGTGCTGGGGAGATGTACTGAGTGGGGTGTCCCAGTGATCGGTGCTGGGGAGATGTACTGAGTGGGGTGTCCCAGGAATCGGTGCTCGGGAGATGTACTGAGTGGAGTGTCCCAGGGATCGATGCTGGGGAGATGTACAGAGTGGAGTGCCCCTGGGATCGGTGCTGGGGAGATGTGCTGAGTGGAGTGTTCCAGGGATCGGTGCTGGGGAGATGTATTGAGTGGGGTATCCCAGGGATCGGTGCTGGGGAGATGTATTGAGTGGGGTGTCCCAGGGATCGGTGCTGGGGAGATGTACTGAGTGGGGTGTCCCAGGGATCGTTGCTGGGGAGATGTACTGAGTGGAGTGTCCCAGGGATCGGTGCTGGGGAGATGTACTGAGTGGAGTGTCCCAGGGATCGGTGCTGGTGGATGTACTGAGTGGGGTGTCCCAGGGATCGGTGCTGGGGGGATATACTGGGTGGGGTGTCCCAAGGATCGGTGCTGGGGAGATGTAATGTGTGGGGTGTCCCAGGGATCGGAGCTGGGGAGATGTACTGAGTTGAGTGTCCCAGGGATCGTTGCTGGGGAGATGTACTGAGTGGGGTGTCCCAGGGATCGGTGCTGGGGAGATGTACTGAGTGGGGTGTCCCAGGGATCGGTGCTGGGGAGATGTACTGAGTGGGGTGTCCCAGGGATCAGTGCTGGGGAGATGTTCTGAGTGGAGTGTCCCAAGGATCAGTGCTGGGGAGATGAACTGAGTGGAGTGTCCCAGGGACTGATGCTGGAGAGATGTTCTGAGTGGGGTGTCCCAGGGATCGGTGCTGGGGACATGCACTGAGTGGGGTGTCCCAGGGATCGGTGCTGGTGGATGTACTGAGTGGGGTGTCCCAAGGATCGGTGCTGGGGAGATGTACTGAGTGGAGTGTCCCAGGGATTGGTGCTGGGGAGATGTACTGATTGGAGTCCCCCGGGGATCGGTGCTGGGGAGATGTACTGAGTGGACTGTCCCAGTGATCGGTGCTGGGGAGATGTACTGAGTGGAGTTTGCCAGTGATCGGTGCTGGGGAGATGTACTGAATGGGGTGTCCCAGGGATCGGTGCTGGGGAGATGGACTGTGTGGAGTGTCCCAAGGATCGGTGCGGGTGGGTGTACTGAGTGGAGTGTCCCAGGGATCGGTGCTGGGGAGATGTACTGAGTGGAGTGTCCCAGGGATCGGTGCTGGGGAGATGTACTGAGTGGAGTGTCGCAGGGATCGGTGCTGGGGAGATGTACCGAGTGGGGTGTCCCAGGGATCGGTGCTGGGGAGATGTACTGAGTGGGGTGTGCCAGGGATCGGTGCTGGGGAGATATACTGAGTGGAGTGTCCCAGGGATCAGTGCTGGGGAGATGTACTGAGTGGGGTGTCCCAGGGATCGGTGCTGGTGAGATGTACTGAGTGGAGTGTCGCTTGGATCGGAACTGGGGAGATGTACTGAGTGGGGTGTCCCAGGGATCGGTGCTGGGGGGATGTACTGAGTGGAATGTCCCAGGGACCGGTGCTGGGGAGATGTACTGAGTGGGGTGTCACAGGGATCGGTGCTGGGGAGATGCACTGAGTGGGGTGTCCCAGGGATCGGTGCTGGGGGGATGTACTGAGTGGAGTGTCCCTGGGATCGGTGCTGGGGAGATGTACTGAGTGGAGTGTCCCAGGGATCGGTGCTGGGGAGATGTACTGAATGGAGTGTCGCATGGATCGGTGCTGGGGAGATGTACTGAGTGGGGTGTCCCAGGGATCGGTGCTGGGGAGATGTACTGAGTGGAGTGTCCCAAAGATCGGTGCTGGGGAGATGTACCGAGTGGGGTGTCCCAGGTATCGGTGCTGGGGAGATGTACTGAGTGGGGTGTCCCAGGGATCGGTGCTGGGGAGCTGTACTGAGTGGGGTGTCCCAGGGATCGGTGCTGGGGACATGTATTGAGTGGGGTGTCCCAGGGATCGGTGCTGGGGAGATGTACTGAGTGGAGTGTCCCAGGGATCGGTGCTGGGGAGATGTACTGAGTGAAGTGTCCCAGGGATCGGTGCTGGGGAGATGTACTGAGTGGGGTGTCACAAGGATCGGTGCTGGGGAGATGTACTGAGTGGAGTCTCCCAATGATCGGTGCTGGGGAGATGTACTGAGTGGAGTGCCCCAGGGATCGGTGCTGGGGAGATGTACTGAGTGGAGTGTCCCAGGGATCGGTGCTGGGGAGATGTACTGAGTGGGGTGTCCCAGGGATCGGTGCTGGGGAGATGTACTGAGTGGAGTGTCCCAGGGATCGGTGCTGGGGAGATGTACTGAGTGGAGTGTCCCAGGGATCGGTGCTGGGGAGATGTACGGAGTGGAGTGTCCCAGGGAGCGGTGCTGGGGAGATGTACTGAGTGCGATGTCCCAGGGATCGGTGCTGGGGAGATGTACTGAGTGGGGTGTCCCAGGGATCGGTGCTGGGGAGATGTACTGAGTGGAGTGTCCCAGGGATCGGTGCTGGGGAGATGTACTAAGTGGAGTGTCCCAGGGATCGGTGCTGGGGAGATGTACTGAGTGGGGTGTCCCAGGGATTGGTGCTGGGGAGATGTCCATAGTGGGGTGTCCCAGGAATCGGAGCTCGGGAGATGTACTGTGTGCGGTGTCCGAGGGATCGGTGCTGGTGCATGTATTGAGTGCGGTGTCCCAGGGATCGGTGCTGGGGAGATGTACTGAGTGGGATGTCCCAGGGATCGGTGCTGGGGAGATGTACTGAGTGGGGTGTCCCAGTGATCGGTGCTGGGGAGATGTACTGAGTGGAGTATCCCAGGGATCGGTGCTGGGGAGATGTACTGAGTGGAGTGTCCCAGGGATCGGTGCTCGGGAGATGTACTCAGTGGAGTGTCCCAGGGATCGATGCTGGGGAGATGTACAGAGTGGAGTGTCCCAAGGATCGGTGCGGGTGGATGTACTGAGTGGAGTGTCCCAGGGATCGGTGCTGGGGAGATGTACTGAGTGGAGTGTCCCAGGGATCGGTGCTGGGGAGATGTACTGAGTGGAGTGTCGCAGCGATCGGTGCTGGGGAGATGTACCGAGTGGGGTGTCCCAGGGATCGGTGCTGGGGAGATGTACTGAGTGGGGTGTGCCAGGGATCGGTGCTGGGGAGATATATTGAGTGGAGTGTCCCAGGGATCAGTGCTGGGGAGATGTACTGAGTGGGTGTCCCAGGGATCGGTGCTGGGGAGGTTTACTGAGTGCGGTGTCCCAGGGGTCGGTGCTGGGGAGATTTACTGAGTGAAGTGTCCCAGGGATCGGTGCTGGGGAGCTGTACTGAGTGGGGGGTCACAAGGTTCGGTGCTGGGGAGATGTACTGAGTGGAGTGTCCCAAGGATTGGTGCTGGGGAGATGTACTGAGTGGAGTGTCCCAGGGATCGGTGCTGGGGAGATGTACTGATTGGAGTGTCCCAGGGATCGGTGCTGGGGAGATGTACTGAGTGGAGTGTCACAGGGATCGGTGCTGGGGAGATGTACTGAGTGGGGTGTCCCAGGGATCGGTGCTGGTGAGATGTACTGAGTGAAGTGTCCCAGGGATCGGTGCTGGGGAGATGTACTGAGTGGGGTGTCCCAAGGATCGGTGCTGGGGAGATGTACTGAGTGGGGTGTCCCAGGGATCGGTGCTGGGGAGATGTACTGAGTGGGGTGCCCCAAGGATCGGTGCTGGGGAGATGTACTGAGTGGGGTGTCCCAGAGATCGGTGCTGGGGAGATGTACTGAGTGGGGTGTCCCAGGGATCGGTGCTGGGGAGCTGTACTGAGTGGGGTGTCCCAGGGATCGGTGCTGGGGAGATGTACTGAGTGGGGTGTCCCAGGGATCGGTGCTGGAGAGATGTACTGAGTGAGGTGTCCCAGGGATCGGTGCTGGGGAGATGTACTGAGTGCGATGCCCCAGGGATCGCTGCTGGGGAGATGTACTGAGTGGAGTGTCCCAGGGATCGGTGCTGGGGAGATGTACTGAGTGGGGTGTCCCAGGGATTGGTGCTGGGGAGATGTACTTATTGGGGTGTCCCAGTAATCGGAGCTGGGGAGATGTACTGTGTGCGGTGTCCCAGGGATCGGGGCTGGTGGATGTATTGAGTGGGGTGTCCCAGGGATCGGTGCTGGGGAGATGTACTGAGTGGGATGTCCCAGGGATCGGTGCTGGGGAGATGGACTGAGTGGGGTGTCCCAGTGATCGGTGCTGGGGAGATGTACTGAGTGGGGTGTCCCAGGGATCGGTGCTGGGGAGATGTACTGAGTGGAGTGTCCCAGGGATCGGTGCTGGGGAGATGTACTGAGTGGAGTGTCCCAGGGATCGGTGCTCGGGAGATGTACTGAGTGGAGTGTCCCAGGGATCGATGCTGGGGAGATGTACAGAGTGGAGTGCCCCTGGGATCGGTGCTGGGGAGATGTGCTGAGTGGAGTGTCCCAGGGATCGGTGCTGGGGAGATGTACTGAGTGGGGTACCCCAGAGATCGGTGCTGGGGAGATGTATTGAGTGGGGTGTCCCAGGGATCGGTGCTGGGGAAATGTACTGAGTGGGGTGTCCCAGGGATCGTTGCTGGGGAGATGTACTGAGTGGAGTGTCCCAGGGATCGGAGCTGGGGAGATGTACTGAGTGGAGTGTCCCAGGCATCGGTGCTGGTGGATGTACTGAGTGGGGTGTCCCAGGGAGCGGTGCTGGGGAGATGTACTGGGTGGGGTGCCCCAAGGATCGGTGCTGGGGAGATGTAATGAGTGGGGTGTCCCAGGGATCGGAGCTGGGGAGATGTTGTGAGTGGAGTGTCCCAGGGATCGTTGCTGGGGAGATGTACTGAGTGGGGTGTCCCAGGGATCGGTGCTGGGGAGATGTACTGAGTGGGGTGTCCCAGGGATCAGTGCTGGGGAGATGAACTGAGTGGAGTGTCCCAAGGATCAGGGCTGGGGAGATGAACTGTGTGGAGTGTCCCAGGGACCGATGCTGGAGAGATGTACTGAGTGGGGTGTCCCAGGGATCGGTGCTGGGGGCATGCACTGAGTGGGGTGTCCCAGGGATCGGTGCTGGTGGATGTACTGAGTGGGGTGTCCCAAGGATCGGTGCTGGGGAGATGTACTGAGTGGAGTGTCCCAGGGATTGGTGCTGGGGAGATCTGATTGGAGTGTCCCAGGGATCGGTGCTGGGGAGATGTACTGAGTGGAGTGTCCCAGTGATCGGTGCTGGGGAGATGTACTGAGTGGAGTTTCCCAGGGATCGGTGCTGGGGAGATGCACTGAATGGGTTGTCCCAGGGATCGGTGCTGGGGAGATGTACTGTGTGGAGTGTCCCAAGGATCGGGTGGGTGGATGTACTGAGTGGAGTGTCCCAGGGATCGGTGCTGGGGAGATGTACTGAGTGGAGTGTCCCAGGGATCAGTGCTGGGGAGATGTACTGAGTGGAGTGTCCCAGGGATCGGTGCTGGGGAGATGTACTGAGTGGGGTGTCCCAGGGATCGGTGCTGGGGAGCTGTACTGAGTGGGGTGTCCCAGGGATCGGTGCTGGGGAGATGGACTGAGTGGGGTGTCCCAGGGATCGGTGCTGGAGAGATGTACTGAGTGAGGAGTCCCAGGGATCGGTGCTGGGGAGATGTACTAAGTGGAGTGTCCCAGGGATCGGTACTGCGGAGATGTACTGAGTGGGGTTTCCCAGCGATCGGTTCTGGGGAGATGTACTGTGTGGAGTGTCCCAAGGATCGGTGCTGGTGGATGTACTGAGTGGAGTGTCCCAGGGATCGGTGCTGGGGAGATGTATTGAGTGGGGTGTTCCAAGGATCGGTGCTGGGGAGATGTACTGAGTGGGGTGTGCCAGGGTTCGGTGCTGGGGAGATGTACTGAGTGGAGTATCCCAGGGATCGGTGCTGGGGAATTGCACTGAGTGGAGTGTCCCAGGGATCGGTGCTGGGGAGATGTGCTGAGTGGGGTGACCCAGGGATCGCTGCTGGGGAGATGTTCTGAGTGGGGTGTCCCAAGGATCGGTGCTGGTGGATGTACTGAGTGGGGTGTCCCAAGGATCGGTGCTGGGGAGATGTACTGAGAGGAGCGTCCCAGGGTTTGGTGCTGGGGAGATGTACTGAGTGGAGTGTCCCAGGGATCGGTGCTGGGGAGATGTACTGAGTGGGGTGTCCCGGGGATCGTTGCTGGGGAGATGTACTGAGTGGGGTGTCCCAGGAATCGTTGCTGGGGAGATATACTGAGTGGAGTGTCCCAGGGATCGGTGCTGGGGAGATGTACTGAGTGGAGTGTCCCAGGGATCGTTGCTGGGGAGATATAGTGAGTGGAGTGTCCCAGGGATCGGTGCTGGGGAGATGTACTGAGTGGGGTGTCCCAGGGATCGGTGCTGGGCAGATGTTCTGAGTGGGGTGTCCCAAGGATCGGTGCTGGGGAGATGTCCTGAGTGGGTTGGCCCAGGGATCGGAGCTGGGGAGATATACTGAGTGGGGTGTCCCAGGGATCGGTGCTGGGGAGTTAAACAGAGTGGGGTGTCCCAGGGATCGGTGCTGGGGAGATGTACTGAGTGCGGTGTCCCAGGGATCAGTGCTGGGGAGATGTACCGAGTGGAGTGTCCCAAGGATCGGTGCTGGGGAGATGTACTGAGTGGAGTGTCCCAGGGATCGGTGCTGGTGAAATGTACTGAGTGGCGTGTCCCAGGGAGCAGTGCTGGGGAGATGTACTGAGTGGGGCATCCCAGGGATCGGTGCTGGTGGATGTTCTGAGTGGGGTGTCCCAAGGATCGGTGCTGGGGAGATCTACTGAGTAGTGCGTCCCAGGGATTGGTGCTGGGGAGATGGACTGAGTGGAGTGTCCCAGGGATCGGTGCTGGGGAGATGTGCTGAGAGGGGTTTCCCAGGGATCGGTGCTGGTGGATTTACTGAGTGGGGTGTCCCAAGGATCGGTGCTGTGGAGATGTACTGAGTGGAGTGTCCCAGTGATCGGTGCTGGGGAGATGTACTGAGTGGGGTGTCCCAGGGATCGGTGCTGGGGAGATGTACTGAGTGGAGTATCCCAGGGATCGGTGCTGGTGGATGTACTGAGTGGGGTGACCCAAGGATCGGTGCTGGGGAGATGTACTGAGTGGAGTGTCCCAGGGATCGGTGCTGGGGAGATGTACTGAGTGGGGTGTCCCAGGGATCGGTGCTGGGGAGATATACTGTGTGGAGTGTCCCAAGGATCAGTGCTGGTGGATGTACTGAGTGGAGTGTCCCAGGGATCGGTGCTGGGGAGATGTACTGAGTGGAGTGTCCCAGCGATCGGTGCTGGTGAGATGTACTGTGTGGAGTGTCGCTTGGATCGGAGCTGGGGAGATGTACTGAGTGGGGTGTCCCAGGGATCGGTGCTGGGGAGATGTACTGAGTGGAGTGTCCCAGGGACCGGTGCTGGGGAGATGTACTGAGTGGGGTGTCCCAGGGATCGGTGCTGGGGAGATGCACTTAGTGGGGTGTCCCAGGGATCGGTGCTGGGGGGATGTACTGAGTGGAGTGTACCAGGGATCGGTGCAGGGGAGATGTACTGAGTGGAGTGTCCCAGGGATCGGTGCTGGGGAGATGTACTGAGTGGAGTGTCGCATGGATCGGTGCTGGGGAGATGTACTGAGTGGGGTGTCCCAGGGATCGGTGCTGGGGAGATGTACTGAGTGGAGTGTCCCAAGGATCGGTGCTGGGGAGATGTACTGAGTGGAGTGTCCAAGGGATCGGTGCTGGGGAGATGTACTGAGTGGGGTGTCCCAGGGATCGGTGCTGGGGAGCTGTACTGAGTGGGGTGTCCCAGGGATCGGTGCTGGGGACATGTATTGAGTGGGGTGTCCCAGGGATCGTTGCTGGGGAGATGTACTGAGTGGAGTGTCCCAGGGATCGGTGCTGGGGAGATGTACTGAGTGAAGTGTCCCAGGGATGGGTGCTGGGGAAATGTACTGAGTGGGGTGTCACAAGGATCGGTGCTGGGGAGATGTACTGAGTGGAGTCTCCCAATGATCGGTGCTGGGGAGATGTACTGAGTGGAGTGTCCCAGGGATCGGTGCTGGGGAGATGTACTGAGTGGAGTGTCCCAGGGATCGGTGCTGGGGAGATATACTGAGTGGGGTGTCCCAGGGATAGGAGCTGGGGAGATGCACTGAGTGGGGTGTCCGAGGGATCGGTGCTGGGGAGATGTACTGAGTGGAGTGTCCCAGGGATCGGTGCTGGGGAGATGTACTGAGTGGAGTGTCCCAGTGATCGGTGCTGGGGAGATGTACTGAGTGGAGTGTCCCAGGGATCGGTGCTGGGGAGATGTACTGAGTGCGGTGTCCCAGGGATCGGTGCTGGGGAGATGTACTGAGTGGGGTGTCCCAGGGATCGGTGCTGGGTAGATGTACTGAGTGGAGTGTCCCTGGGATCGGTGCTGGGGAGATGTTATGAGTGGAGTGTCCCAGGGATCGGTGCTGGGGAGATATACTGAGTGTGTTGTCCCAGGGATTGGTGCTGGGGAGATGTACTTAGTGGGGTGTCCCAGGAATCGGAGCTGGGGAGATGTACTGTGTGCGGTGTCCCAGGGATCGGTGCTGGTGGATGTATTGAGTGGGGTGTCCCAGGGATCGGTGCTGGGGAGATGTCCTGAGTGGGATGTCCCAGGGATCGGTGCTGGGGAGATGTACTGAGTGGGGTGTCCCAGTGATCGGTGCTGGGGAGATGTACTGAGTGGGGTGTCCCAGGAATCGGTGCTCGGGAGATGTACTGAGTGGAGTGTCCCAGGGATCGATGCTGGGGAGATGTACTGAGTGGAGTGTCCCAGGGATCAGTGCTGGGGAGATGAACTGAGTGGAGTGTCCCAAGGATCAGGGCTGGGGAGATGAACTGTGTGGAGTGTCCCAGGGACCGATGCTGGAGAGATGTACTGAGTGGGGTGTCCCAGGGATCGGTGCTGGGGGCATGCACTGAGTGGGGTGTCCCAGGGATCGGTGCTGGTGGATGTACTGAGTGGGGTGTCCCAAGGATCGGTGCTGGGGAGATGTACTGAGTGGAGTGTCCCAGGGATTGGTGCTGGGGAGATCTGATTGGAGTGTCCCAGGGATCGGTGCTGGGGAGATGTACTGAGTGGAGTGTCCCAGTGATCGGTGCTGGGGAGATGTACTGAGTGGAGTTTCCCAGGGATCGGTGCTGGGGAGATGCACTGAATGGGTTGTCCCAGGGATCGGTGCTGGGGAGATGTACTGTGTGGAGTGTCCCAAGGATCGGGTGGGTGGATGTACTGAGTGGAGTGTCCCAGGGATCGGTGCTGGGGAGATGTACTGAGTGGAGTGTCCCAGGGAACAGTGCTGGGGAGATGTACTGAGTGGAGTGTCCCAGGGATCGGTGCTGGGGAGATGTACTGAGTGGGGTGTCCCAGGGATCGGTGCTGGGGAGCTGTACTGAGTGGGGTGTCCCAGGGATCGGTGCTGCGGAGATGGACTGAGTGGGGTGTCCCAGGGATCGGTGCTGGAGAGATGTACTGAGTGAGGAGTCCCAGGGATCGGTGCTGGGGAGATGTACTAAGTGGAGTGTCCCAGGGATCGGTACTGCGGAGATGTACTGAGTGGGGTTTCCCAGCGATCGGTTCTGGGGAGATGTACTGTGTGGAGTGTCCCAAGGATCGGTGCTGGTGGATGTACTGAGTGGAGTGTCCCAGGGATCGGTGCTGGGGAGATGTATTGAGTGGGGTGTTCCAAGGATCGGTGCTGGGGAGATGTACTGAGTGGGGTGTGCCAGGGTTCGGTGCTGGGGAGATGTACTGAGTGGAGTATCCCAGGGATCGGTGCTGGGGAATTGCACTGAGTGGAGTGTCCCAGGGATCGGTGCTGGGGAGATGTGCTGAGTGGGGTGACCCAGGGATCGCTGCTGGGGAGATGTTCTGAGTGGGGTGTCCCAAGGATCGGTGCTGGTGGATGTACTGAGTGGGGTGTCCCAAGGATCGGTGCTGGGGAGATGTACTGAGAGGAGCGTCCCAGGGTTTGGTGCTGGGGAGATGTACTGAGTGGAGTGTCCCAGGGATCGGTGCTGGGGAGATGTACTGAGTGGGGTGTCCCGGGGATCGTTGCTGGGGAGATGTACTGAGTGGGGTGTCCCAGGAATCGTTGCTGGGGAGATATACTGAGTGGAGTGTCCCAGGGATCGGTGCTGGGGAGATGTACTGAGTGGAGTGTCCCAGGGATCGTTGCTGGGGAGATATAGTGAGTGGAGTGTCCCAGGGATCGGTGCTGGGGAGATGTACTGAGTGGGGTGTCCCAGGGATCGGTGCTGGGGAGATGTTCTGAGTGGGGTGTCCCAAGGATCGGTGCTGGGGAGATGTCCTGAGTGGGTTGGCCCAGGGATCGGAGCTGGGGAGATATACTGAGTGGGGTGTCCCAGGGATCGGTGCTGGGGAGTTAAACAGAGTGGGGTGTCCCAGGGATCGGTGCTGGGGAGATGTACTGAGTGCGGTGTCCCAGGGATCAGTGCTGGGGAGATGTACCGAGTGGAGTGTCCCAAGGATCGGTGCTGGGGAGATGTACTGAGTGGAGTGTCCCAGGGATCGGTGCTGGTGAAATGTACTGAGTGGCGTGTCCCAGGGAGCAGTGCTGGGGAGATGTACTGAGTGGGGCATCCCAGGGATCGGTGCTGGTGGATGTTCTGAGTGGGGTGTCCCAAGGATCGGTGCTGGGGAGATCTACTGAGTAGTGCGTCCCAGGGATTGGTGCTGGGGAGATGGACTGAGTGGAGTGTCCCAGGGATCGGTGCTGGGGAGATGTGCTGAGAGGGGTTTCCCAGGGATCGGTGCTGGTGGATTTACTGAGTGGGGTGTCCCAAGGATCGGTGCTGTGGAGATGTACTGAGTGGAGTGTCCCAGTGATCGGTGCTGGGGAGATGTACTGAGTGGGGTGTCCCAGGGATCGGTGCTGGGGAGATGTACTGAGTGGAGTATCCCAGGGATCGGTGCTGGTGGATGTACTGAGTGGGGTGACCCAAGGATCGGTGCTGGGGAGATGTACTGAGTGGAGTGTCCCAGGGATCGGTGCTGGGGAGATGTACTGAGTGGGGTGTCCCAGGGATCGGTGCTGGGGAGATATACTGTGTGGAGTGTCCCAAGGATCAGTGCTGGTGGATGTACTGAGTGGAGTGTCCCAGGGATCGGTGCTGGGGAGATGTACTGAGTGGAGTGTCCCAGCGATCGGTGCTGGTGAGATGTACTGTGTGGAGTGTCGCTTGGATCGGAGCTGGGGAGATGTACTGAGTGGGGTGTCCCAGGGATCGGTGCTGGGGAGATGTACTGAGTGGAGTGTCCCAGGGACCGGTGCTGGGGAGATGTACTGAGTGGGGTGTCCCAGGGATCGGTGCTGGGGAGATGCACTTAGTGGGGTGTCCCAGGGATCGGTGCTGGGGGGATGTACTGAGTGGAGTGTACCAGGGATCGGTGCAGGGGAGATGTACTGAGTGGAGTGTCCCAGGGATCGGTGCTGGGGAGATGTACTGAGTGGAGTGTCGCATGGATCGGTGCTGGGGAGATGTACTGAGTGGGGTGTCCCAGGGATCGGTGCTGGGGAGATGTACTGAGTGGAGTGTCCCAAGGATCGGTGCTGGGGAGATGTACTGAGTGGAGTGTCCAAGGGATCGGTGCTGGGGAGATGTACTGAGTGGGGTGTCCCAGGGATCGGTGCTGGGGAGCTGTACTGAGTGGGGTGTCCCAGGGATCGGTGCTGGGGACATGTATTGAGTGGGGTGTCCCAGGGATCGTTGCTGGGGAGATGTACTGAGTGGAGTGTCCCAGGGATCGGTGCTGGGGAGATGTACTGAGTGAAGTGTCCCAGGGATGGGTGCTGGGGAAATGTACTGAGTGGGGTGTCACAAGGATCGGTGCTGGGGAGATGTACTGAGTGGAGTCTCCCAATGATCGGTGCTGGGGAGATGTACTGAGTGGAGTGTCCCAGGGATCGGTGCTGGGGAGATGTACTGAGTGGAGTGTCCCAGGGATCGGTGCTGGGGAGATATACTGAGTGGGGTGTCCCAGGGATAGGAGCTGGGGAGATGCACTGAGTGGGGTGTCCGAGGGATCGGTGCTGGGGAGATGTACTGAGTGGAGTGTCCCAGGGATCGGTGCTGGGGAGATGTACTGAGTGGAGTGTCCCAGTGATCGGTGCTGGGGAGATGTACTGAGTGGAGTGTCCCAGGGATCGGTGCTGGGGAGATGTACTGAGTGCGGTGTCCCAGGGATCGGTGCTGGGGAGATGTACTGAGTGGGGTGTCCCAGGGATCGGTGCTGGGTAGATGTACTGAGTGGAGTGTCCCTGGGATCGGTGCTGGGGAGATGTTATGAGTGGAGTGTCCCAGGGATCGGTGCTGGGGAGATATACTGAGTGTGTTGTCCCAGGGATTGGTGCTGGGGAGATGTACTTAGTGGGGTGTCCCAGGAATCGGAGCTGGGGAGATGTACTGTGTGCGGTGTCCCAGGTATCGGTGCTGGTGGATGTATTGAGTGGGGTGTCCCAGGGATCGGTGCTGGGGAGATGTCCTGAGTGGGATGTCCCAGGGATCGGTGCTGGGGAGATGTACTGAGTGGGGTGTCCCAGTGATCGGTGCTGGGGAGATGTACTGAGTGGGGTGTCCCAGGAATCGGTGCTCGGGAGATGTACTGAGTGGAGTGTCCCAGGGATCGATGCTGGGGAGATGTACAGAGTGGAGTGCCCCTGGGATCGGTGCTGGGGAGATGTGCTGAGTGGAGTGTTCCAGGGATCGGTGCTGGGGAGATGTATTGAGTGGGGTATCCCAGGGATCGGTGCTGGGGAGATGTATTGAGTGGGGTGTCCCAGGGATCGGTGCTGGGGAGATGTACTGAGTGGGGTGTCCCAGGGATCGTTGCTGGGGAGATGTACTGAGTGGAGTGTCCCAGGGATCGGTGCTGGGGAGATGTACTGAGTGGAGTGTCCCAGGGATCGGTGCTGGTGGATGTACTGAGTGGGGTGTCCCAGGGATCGGTGCTGGGGAGATATACTGGGTGGGGTGTCCCAAGGATCGGTGCTGGGGAGATGTAATGTGTGGGGTGTCCCAGGGATCGGAGCTGGGGAGATGTACTGAGTTGAGTGTCCCAGGGAACGTTGCTGGGGAGATGTCCTGAGTGGGGTGTCCCAGGGATCGGTGCTGGGGAGATGTACTGAGTGGGGTGTCCCAGGGATCAGTGCTGGGGAGATGTTCTGAGTGGAGTGTCCCAAGGATCAGTGCTGGGGAGATGAACTGAGTGGAGTGTCCCAGGGACTGATGCTGGAGAGATGTTCTGAGTGGGGTGTCCCAGGGATCGGTGCTGGGGACATGCACTGAGTGGGGTGTCCCAGGGATCGGTGCTGGTGGATGTACTGAGTGGGGTGTCCCAAGGATCGGTGCTGGGGAGATGTACTGAGTGGAGTGTCCCAGGGATTGGTGCTGGGGAGACGTACTGATTGGAGTCCCCCGGGGATCGGTGCTGGGGAGATGTACTGAGTGGACTGTCCCAGTGATCGGTGCTGGGGAGATGTACAGAGTGGAGTTTGCCAGTGATCGGTGCTGGGGAGATGTACTGAATGGGGTGTCCCAGGGATCGGTGCTGGGGAGATGGACTGTGTGGAGTGTCCCAAGGATCGGTGCGGGTGGGTGTACTGAGTGGAGTGTCCCAGGGATCGGTGCTGGGGAGATGTACTGAGTGGAGTGTCCCAGGGATCGGTGCTGGGGAGATGTACTGAGTGGAGTGTCGCAGGGATCGGTGCTGGGGAGATGTACCGAGTGGGGTGTCCCAGGGATCGGTGCTGGGGAGATGTACTGAGTGGGGTGTGCCAGGGATCGGTGCTGGGGAGATATACTGAGTGGAGTGTCCCAGGGATCAGTGCTGGGGAGATGTACTGAGTGGGGTGTCCCAGGGATCGGTGCTGGTGAGATGTACTGAGTGGAGTGTCGCTTGGATCGGAACTGGGGAGATGTACTGAGTGGGGTGTCCCAGGGATCGGTGCTGGGGGGATGTACTGAGTGGAATGTCCCAGGGACCGGTGCTGGGGAGATGTACTGAGTGGGGTGTCACAGGGATCGGTGCTGGGGAGATGCACTGAGTGGGGTGTCCCAGGGATCGGTGCTGGGGGGATGTACTGAGTGGAGTGTCCCTGGGATCGGTGCTGGGGAGATGTACTGAGTGGAGTGTCCCAGGGATCGGTGCTGGGGAGATGTACTGAATGGAGTGTCGCATGGATCGGTGCTGGGGAGATGTACTGAGTGGGGTGTCCCAGGGATCGGTGCTGGGGAGATGTACTGAGTGGAGTGTCCCAAAGATCGGTGCTGGGGAGATGTACCGAGTGGGGTGTCCCAGGTATCGGTGCTGGGGAGATGTACTGAGTGGGGTGTCCCAGGGATCGGTGCTGGGGAGCTGTACTGAGTGGGGTGTCCCAGGGATCGGTGCTGGGGACATGTATTGAGTGGGGTGTCCCAGGGATCGGTGCTGGGGAGATGTACTGAGTGGAGTGTCCCAGGGATCGGTGCTGGGGTGATGTACTGAGTGAAGTGTCCCAGGGATCGGTGCTGGGGAGATGTACTGAGTGGGGTGTCACAAGGATCGGTGCTGGGGAGATGTACTGAGTGGAGTCTCCCAATGATCGGTGCTGGGGAGATGTACTGAGTGGAGTGCCCCAGGGATCGGTGCTGGGGAGATGTACTGAGTGGAGTGTCCCAGGCATCGGTGCTGGGGAGATGTACTGAGTGGGGTGTCCCAGGGATCGGTGCTGGGGAGATGTACTGAGTGGAGTGTCCCAGGGATCGGTGCTGGGGAGATGTACTGAGTGGAGTGTCCCAGGGATCGGTGCTGGGGAGATGTACTGAGTGGAGTGTCCCAGGGATCGGTGCTGGGGAGATGTACTGAGTGCCATGTCCCAGGGATCGGTGCTGGGGAGATGTACTGAGTGGGGTGTCCCAGGGATCGGTGCTGGGGAGATGTACTGAGTGGAGTGTCCCAGGGATCGGTGCTGGGGAGATGTACTGAGTGGAGTGTCCCAGGGATCGGTGCTGGGGAGATGTACTGAGTGGGGTGTCCCAGGGATTGGTGCTGGGGAGATGTCCATAGTGGGGTGTCCCAGGAATCGGAGCTGGGGAGATGTACTGTGTGCGGTGTCCCAGGGATCGGTGCTGGTGGATGTATTGAGTGCGGTGTCCCAGGGATCGGTGCTGGGGAGATGTACTGAGTGGGATGTCCCAGGGATCGGTGCTGGGGAGATGTACTGAGTGGGGTGTCCCAGTGATCGGTGCTGGGGAGATGTACTGAGTGGAGTATCCCAGGGATCGGTGCTGGGGAGATGTACTGAGTGGAGTGTCCCAGGGATCGGTGCTCGGGAGATGTACTCAGTGGAGTGTCCCAGGGATCGATGCTGGGGAGATGTACAGAGTGGAGTGCCCCTGGGATCGGTGCTGGGGAGATGTGCTGAGTGGAGTGTCCCAGGGATCGGTGCTGGGGAGATGTACTGAGTAGGGTCTCCCAGGGATCGGTGCTGGGGAGATGTATTGAGTGGGGTGTCCCAGGGATCGGTGCTGGGGAGATGTACTGAGTGGGGTGTCCCAGGGATCGTTGCAGGGGAGATGTACTGAGTGAAGTGTCCCAGGGATCGGTGCAGGGGAGATGTACTGAGTGGAGTGTCCCAGGGATCGGTGCTGGTGGATGTACTGAGTGGGGTTTCCCAGGGATCGGTGCTGGGGAGATGTACTGGGTGGGGTGTCCCAAGGATCGGTGCTGGGGAGATGTAATGAGTGGGGTGTCCCAGGGATCGGAGCTGGGGAGATGTACTGAGTGGGGTGTCCCAGGGATCGGTGCTGGGGAGATGTACTGAGTGGGGTGTCCCAGGGATCAGTGCTGGGGACATGCACTGAGTGGAGTGTCCCAGGGACCGATGCTGGAGAGATGTACTGAGTGGGGTGTCCCAGGGATCGGTGCTGGGGACATGCACTGAGTGGGGTGTCCCAGGGATCGGTGCTGGTGGATGTACTGAGTGGGGTGTCCCAAGGATCGGTGCTGGGGAGATGTACTGAGTGGAGTGTCCCAGGGATTGGTGCTGGGGAGATGTACTGATTGGAGGGTCCCAGGGATCGGTGCTGGGGAGATGTACTGAGTGGAGTTTCCCAGTGATCGGTGCTGGGGAGATGTACTGTGTGGAGTGTCCCAAGGATCGGTGCGGGTGGATGTACTGAGTGGAGTGTCCCAGGGATCGGTGCTGGGGAGATGTACTGAGTGGAGTGTCCCAGGGATCGGTGCTGGGGAGATGTACTGAGTGGAGTGTCGCAGCGATCGGTGCTGGGGAGATGTACCGAGTGGGGTGTCCCAGGGATCGGTGCTGGGGAGATGTACTGAGTGGGGTGTGCCAGGGATCGGTGCTGGGGAGATATATTGAGTGGAGTGTCCCAGGGATCAGTGCTGGGGAGATGTACTGAGTGGGGTGTCCCAGGGATCGGTGCTGGGGAGGTTTACTGAGTGCGGTGTCCCAGGGGTCGGTGCTGGGGAGATTTACTGAGTGAAGTGTCCCAGGGATCGGTGCTGGGGAGCTGTACTGAGTGGGGGGTCACAAGGTTCGGTGCTGGGGAGATGTACTGAGTGGAGTGTCCCAAGGATTGGTGCTGGGGAGATGTACTGAGTGGAGTGTCCCAGGGATCGGTGCTGTGGAGATGTACTGATTGGAGTGTCCCAGGGATCGGTGCTGGGGAGATGTACTGAGTGGAGTGTCACAGGGATCGGTGCTGGGGAGATGTACTGAGTGGGGTGTCCCAGGGATCGGAGCTGGGGAGATGTACTGAGTGGAGTGTCCCAGGGATCGGTGCTGGGGAGATGTACTGAGTGGGGTGTCCCAGGTATCGGTGCTGGGGAGATATACTGAGTGGGGTGTCCCAGGGATCGGTGCTGGGGAGCTGTACTGAGTGGGGTGTCCCAGCGATCGGTGCTGGGGAGATGTACTGAGTGGGGTGTCCCAGGGATCTGTGCTGGGGAGATGTACTGAGTGGGGTGTCCCAGGGATCGGTGCTGGTGAGATGTACTGTGTGAAGTGTCCCAGGGATCGGTGCTGGGGAGATGTACTGAGTGGGGTGTCCCAAGGATCGGTGCTGGGGAGATATACTGAGTGGGGTGTCCCAGGGATCGGTGCTGGGGAGATGTACTGAGTGGAGTGTCCCAGGGATCGGTGCTGGGGAGATGTACTGAGTGGGGTGCCCCAAGGATCGGTGCTGGGGAGATGTACTGAGTGGGGTGTCCCAGAGATCGGTGCTGGGGAGATGTACTGAGTGGGGTGTCCCAGGGATCGGTGCTGGGGAGCTGTACTGAGTGGGGTGTCCCAGGGATCGGTGCTGGGGTGATGTACTGAGTGGGGTGTCCCAGGGATCGGTGCTGGAGAGATGTACTGAGTGAGGTGTCCCAGGGATCGGTGCTGGGGAGATGTACTGAGTGGAGTGTCCCAGGGATCGGTGCTGCGGAGATGTACTGAGTGGGGTGTCCCAGCGATCGGTTCTGGGGAGATGTACTGTGTGGAGTGTCCCAAGGATCAGTGCTGGTGGATGTACTGAGTGGAGTGTCCCAAGGATCGGTGCTGGGGAGATATACTGAGTGGGGTGTCCCAGGGATCGGTGCTGGGGAGATGTACTGAGTGGGGTGTGCCAGGGTTCGGTGCTGGGGAGATGTACTGAGTGGAGTATCCCAGGGATCGGTGCTGGGGAATTGCACTGAGTGGAGTGTCCCAGGGATCGGTGCTGGGGAGATGTGCTGAGTGGGGTGTCCCAGGGATCGCTGCTGGGGAGATGTTCTGAGTGGGGTGTCCCAAGGATCGGTGCTGGTGGATGTACTGAGTGGGGTGTCCCAACGATCGGTGCTGGGGAGATGTACTGAGTGGAGTGTCCCAGGGATTGGTGCTGGGGAGATGTACTGAGTGGAGTGTCCCAGGGATCGGTGCTGGGGAGATGTACTGAGTGGGGTGTCCCGGGGATCGTTGCTGGGGAGATGTACTGAGTGGGGTGTCCCAGGAATCGTTGCTGGGGAGATATACTGAGTGGAGTGTCCCAGGGATCGGTGCTGGGGAGATGTACTGAGTGGAGTGTCCCAGGGATCGTTGCTGGGGAGATATACTGAGTGGAGTGTCCCAGGAATCGGTGCTGGGGAGATGTACTGAGTGGAGTGTCCCAATGATCGGTGCTCGGGAGATGTACTGAGTGGAGTGTCCCAGGGATCGGTGCTGGGGAGATGTACTGAGTGGAGTGTCCCAAGGATTGGTGCTGGGGAGATGTACTGAGTGGAGTGTCCCAGGGATCGGTGCTGGGAGATGTACTGTGTGGAGTGTCCCAAGGATCGGTGCTGGTGGATGTTCTGAGTGGAGTGTCCCAGGGATCGGTGCTGGGGAGATGTACTGATTGGAGTGTCCCAGGGATCGGTGCTGGGGAGATGTACTGAGTGGAGTGTCACAGGGATCGGTGCTGGGGAGATGTACTGGGTGGGGTGTCCCAAGGATCGGTGCTGGGGAGATGTAATGAGTGGGGTGTCCCAGGGATCGGAGCTGGGGAAATGTACTGAGTGGAGTGTCCCAGGGATCGGTGCTGGGGAGATGTACTGAGTGGGGTGTCCCAGGGATCGGTGCTGGGGAGATGTACTGAGTGGGGTGTCCCAGGGATCAGTGCTGGGGAGATGTACTGAGTGGAGTGTCCCAAGGATCAGTGCTGGGGAGATGAACTGAGTGGAGTGTCCCAGGGACCGATGCTGGAGAGATGTACTGAGTGGGGTGTCCCAGGGATCGGTGCTGGGGACATGCACTGAGTGGAGTGTCCCAGGGATCGGTGCTGGTGGATGTACTGAGTGGGGTGTCCCAAGGATCGGTGCTGGGGAGATGTACTGAGTGGAGTGTCCCAGGGATTGGTGCTGGGGAGATGTACTGTTTGGAGTGTCCCAGGGATCGGTGCTGGGGAGATGTACTGAGTGGAGTGTCCCAGTGATCGGTGCTGGGGAGATGTACTGAGTGGAGTGCCCCTGGGATCGGTGCTGGGGAGATGTGCTGAGTGGAGTGTCCCAGGGATCGGTGCTGGGGAGATGTACTGAGTAGGGTCTCCCAGGGATCGGTGCTGGGGAGATGTATTGAGTGGGGTGTCCCAGGGATCGGTGCTGGGGAGATGTACTGAGTGGGGTGTCCCAGGGATCGTTGCAGGGGAGATGTACTGAGTGAAGTGTCCCAGGGATCGGTGCAGGGGAGATGTACTGAGTGGAGTGTCCCAGGGATCGGTGCTGGTGGATGTACTGAGTGGGGTTTCCCAGGGATCGGTGCTGGGGAGATGTACTGGGTGGGGTGTCCCAAGGATCGGTGCTGGGGAGATGTAATGAGTGGGGTGTCCCAGGGATCGGAGCTGGGGAGATGTACTGAGTGGGGTGTCCCAGGGATCGGTGCTGGGGAGATGTACTGAGTGGGGTGTCCCAGGGATCAGTGCTGGGGACATGCACTGAGTGGAGTGTCCCAGGGACCGATGCTGGAGAGATGTACTGAGTGGGGTGTCCCAGGGATCGGTGCTGGGGACATGCACTGAGTGGGGTGTCCCAGGGATCGGTGCTGGTGGATGTACTGAGTGGGGTGTCCCAAGGATCGGTGCTGGGGAGATGTACTGAGTGGAGTGTCCCAGGGATTGGTGCTGGGGAGATGTACTGATTGGAGGGTCCCAGGGATCGGTGCTGGGGAGATGTACTGAGTGGAGTTTCCCAGTGATCGGTGCTGGGGAGATGTACTGTGTGGAGTGTCCCAAGGATCGGTGCGGGTGGATGTACTGAGTGGAGTGTCCCAGGGATCGGTGCTGGGGAGATGTACTGAGTGGAGTGTCCCAGGGATCGGTGCTGGGGAGATGTACTGAGTGGAGTGTCGCAGCGATCGGTGCTGGGGAGATGTACCGAGTGGGGTGTCCCAGGGATCGGTGCTGGGGAGATGTACTGAGTGGGGTGTGCCAGGGATCGGTGCTGGGGAGATATATTGAGTGGAGTGTCCCAGGGATCAGTGCTGGGGAGATGTACTGAGTGGGGTGTCCCAGGGATCGGTGCTGGGGAGGTTTACTGAGTGCGGTGTCCCAGGGGTCGGTGCTGGGGAGATTTACTGAGTGAAGTGTCCCAGGGATCGGTGCTGGGGAGCTGTACTGAGTGGGGGGTCACAAGGTTCGGTGCTGGGGAGATGTACTGAGTGGAGTGTCCCAAGGATTGGTGCTGGGGAGATGTACTGAGTGGAGTGTCCCAGGGATCGGTGCTGTGGAGATGTACTGATTGGAGTGTCCCAGGGATCGGTGCTGGGGAGATGTACTGAGTGGAGTGTCACAGGGATCGGTGCTGGGGAGATGTACTGAGTGGGGTGTCCCAGGGATCGGAGCTGGGGAGATGTACTGAGTGGAGTGTCCCAGGGATCGGTGCTGGGGAGATGTACTGAGTGGGGTGTCCCAGGTATCGGTGCTGGGGAGATATACTGAGTGGGGTGTCCCAGGGATCGGTGCTGGGGAGCTGTACTGAGTGGGGTGTCCCAGCGATCGGTGCTGGGGAGATGTACTGAGTGGGGTGTCCCAGGGATCTGTGCTGGGGAGATGTACTGAGTGGGGTGTCCCAGGGATCGGTGCTGGTGAGATGTACTGTGTGAAGTGTCCCAGGGATCGGTGCTGGGGAGATGTACTGAGTGGGGTGTCCCAAGGATCGGTGCTGGGGAGATATACTGAGTGGGGTGTCCCAGGGATCGGTGCTGGGGAGATGTACTGAGTGGAGTGTCCCAGGGATCGGTGCTGGGGAGATGTACTGAGTGGGGTGCCCCAAGGATCGGTGCTGGGGAGATGTACTGAGTGGGGTGTCCCAGAGATCGGTGCTGGGGAGATGTACTGAGTGGGGTGTCCCAGGGATCGGTGCTGGGGAGCTGTACTGAGTGGGGTGTCCCAGGGATCGGTGCTGGGGTGATGTACTGAGTGGGGTGTCCCAGGGATCGGTGCTGGAGAGATGTACTGAGTGAGGTGTCCCAGGGATCGGTGCTGGGGAGATGTACTGAGTGGAGTGTCCCAGGGATCGGTGCTGCGGAGATGTACTGAGTGGGGTGTCCCAGCGATCGGTTCTGGGGAGATGTACTGTGTGGAGTGTCCCAAGGATCAGTGCTGGTGGATGTACTGAGTGGAGTGTCCCAGGGATCGGTGCTGGGGATATGTACTGAGTGGGGTGTTCCAAGGATCGGTGCTGGGGAGATGTACTGAGTGGGGTGTGCCAGGGTTCGGTGCTGGGGAGATGTACTGAGTGGAGTATCCCAGGGATCGGTGCTGGGGAATTGCACTGAGTGGAGTGTCCCAGGGATCGGTGCTGGGGAGATGTGCTGAGTGGGGTGTCCCAGGGATCGCTGCTGGGGAGATGTTCTGAGTGGGGTGTCCCAAGGATCGGTGCTGGTGGATGTACTGAGTGGGGTGTCCCAACGATCGGTGCTGGGGAGATGTACTGAGTGGAGTGTCCCAGGGATTGGTGCTGGGGAGATGTACTGAGTGGAGTGTCCCAGGGATCGGTGCTGGGGAGATGTACTGAGTGGGGTGTCCCGGGGATCGTTGCTGGGGAGATGTACTGAGTGGGGTGTCCCAGGAATCGTTGCTGGGGAGATATACTGAGTGGAGTGTCCCAGGGATCGGTGCTGGGGAGATGTACTGAGTGGAGTGTCCCAGGGATCGTTGCTGGGGAGATATACTGAGTGGAGTGTCCCAGGGATCGGTGCTGGGGAGATGTACTGAGTGGAGTGTCCCAATGATCGGTGCTCGGGAGATGTACTGAGTGGAGTGTCCCAGGGATCGGTGCTGGGGAGATGTACTGAGTGGAGTGTCCCAAGGATTGGTGCTGGGGAGATGTACTGAGTGGAGTGTCCCAGGGATCGGTGCTGGGAGATGTACTGTGTGGAGTGTCCCAAGGATCGGTGCTGGTGGATGTTCTGAGTGGAGTGTCCCAGGGATCGGTGCTGGGGAGATGTACTGATTGGAGTGTCCCAGGGATCGGTGCTGGGGAGATGTACTGAGTGGAGTGTCACAGGGATCGGTGCTGGGGAGATGTACTGGGTGGGGTGTCCCAAGGATCGGTGCTGGGGAGATGTAATGAGTGGGGTGTCCCAGGGATCGGAGCTGGGGAAATGTACTGAGTGGAGTGTCCCAGGGATCGGTGCTGGGGAGATGTACTGAGTGGGGTGTCCCAGGGATCGGTGCTGGGGAGATGTACTGAGTGGGGTGTCCCAGGGATCAGTGCTGGGGAGATGTACTGAGTGGAGTGTCCCAAGGATCAGTGCTGGGGAGATGAACTGAGTGGAGTGTCCCAGGGACCGATGCTGGAGAGATGTACTGAGTGGGGTGTCCCAGGGATCGGTGCTGGGGACATGCACTGAGTGGAGTGTCCCAGGGATCGGTGCTGGTGGATGTACTGAGTGGGGTGTCCCAAGGATCGGTGCTGGGGAGATGTACTGAGTGGAGTGTCCCAGGGATTGGTGCTGGGGAGATGTACTGTTTGGAGTGTCCCAGGGATCGGTGCTGGGGAGATGTACTGAGTGGAGTGTCCCAGTGATCGGTGCTGGGGAGATGTACTGAGTGGAGTTTCCCAGGGATCGGTGCTGGGGAGATGTACTGAATGGGGTGTCCCAGGGATCGGTGCTGGGGAGATGTACTGTGTGGAGTGTCCCAAGGATCGGTGCGGGTGGATGTACTGAGTGGAGTGTCCCAGGGATCGGTGCTGGGGAGATGTACTGAGTGGAGTGTCGCAGGGATCGGTGCTGGGGAGATGTACCGAGTGGGGTGTCCCAGGGATCGGTGCTGGGGAGATGTACTGAGTGGGGTGTGCCAGGGATCGGTGCTGGGGAGATATACTGAGTGGAGTGTCCCAGGGATCAGTGCTGGGGAGATGTACTGAGTGGGGTGTCCCAGGGATCGGTGCTGGGGAGGTTTACTGAGTGCGGTGTCCCAGGGATCGGCGCTGGGGAGATGTACTGAGTGGAGTTTCGCAGGGATCGGTGCTGGGGAGATGTACCGAGTGGGGTGTCCCAGGGATCGGTGCTGGGGAGATGTACTGAGTGGGGTGTGCCAGGGATCGGTGCTGGGGAGATATACTGAGTGGAGTGTCCAAGGGATCAGTGCTGGGGAGATGTACTGAGTGGGGTGTCCCAGGGATCGGTGCTGGGGAGGCTTACTGAGTGCGGTGTCCCAGGGATCGGTGCTGGGGAGATGTACTGAGTGAAGTGTCCCAGGGATCGGTGCTGGGGAGCTGTACTGAGTGGGGTGTCACAAGGTTCGGTGCTGGGGAGATGTACTGAGTGGAGTGTCCCAAGGATTGGTGCTGGGGAGATGTACTGAGTGGAGTGTCCCAGGGATCGGTGCTGGGAGATGTACTGTGTGGAGTGTCCCAAGGATCGGTGCTGGTGGATGTACTGAGTGGAGTGTCCCAGGGATCGGTGCTGGGGAGATGTACTGAGTGAAGTGTCCCAGGGATCGGTGCTGGGGAGCTGTACTGAGTGGGGGGTCACAAGGTTCGGTGCTGGGGAGATGTACTGAGTGGAGTGTCCCAAGGATTGGTGCTGGGGAGATGTACTGAGTGGAGTGTCCCAGGGATCGGTGCTGGGAGATGTACTGTGTGGAGTGTCCCAAGGATCGGTGCTGGTGGATGTAATGAGTGGAGTGTCCCAGGGATCGGTGCTGGGGAGATGTACTGATTGGAGTGTCCCAGGGATCGGTGCTGGGGCGATGTACTGAGTGGAGTGTCACAGGGATCGGTGCTGGGGAGATGTACTGAGTGGGGTGTCCCAGGGATCGGAGCTGGGCAGATGTACTGAGTGGAGTGTCCCAGGGATTGGTGCTGGGGAGATGTACTGAGTGGGGTGTGCCAGGGTTCGGTGCTGGGGAGATGTACTGAGTGGAGTGTCCCAGGGATCGGTGCTGGGGAGATGTACTGAGTGGAGTGTCCCAGGGATCGGTGCTGGTGGATGTGCTGAGTGGGGTGTCCCAGGGATCGGTGCTGGGGAGATGTACTGGGTGGGGTGTCCCAAGGATCGGTGCTGGGGAGATGTAATGAGTGGGGTGTCCCAGGGATCGGAGCTGGGGAAATGTACTGAGTGGAGTGTCCCAGGGATCGGTGCTGGGGAGATGTACTGAGTGGGGTGTCCCAGGGATCGGTGCTGGGGAGATGTACTGAGTGGGGTGTCCCAGGGATCAGTGCTGGGGAGATGTACTGAGTGGAGTGTCCCAAGGATCAGTGCTGGGGAGATGAACTGAGTGGAGTGTCCCAGGGACCGATGCTGGAGAGATGTACTGAGTGGGGTGTCCCAGGGATCGGTGCTGGGGACATGCACTGAGTGGAGTGTCCCAGGGATCGGTGCTGGTGGATGTACTGAGTGGGGTGTCCCAAGGATCGGTGCTGGGGAGATGTACTGAGTGGAGTGTCCCAGGGATTGGTGCTGGGGAGATGTACTGTTTGGAGTGTCCCAGGGATCGGTGCTGGGGAGATGTACTGAGTGGAGTGTCCCAGTGATCGGTGCTGGGGAGATGTACTGAGTGGAGTTTCCCAGGGATCGGTGCTGGGGAGATGTACTGAATGGGGTGTCCCAGGGATCGGTGCTGGGGAGATGTACTGTGTGGAGTGTCCCAAGGATCGGTGCGGGTGGATGTACTGAGTGGAGTGTCCCAGGGATCGGTGCTGGGGAGATGTACTGAGTGGAGTGTCGCAGGGATCGGTGCTGGGGAGATGTACCGAGTGGGGTGTTCCAGGGATCGGTGCTGGGGAGATGTACTGAGTGGGGTGTGCCAGGGATCGGTGCTGGGGAGATATACTGAGTGGAGTGTCCCAGGGATCAGTGCTGGGGAGATGTACTGAGTGGGGTGTCCCAGGGATCGGTGCTGGGGAGGTTTACTGAGTGCGGTGTCCCAGGGATCGGCGCTGGGGAGATGTACTGAGTGGAGTTTCGCAGGGATCGGTGCTGGGGAGATGTACCGAGTGGGGTGTCCCAGGGATCGGTGCTGGGGAGATGTACTGAGTGGGGTGTGCCAGGGATCGGTGCTGGGGAGATGTACTGAGTGGAGTGTCCCAGGGATCGGTGCTGGGGAGATGTACTGAGTGGAGTGTCACAGGGATCAGTGCTGGGGAGATGTACTGAGTGGGGTGTTCCAAGGATCGGTGCTGGGGAGATGTACTGAGTGGGGTGTGCCAGGGTTCGGTGCTGGGGAGATGTACTGAGTGGAGTGTCCCAGGGATCGGTGCTGGGGAGATGTACTGAGTGGAGTGTCCCAGGGATCGGTGCTGGTGGATGTACTGAGTGGGGTGTCCCAGGGATCGGTGCTGGGGAGATGTACTGGGTGGGGTGTCCCAAGGATCGGTGCTGGGGAGATGTAATGAGTGGGGTGTCCCAGGGATCGGAGCTGGGGAGATGTACTGAGTGGAGTGTCCCAGGGATCGGTGCTGGGGAGATGTACTGAGTGGGGTGTCCCAGGGATCGGTGCTGGGGAGATGTACTGAGTGGGGTGTCCCAGGGATCAGTGCTGGGGAGATGTACTGAGTGGAGTGTCCCAAGGATCAGTGCTGGGGAGATGAACTGAGTGGAGTGTCCCAGGGACCGATGCTGGAGAGATGTACTGAGTGGGGTGTCCCAGGGATCGGTGCTGGGGACATGCACTGAGTGGAGTGTCCCAGGGATCGGTGCTGGTGGATGTACTGAGTGGGGTGTCCCAAGGATCGGTGCTGGGGAGATGTACTGAGTGGAGTGTCCCAGGGATTGGTGCTGGGGAGATGTACTGTTTGGAGTGTCCCAGGGATCGGTGCTGGGGAGATGTACTGAGTGGAGTGTCCCAGTGATCGGTGCTGCGGAGATGTACTGAGTGGAGTTTCCCAGGGATCGGTGCTGGGGAGATGTACTGAATGGGGTGTCCCAGGGATCGGTGCTGGGGAGATGTACTGTGTGGAGTGTCCCAAGAATCGGTGCGGGTGGATGTACTGAGTGGAGTGTCCCAGGGATCGGTGCTGGGGAGATGTACTGAGTGGAGTGTCCCAGGGATCGGTGCTGGGGAGATGTACTGAGTGGAGTGTCGCAGGGATCGGTGCTGGGGAGATGTACCGAGTGGGGTGTCCCAGGGATCGGTGCTGGGGAGATGTACTGAGTGGGGTGTGCCAGGGATCGGTGCTGGGGAGATATACTGAGTGGAGTGTCCCAGGGATCATTGCTGGGGAGATGTACTGAGTGGGGTGTCCCAGGGATCGGTGCTGGGGAGGTTTACTGAGTGCGGTGTCCCAGGGATCGGTGCTGGGGAGATGTACTGAGTGGAGTTTCGCAGGGATCGGTGCTGGGGAGATGTACCGAGTGGGGTGTCCCAGGGATCGGTGCTGGGGAGATGTACTGAGTGGGGTGTGCCAGGGATCGGTGCTGGGGAGATATACTGAGTGGAGTGTCCCAGGGATCAGTGCTGGGGAGATGTACTGAGTGGGGTGTCCCAGGGATCGGTGCTGGGGAGGTTTACTGAGTGCGGTGTCCCAGGGATCGGTGCTGGGGAGATGTACTGAGTGAAGTGTCCCAGGGATCGGTGCTGGGGAGCTGTACTGAGTGGGGTGTCACAAGGTTCGGTGCTGGGGAGATGTACTGAGTGGAGTGTCCCAAGGATTGGTGCTGGGGAGATGTACTGAGTGGAGTGTCCCAGTGATCGGTGCTGGGAGATGTACTGTGTGGAGTGTCCCAAGGATCGGTGCTGGTGGATGTACTGAGTGGAGAGTCCCAGGGATCGGTGCTGGGGTGATGTACTGAGTGAAGTGTCCCAGGGATCGGTGCTGGGGAGCTGTACTGAGTGGGGGGTCACAAGGTTCGGTGCTGGGGAGATGTACTGAGTGGAGTGTCCCAAGGATTGGTGCTGGGGAGATGTACTGAGTGGAGTGTCCCAGGGATCGGTGCTGGGAGATGTACTGTGTGGAGTGTCCCAAGGATCGGTGCTGGTGGATGTACTGAGTGGAGTGTCCCAGGGATCGGTGCTGGGGAGATGTACTGATTGGAGTGTCCCAGGGATCGGTGCTGGGGAGATGTACTGAGTGGAGTGTCACAGGGATCGGTGCTGGGGAGATGTACTGAGTGGGGTGTCCCAGGGACCGGAGCTGGGGAGATGTACTGAGTGGAGTGTCCCAGGGATCGGTGCTGGGGAGATGTACTGAGTGGGGTGTCCCAGATATCGGTGCTGGGGAGATACGCTGAGTGGGGTGTCCCAGGGATCGGTGCTGGGGAGCTGTACTGAGTGGGGTGTCCCAGCGATCGGTGCTGGGGAGATGTACTGAGTGGGGTGTCCCAGGGATCGGTGCTGGGGAGATGTACTGAGTGGGGTGTCCCAGGGATCGGTGCTGGTGAGATGTACTGAGTGAAGTGTCCCAGGGATCGGTGCTGGGGAGATGTACTGAGTGGGGTGTCCCAAGGATCGGTGCTGGGGAGATGTACTGAGTGGGGTGTCCCAGGGATCGGTGCTGGGGAGATGTACTGAGTGGAGTGTCCCAGGGATCGGTGCTGGGGAGATGTACTGAGTGGGGTGCCCCAAGGATCGGTGCTGGGGAGATGTACTGAGTGGGGTGTCCCAGAGATCGGTGCTGGGGAGATGTACTGAGTGGGGTGTCCCAGGGATCGGTGCTGGGGAGATGTACTGAGTGGGGTGTCCCAGGGATCGGTGCTGGGGAGATGTACTGAGTGGGGTGTCCCAGGGATCGGTGCTGGAGAGATTTACTGAGTGAGGTGTCCCAGGGATTGATGCTGGGGAGATGTACTGAGTGGAGTGTCCCAGGGATCGGTGCTGCGGAGATGTACTGAGTGGGGTGTCCCAGCGATCGTTTCTTGGGAGATGTACTGTGTGCAGTGTCCCAAGGATCGGTGCTGGTGGATGTACTGAGTGGAGTGTCCCAGGGATCGGTGCTGGGGAGATGTACTGAGTGGGGTGTTCCAAGGATCGGTGCTGGGGAGATGTACTGAGTGGGGTGTGCCAGGGTTCGGTGCTGGGGAGATGTACTGAGTGGAGTATCCCAGGGATCGGTGCTGGGGAATTGCACTGAGTGGAGTGTCCCAGGGATCGGTGCTGTGGAGATGTGCTGAGTGGGGTGTCCCAGGGATCGCTGCTGGGGAGATTTTCTGAGTGGGGTGTCCCAGGGATCGGTGCTGGGGAGCTGTACTGAGTGGGGTGTCCCAGCGATCGGTGCTGGGGAGATGCACTGAGTGGGGTGTCCCAGGGATCGGTGCTGGGGAGATGTACTGAGTGGGGTGTCCCAGGGATCGGTGCTGGGGAGATGTATTGAGTGGGGTGTCCCGGGGATCGTTGCTGGGGAGATGTACTGAGTGGGCTGTCCCAGGAATCGTTGCTGGGGAGATATACTGAGTGGGGTGTCCCAGGGATCGGTGCTGGGGAGATGTACTGAGTGGAGTGTCCCAGGGATCGTTGCTGGGGAGATATACTGAGTGGAGTGTCCCAGGGATCGGTGCTGGGGAGATGTACTGAGTGGAGTGTCCCAATGATCGGTGCTGGGGAGATGTACTGAGTGGAGTATCCCAGGGATCGGTGCTGGGGAGATGTACTGAGTGGAGTGTCCCAAGGATTGGTGCTGGGGAGATGTACTGAGTGGAGTGTCCCAGGGATCGGTGCTGGGAGATGTACTGTGTGGAGTGTCCCAAGGATCGGTGCTGGTGGATGTTCTGAGTGGAGTGTCCCAGGGATCGGTGCTGGGGAGATGTACTGATTGGAGTGTCCCAGGGATCGGTGCTGGGGAGATGTACTGAGTGGAGTGTCACAGGGATCGGTGCTGGGGAGATGTACTGAGTGGGGTGTTCCCAGGATCGGTGCTGGGGAGATGTACTGAGTGGGGTGTGCCAGGGTTCGGTGCTGGGGAGATGTACTGAGTGGAGTGTCCCAGGGATCGGTGCTGGGGAGATGTACTGAGTGGAGTGTCCCAGGGATCGGTGCTGGTGGATGTACTGAGTGGGGTGTCCCAGGGATCGGTGCTGGGGAGATGTACTGGGTGGGGTGTCCCAAGGATCGGTGCTGGGGAGATGTAATGAGTGGGGTGTCCCAGGGATCGGAGCTGGGGAGATGTACTGAGTGGAGTGTCCCAGGGATCGGTGCTGGGGAGATGTACTGAGTGGGGTGTCCCAGGGATCGGTGCTGGGGAGATGTACTGAGTGGGGTGTCCCAGGGATCAGTGCTGGGGAGATGTACTGAGTGGAGTGTCCCAAGGATCAGTGCTGGGGAGATGAACTGAGTGGAGTGTCCCAGGGACCGATGCTGGAGAGATGTACTGAGTGGGGTGTCCCAGGGATCGGTGCTGGGGACATGCACTGAGTGGAGTGTCCCAGGGATCGGTGCTGGTGGATGTACTGAGTGGGGTGTCCCAAGGATCGGTGCTGGGGAGATGTACTGAGTGGAGTGTCCCAGGGATTGGTGCTGGGGAGATGTACTGTTTGGAGTGTCCCAGGGATCGGTGCTGGGGAGATGTACTGAGTGGAGTGTCCCAGTGATCGGTGCTGCGGAGATGTACTGAGTGGAGTTTCCCAGGGATCGGTGCTGGGGAGATGTACTGAATGGGGTGTCCCAGGGATCGGTGCTGGGGAGATGTACTGTGTGGAGTGTCCCAAGAATCGGTGCGGGTGGATGTACTGAGTGGAGTGTCCCAGGGATCGGTGCTGGGGAGATGTACTGAGTGGAGTGTCCCAGGGATCGGTGCTGGGGAGATGTACTGAGTGGAGTGTCGCAGGGATCGGTGCTGGGGAGATGTACCGAGTGGGGTGTCCCAGGGATCGGTGCTGGGGAGATGTACTGAGTGGGGTGTGCCAGGGATCGGTGCTGGGGAGATATACTGAGTGGAGTGTCCCAGGGATCATTGCTGGGGAGATGTACTGAGTGGGGTGTCCCAGGGATCGGTGCTGGGGAGGTTTACTGAGTGCGGTGTCCCAGGGATCGGTGCTGGGGAGATGTACTGAGTGGAGTTTCGCAGGGATCGGTGCTGGGGAGATGTACCGAGTGGGGTGTCCCAGGGATCGGTGCTGGGGAGATGTACTGAGTGGGGTGTGCCAGGGATCGGTGCTGGGGAGATATACTGAGTGGAGTGTCCCAGGGATCAGTGCTGGGGAGATGTACTGAGTGGGGTGTCCCAGGGATCGGTGCTGGGGAGGTTTACTGAGTGCGGTGTCCCAGGGATCGGTGCTGGGGAGATGTACTGAGTGAAGTGTCCCAGGGATCGGTGCTGGGGAGCTGTACTGAGTGGGGTGTCACAAGGTTCGGTGCTGGGGAGATGTACTGAGTGGAGTGTCCCAAGGATTGGTGCTGGGGAGATGTACTGAGTGGAGTGTCCCAGGGATCGGTGCTGGGAGATGTACTGTGTGGAGTGTCCCAAGGATCGGTGCTGGTGGATGTACTGAGTGGAGAGTCCCAGGGATCGGTGCTGGGGAGATGTACTGAGTGAAGTGTCCCAGGGATCGGTGCTGGGGAGCTGTACTGAGTGGGGGGTCACAAGGTTCGGTGCTGGGGAGATGTACTGAGTGGAGTGTCCCAAGGATTGGTGCTGGGGAGATGTACTGAGTGGAGTGTCCCAGGGATCGGTGCTGGGAGCTGTACTGTGTGGAGTGTCCCAAGGATCGGTGCTGGTGGATGTACTGAGTGGAGTGTCCCAGGGATCGGTGCTGGGGAGATGTACTGATTGGAGTGTCCCAGGGATCGGTGCTGGGGAGATGTACTGAGTCGAGTGTCACAGGGATCGGTGCTGGGGAGATGTACTGAGTGGGGTGTCCCAGGGACCGGAGCTGGGGAGATGTACTGAGCGGAGTGTCCCAGGGATCGGTGCTGGGGAGATGTACTGAGTGGGGTGTCCCAGATATCGGTGCTGGGGAGATACACTGAGTGGGATGTCCCAGGGATCGGTGCTGGGGAGCTGTACTGAGTGGGGTGTCCCAGCGATCGGTGCTGGGGAGATGTACTGAGTGGGGTGTCCCAGGGATCGGTGCTGGGGAGATGTACTGAGTGGGGTGTCCCAGGGATCGGTGCTGGTGAGATGTACTGAGTGAAGTGTCCCAGGGATCGGTGCTGGGGAGATGTACTGAGTGGGGTGTCCCAAGGATCGGTGCTGGGGAGATGTACTGAGTGGGGTGTCCCAGGGATCGGTGCTGGGGAGATGTACTGAGTGGAGTGTCCCAGGGATCGGTGCTGGGGAGATGTACTGAGTGGGGTGCCCCAAGGATCGGTGCTGGGGAGATGTACTGAGTGGGGTGTCCCAGAGATCGGTGCTGGGGAGATGTACTGAGTGGGGTGTCCCAGGGATCGGTGCTGGGGAGATGTACTGAGTGGGGTGTCCCAGGGATCGGTGCTGGGGAGATGTACTGAGTGGGGTGTCCCAGGGATCGGTGCTGGAGAGATTTACTGAGTGAGGTGTCCCAGGGATCGGTGCTGGGGAGATGTACTGAGTGGAGTGTCCCAGGGATCGGTGCTGCGGAGATGTACTGAGTGGGGTGTCCCAGCGATCGTTTCTTGGGAGATGTACTGTGTGCAGTGTCCCAAGGATCGGTGCTGGTGGATGTACTGAGTGGAGTGTCCCAGGGATCGGTGCTGGGGAGATGTACTGAGTGGGGTGTTCCAAGGATCGGTGCTGGGGAGATGTACTGAGTGGGGTGTGCCAGGGTTCGGTGCTGGGGAGATGTACTGAGTGGAGCATCCCAGGGATCGGTGCTGGGGAATTGCACTGAGTGGAGTGTCCCAGGGATCGGTGCTGTGGAGATGTGCTGAGTGGGGTGTCCCAGGGATCGCTGCTGGGGAGATGTTCTGAGTGGGGTGTCCCAAGGATCGGTGCTGGTGGATGTACTGAGTGGGGTGTCCCAAGGATCGGTGCTGGGGAGATGTACTGAGTGGAGTGTCCCAGGGATTGGTGCTGGGGAGATGTACTGAGTGGAGTGTCCCAGGGATCGGTGCTGGGGAGATGTACTGAGTGGGGTGCCCCGGGGATCGTTGCTGGGGAGATGTACTGAGTGGAGTGTCCCAGGAATCGTTGCTGGGGAGATATACTGAGTGGAGTGTCCCAGGGATCGGTGCTGGGGAGATGTACTGAGTGGAGTGTCCCAGGGATCGGTGCTGGGAGATGTACTGTGTGGAGTGTCCCAAGGATCGGTGCTGGTGGATGTACTGAGTGGAGTGTCCCAGGGATCGGTGCTGGGGAGCTGTACTGAGTGGGGGGTCACAAGGTTCGGTGCTGGGGAGATGTACTGAGTGGAGTGTCCCAAGGATTGGTGCTGGGGAGATGTACTGAGTGGAGTGTCCCAGGGATCGGTGCTGGGAGCTGTACTGTGTGGAGTGTCCCAAGGATCGGTGCTGGTGGATGTACTGAGTGGAGTGTCCCAGGGATCGGTGCTGGGGAGATGTACTGATTGGAGTGTCCCAGGGATCGGTGCTGGGGAGATGTACTGAGTCGAGTGTCACAGGGATCGGTGCTGGGGAGATGTACTGAGTGGGGTGTCCCAGGGACCGGAGCTGGGGAGATGTACTGAGCGGAGTGTCCCAGGGATCGGTGCTGGGGAGATGTACTGAGTGGGGTGTCCCAAGGATCGGTGCTGGGGAGATGTACTGAGTGGGGTGTCCCAGGGATCGGTGCTGGGGAGATGTACTGAGTGGAGTGTCCCAGGGATCGGTGCTGGGGAGATGTACTGAGTGGGGTGCCCCAGGGATCGGTGCTGGGAGATGTACTGTGTGGAGTGTCCCAAGGATCGATTCTGGTGGATGTTCTGAGTGGAGTGTCCCAGGGATCGGTGCTGGGGAGATGTACTGATTGGAGTGTCCCAGGGATCGGTGCTGGGGAGATGTACTGAGTGGAGTGTCCCAGCGATCGTTTCTTGGGAGATGTACTGTGTGCAGTGTCCCAAGGATCGGTGCTGGTGGATGTACTGAGTGGAGTGTCCCAGGGATCGGTGCTGGGGAGATGTACTGAGTGGGGTGTTCCAAGGATCGGTGCTGGGGAGATGTGCTGAGTGGGGTGTGCCAGGGTTCGGTGCTGGGGAGATGTACTGAGTGGAGTATCCCAGGGATCGGTGCTGGGGAATTGCACTGAGTGGAGTGTCCCAGGGATCGGTGCTGTGGAGATGTGCTGAGTGGGGTGTCCCAGGGATCGCTGCTGGGGAGATGTTCTGTGTGGGGTGTCCCAAGGATCGGTGCTGGTGGATGTACTGAGTGGGGTGTCCCAAGGATCGGTGCTGGGGAGATGTACTGAGTGGAGTGTCCCAGGGATTGGTGCTGGGGAGATGTACTGAGTGGAGTGTCCCAGGGATCGGTGCTGGGGAGATGTACTGAGTGGGGTGTCCCGGGGATCGTTGCTGGGGAGATGTACTGAGTGGAGTGTCCCAGGAATCGTTGCTGGGGATATATACTGAGTGGAGTGTCCCAGGGATCGGTGCTGGGGAGATGTACTGAGTGGAGTGTCCCAGGGATCGTTGCTGGGGAGATATACTGAGTGGAGTGTCTCAGGGATCGGTGCTGGGGAGATGTACTGAGTGGAGTGTCCCAATGATCGGTGCTGGGGAGATGTACTGAGTGGAGTGTCCCAGGGATCGGTGCTGGGGAGATGTATTGAGTGGAGAGTCCCAAGGATTGGTGCTGGGGAGATGTACTGAGTGGAGTGTCCCAGGGATCGGTGCTGGGAGATGTACTGTGTGGAGTGTCCCAAGGATCGATTCTGGTGGATGTTCTGAGTGGAGTGTCCCAGGGATCGGTGCTGGGGAGATGTACTGATTGGAGTGTCCCAGGGATCGGTGCTGGGGAGATGTACTGAGTGGAGTGTCACAGGGATCGGTGCTGGGGAGATGTACTGAGTGGGATGTTCCAAGGATCGGTGCTGGGGAGATGTACTGAGTGGGGTGTGCCAGGGTTCGGTGCTGGGGAGATGTACTGAGTGGAGTGTCCCAGGGATCGGTGCTGGGGAGATGTACTGAGTGGAGTGTCCCAGGGATCGGTGCTGGTGGATGTACTGAGTGGGGTGTCCCAGGGATCGGTGCTGGGGAGATATACTGGGTGGGGTGTCCCAGGGATCGGAGCTGGGGAGATGTACTGAGTGGAGTGTCCCAGGGATCGTTGCTGGGGAGATGTACTGAGTGGGGTGTCCCAGGGTTCGGTGCTGGGGAGATGTACTGAGTGGGGTGTCCCAAGGATCAGTGCTGGGGAGATGTACTGAGTGGAGTGTCCCAAGGATCAGTGCTGGGGAGATGAACTGAGTGGAGTGTCCCAGGGACCGATGCTGGAGAGATGTACTGAGTGGGGTGTCCCAGGGATCGGTGCTGGGGACATGCACTGACTAAGGTGTTCCAGGGATCGGTGCTGGTGGATGTACTGAGTGGGGTGTCCCAAGGATCGGTGCTGGGGAGATGTACTGAGTGGAGTGTCCCAGGGATTGGTGCTGGGGAGATGCACTGATTGGAGTGTCCCAGGGATCGGTGCTGGGGAGATGTACTGAGTGGAGTGTCCCAGTGATCGGTGCTGGGGAGATGTACTGAGTGGAGTTTCCCAGGGATCGGTGCTGGGGAGATGTACTGAATGGGGTGTCCCAGGGATCGGTGCTGGGGAGATGTACTGAGTGGAGTGTCGCAGGGATCGGTGCTGGGGAGATGTACCGAGTGGGGTGTCCCAGGAATCGGTGCTGGGGAGATGTACTGAGTGGGGTGTGGCAGGGATCGGTGCAGGGGAGATATGCTGAGTGGAGTGTCCCAGGGATCAGTGCTGGGGAGATGTACTGAGTGGGGTGTCCCAGGGATCGGTGCTGGGGAGGTTTACTGAGTGCGGTGTCCTAGGGATCGGTGCTGGGGAGATGTACTGAGTGAAATGTCCCAGGGATCGGTGCTGGGGAGCTGTACTGACTGGGGTGTCACAAGGTTCGGTGCTGGGGAGATGTACTGAGTGGAGTGTCCCAAGGATTGGTGCTGGGGAGATGTACTGAGTGGAGTGTCCCAAGGATCGGTGCTGGTGGATGTACTGAGTGGAGTGTCCCAGGGATCGGTGCTGGGGAGATGTACTGATTGGAGTGTCCCAGGGATCGGTGCTGGGGAGATGTACTGAATGGAGTGTCACAGGGATCGGTGCTGGGGAGATGTACTGAGTGGGGTGTCCCAGGGATCGGAGCTGGGGAGGTGTGCTGAGTGGAGTGTCCCAGGGAGCGGTGCTGGGGAGATGTACTGAGTGGGGTGTCCCAGATATCGGTGCTGGGGAGATATACTGAGTGGGGTGTCCCAGGGATCAGTGCTGGGGGGCTGTACTGAGTGGGGTGTCCCAGCGATCGGTGCTGGGGAGATGTACTGAGTGGGGTGTCCCAGTGATCGGTGCTGGGGAGATGTACTGAGTGGGGTGTCCCAGGGATCGGTGCTGGTGAGATGTACTGAGTGAAGTGTCCCAGGGATCAGTGCTGGGGAGATGTACTGAGTGGGGTGTCCCAAGGATCGGTGCTGGGGAGATGTACTGAGTGGGGTGTCCCAGGGATCGGTGCTGAGGAGATGTACTGAGTGGAGTGTCCCAGGGATCGGTGCTGGGGAGATGTACTGAGTGGGGTGCCCCAAGTATCGGTGCTGGGGAGATGTACTGAGTGGGGTGTCCCAGAGATCGTTGCTGGGGAGATGTACTGAGTGGGGTGTCCCAGGGATCGGTGCTGGGGAGCTATACTGAGTGGGGTGTCCCAGGGATCGGTGCTGGGGAGATGTACTGAGTGGGGTGTCCCAGGGATCGGTGCTGGAGAGATGTACTGAGTGAGGTGTCCCAGGGATCGGTGCTGGGGAGATGTACTGAGTGGAGTGTCCCAGGGATCGGTGCTGGGAGATGTACTGTGTGGAGTGTCCCAAGGATCGGTGCTGGGGAGATATACTGAGTGGAGTGTCCCAGGGATCGGTGCTGGGAGATGTACTGTGTGGAGTGTCCCAAGGATCGGTGCTGGTGGATGTTCTGAGTGGAGTGTCCCAGGGATCGGTGCTGGGGAGATGTACTGATTGGAGTGTCCCAGGGATCGGTGCTGGGGAGATGTACTGAGTGGAGTGTCACAGGGATCGGTGCTGGGGAGATGTACTGAGTGGGGTGTTCCAAGGATCGGTGCTGGGGAGATGTACTGAGTGGGGTGTGCCAGGGTTCGGTGCTGGGGAGATGTACTGAGTGGAGTGTCCCAGGGATCGGTGCTGGGGAGATGTACTGAGTGGGGTGTTCCAAGGATCGGTGCTGGGGAGATGTACTGAGTGGGGTGTGCCAGGGTTCGGTGCTGGGGAGATGTACTGAGTGGAGTATCCCAGGGATCGGTGCTGGGGAATTGCACTGAGTGGAGTGTCCCAGGGATCGGTGCTGTGGAGATGTGCTGAGTGGGGTGTCCCAGGGATCGCTGCTGGGGAGATGTTCTGAGTGGGGTGTCCCAGGGATCGGTGCTGGGGAGCTGTACTGAGTGGGGTGTCCCAGCGATCGGTGCTGGGGAGATGCACTGAGTGGGGTGTCCCAGGGATCGGTGCTGGGGAGATGTACTGAGTGGGGTGTCCCAGGGATCGGTGCTGGGGAGATGTATTGAGTGGGGTGTCCCGGGGATCGTTGCTGGGGAGATGTACTGAGTGGGCTGTCCCAGGAATCGTTGCTGGGGAGATATACTGAGTGGAGTGTCCCAGGGATCGGTGCTGGGGAGATGGACTGAGTGGAGTGTCCCAGGGATCGTTGCTGGGGAGATATACTGAGTGGAGTGTCCCAGGGATCGGTGCTGGGGAGATGTACTGAGTGGAGTGTCCCAATGATCGGTGCTGGGGAGATGTACTGAGTGGAGTATCCCAGGGATCGGTGCTGGGGAGATGTACTGAGTGGAGTGTCCCAAGGATTGGTGCTGGGGAGATGTACTGAGTGGAGTGTCCCAGGGATCGGTGCTGGGAGATGTACTGTGTGGAGTGTCCCAAGGATCGGTGCTGGTGGATGTTCTGAGTGGAGTGTCCCAGGGATCGGTGCTGGGGAGATGTACTGATTGGAGTGTCCCAGGGATCGGTGCTGGGGAGATGTACTGAGTGGAGTGTCACAGGGATCGGTGCTGGGGAGATGTACTGAGTGGGGTGTTCCAAGGATCGGTGCTGGGGAGATGTACTGAGTGGGGTGTGCCAGGGTTCGGTGCTGGGGAGATGTACTGAGTGGAGTGTCCCAGGAATCGGTGCTGGGGAGATGTACTGAGTGGAGTATCCCAGGGATCGGTGCTGGTGGATGTACTGAGTGGGGTGTCCCAGGGATCGGTGCTGGGGAGATGTACTGGGTGAGGTGTCCCAAGGATCGGTGCTGGGGAGATGTAATGAGTGGGGTGTCCCAGGGATCGGAGCTGGGGAGATGTACTGAGTGGAGTGTCCCAGGGATCGGTGCTGGGGAGATGTACTGAGTGGGGTGTCCCAGGGATCGGTGCTGGGGAGATGTACTGAGTGGGGTGTCCCAGGGATCAGTGCTGGGGAGATGTACTGAGTGGAGTGTCCCAAGGATCAGTGCTGGGGAGATGAACTGAGTGGAGTGTCCCAGGGACCGATGCTGGAGAGATGTACTGAGTGGGGTGTCCCAGGGAGCGGTGCTGGGGACATGCACTGAGTGGAGTGTCCCAGGGATCGGTGCTGGTGGATGTACTGAGTGGGGTGTCCCAAGGATCGGTGCTGGGGAGATGTACTGAGTGGAGTGTCCCAGGGATTGGTGCTGGGGAGATGTACTGTTTGGAGTGTCCCAGGGATCGGTGCTGGGGAGATGTACTGAGTGGAGTGTCCCAGTGATCGGTGCTGCGGAGATGTACTGAGTGGAGTTTCCCAGGGATCGGTGCTGGGGAGATGTACTGAATGGGGTGTCCCAGGGATCGGTGCTGGGGAGATGTACTGTGTGGAGTGTCCCAAGAATCGGTGCGGGTGGATGTACTGAGTGGAGTGTCCCAGGGATCGGTGCTGGGGAGATGTACTGAGTGGAGTGTCGCAGGGATCGGTGCTGGGGAGATGTACTGAGTGGAGTGTCGCAGGGATCGGTGCTGGGGAGATGTACCGAGTGGGGTGTCCCAGGGATCGGTGCTGGGGAGATGTACTGAGTGGGGTGTGCCAGAGATCGGTGCTGGGGAGATATACTGAGTGGAGTGTCCCAGGGATCATTGCTGGGGAGATGTACTGAGTGGGTTGTCCCAGGGATCGGTGCTGGGGAGGTTTACTGAGTGCGGTGTCCCAGGGATCGGTGCTGGGGAGATGTACTGAGTGGAGTTTCGCAGGGATCGGTGCTGGGGAGATGTACCGAGTGGGGTGCCCCAGGGATCGGTGCTGGGGAGATGTACTGAGTGGGGTGTGCCAGGGATCGGTGCTGGGGAGATATACTGAGTGGAGTGTCCCAGGGATCAGTGCTGGGGAGATGTACTGAGTGGGGTGTCCAAGGGATCGGTGCTGGGGAGGTTTACTGAGTGCGGTGTCCCAGGGATCGGTGCTGGGGAGATGTACTGAGTGAAGTGTCCCAGGGATCGGTGCTGGGGAGCTGTACTGAGTGGGGTGTCACAAGGTTCGGTGCTGGGGAGATGTACTGAGTGGAGTGTCCCAAGGATTGGTGCTGGGGAGATGTACTGAGTGGAGTGTCCCAGGGATCGGTGCTGGGAGATGTACTGTGTGGAGTGTCCCAAGGATCGGTGCTGGTGAATGTACTGAGTGGAGTGTCCCAGGGATCGGTGCTGGGGAGATGTACTGATTGGAGTGTCCCAGGGATCGGTGCTGGGGAGATGTACTGAGTGCAGTGTCACAGGGATCGGTGCTGGGGAGATGTACTGAGTGGGGTGTCCCAGGGACCGGAGCTGGGGAGATGTACTGAGTGGAGTGTCCCAGGGATCGGTGCTGGGGAGATGTACTGAGTGGGGTGTCCCAGATATCGGTGCTGGGGAGATACACTGAGTGGGGTGTCCCAGGGTTCGGTGCTGGGGAGCTGTACGGAGTGGGGTGTCCCAGCGATCGGTGCTGGGGAGATGTACTGAGTGGGGTGTCCCAGGGATCGGTGCTGGGGAGATGTACTGAGTGGGGTGTCCCAGGGATCGGTGCTGGAGAGATGTACTGAGTGAAGTGTCCCAGGGATCGGTGCTGGGGAGATGTACTGAGTGGGGTGTCCCAAGGATCGGTGCTGGGGAGATGTACTGAGTGGGGTGTCCCAGGGATCGGTGCTGGGGAGATGTACTGAGTGGAGTGTCCCAGGGATCGGTGCTGGGGAGATGTACTGAGTGGGGTGTCCCAGGGATCGGTGCTGGGGAGATGTACTGAGTGGGGTGTCCCAGGGATCGGTGCTGGTGAGATGTACTGAGTGAAGTGTCCCAGGGATCGGTGCTGGGGAGATGTACTGAATGGGGTGTCCCAAGGATCGGTGCTGGGGAGATGTACTGAGTGGGGTGTCCCAGGGATCGGTGCTGGGGAGATGTACTGAGTGGAGTGTCCCAGGTATCGGTGCTGGGGAGATGTACTGAGTGGGGTGCCCCAAGGATCGGTGCTGGGGAGATGTACTGAGTGGGGTGTCCCAGAGATCGGTGCTGGGGAGATGTACTGAGTGGGGTGTCCCAGGGATCGGTGCTGGGGAGATGTACTGAGTGGGGTGTCCCAGGGATCGGTGCTGGGGAGATGTACTGAGTGGGGTGTCCCAGGGATCGGTGCTGGAGAGATTTACTGAGTGAGGTGTCCCAGGGATCGGTGCTGGGGAGATGTACTGAGTGGAGTGTCCCAGGGATCGGTGCTGCGGAGATGTACTGAGTGGGGTGTCCCAGCGATCGTTTCTTGGGAGATGTACTGTGTGCAGTGTCCCAAGGATCGGTGCTGGTGGATGTACTGAGTGGAGTGTCCCAGGGATCGGTGCTGGGGAGATGTACTGAGTGGGGTGTTCCAAGGATCGGTGCTGGGGAGATGTACTGAGTGGGGTGTGCCAGGGTTCGGTGCTGTGGAGATGTACTGAGTGGAGTATCCCAGGGATCGGTGCTGGGGAATTGCACTGAGTGGAGTGTCCCAGGGATCGGTGCTGTGGAGATGTGCTGAGTGGGGTGTCCCAGGGATCGCTGCTGGGGAGATGTTCTGAGTGGGGTGTCCCAAGGATCGGTGCTGGTGGATGTACTGAGTGGGGTGTCCCAAGGATCGGTGCTGGGGAGATGTACTGAGTGGAGTGTCCCAGGGATCGGTGCTGGGGAGATGTACTGAGTGGGGTGTCCCGGGGATCGTTGCTGGGGAGATGTACTGAGTGGAGTGTCCCAGGAATCGTTGCTGGGGAGATATACTGAGTGGAGTGTCCCAGGGATCGGTGCTGGGGAGATGTACTGAGTGGAGTGTCCCAGGGATCGTTGCTGGGGAGATATACTGAGTGGAGTGTCTCAGGGATCGGTGCTGGGGAGATGTACTGAGTGGAGTGTCCCAATGATCGGTGCTGGGGAGATGTACTGAGTGGAGTGTCCCAGGGATCGGTGCTGGGGAGATGTACTGAGTGGAGAGTCCCAAGGATTGGTGCTGGGGAGATGTACTGAGTGGAGTGTCCCAGGGATCGTTGCTGGGAGATGTACTGTGTGGAGTGTCCCAAGGATCGATTCTGGTGGATGTTCTGAGTGGAGTGTCCCAGGGATCGGTGCTGGGGAGATGTACTGATTGGAGTGTCCCAGGGATCGGTGCTGGGGAGATGTACTGAGTGGAGTGTCACAGGGATCGGTGCTGGGGAGATGTACTGAGTGGGATGTTCCAAGGATCGGTGCTGGGGAGATGTACTGAGTGGGGTGTGCCAGGGTTCGGTGCTGGGGAGATGTACTGAGTGGAGTGTCCCAGGGATCGGTGCTGGGGAGATGTACTGTGTGGAGTGTCCCAGGGATCGGTGCTGGTGGATGTACTGAGTGGGGTGTCCCAGGGATCGGTGCTGGGGAGATATACTGGGTGGGGTGTCCCAGGGATCGGAGCTGGGGAGATGTACTGAGTGGAGTGTCCCAGGGATCGTTGCTGGGGAGATGTACTGAGTGGGGTGTCCCAGGGTTCGGTGCTGGGGAGATGTACTGAGTGGGGTGTCCCAAGGATCAGTGCTGGGGAGATGTACTGAGTGGAGTGTCCCAAGGATCAGTGCTGGGGAGATGAACTGAGTGGAGTGTCCCAGGGACCGATGCTGGAGAGATGTACTGAGTGGGGTGTCCCAGGGATCGGTGCTGGGGACATGCACTGAGTAAGGTGTTCCAGGGATCGGTGCTGGTGGATGTACTGAGTGGGGTGTCCCAAGGATCGGTGCTGGGGAGATATACTGAGTGGAGTGTCCCAGGGATTGGTGCTGGGGAGATGCACTGATTGGAGTGTCCCAGGGATCGGTGCTGGGGAGATGTACTGAGTGGAGTTTCCCAGGGATCGGTGCTGGGGAGATGTACTGAGTGGAGTGTCCCAGTGATCGGTGCTGGGGAGATGTACTGAGTGGAGTTTCCCAGGGATCGGTGCTGGGGAGATGTACTGAATGGGGTGTCCCAGGGATCGGTGCTGGGGAGATGTACTGAGTGGAGTGTCGCAGGGATCGGTGCTGGGGAGATGTACCGAGTGGGGTGTCCCATGAATCGGTGCTGGGGAGATGTACTGAGTGGGGTGTGGCAGGGATCGGTGCAGGGGAGATATGCTGAGTGGAGTGTCCCAGGGATCAGTGCTGGGGAGATGTACTGAGTGGGGTGTCCCAGGGATCGGTGCTGGGGAGGTTTACTGAGTGCGGTGTCCCAGGGATCGGTGCTGGGGAGATGTACTGAGTGAAATGTCCCAGGGATCGGTGCTGGGGAGCTGTACTGACTGGGGTGTCACAAGGTTCGGTGCTGGGGAGATGTACTGAGTGGAGTGTCCCAAGGATCGGTGCTGGTGGATGTACTGAGTGGAGTGTCCCAGGGATCGGTGCTGGGGAGATGTACTGATTGGAGTGTCCCAGGGATCGGTGCTGGGGAGATGTACTGAATGGAGTGTCACAGGGATCGGTGCTGGGGAGATGTACTGAGTGGGGTGTCCCAGGGATCGGAGCTGGGGAGGTGTACTGAGTGGAGTGTCCCAGGGAGCGGTGCTGGGGAGATGTACTGAGTGGGGTGTCCCAGATATCGGTGCTGGGGAGATATACTGAGTGGGGTGTCCCAGGGATCGGTGCTGGGGGGCTGTACTGAGTGGGGTGTCCCAGCGATCGGTGCTGGGGAGATGTACTGAGTGGGGTGTCCCAGGGATCGGTGCTGGGGAGATGTACTGAGTGGGGTGTCCCAGGGATCGGTGCTGGTGAGATGTACTGAGTGAAGTGTCCCAGGGATCAGTGCTGGGGAGATATACTGAGTGGGGTGTCCCAAGGATCGGTGCTGGGGAGATGTACTGAGTGGGGTGTCCCAGGGATCGGTGCTGAGGAGATGTACTGAGTGGAGTGTCCCAGGGATCGGTGCTGGGGAGATGTACTGAGTGGGGTGCCCCAAGTATCGGTGCTGGGGAGATGTACTGAGTGGGGTGTCCCAGAGATCGTTGCTGGGGAGATGTACTGAGTGGGGTGTCCCAGGGATCGGTGCTGGGGAGCTATACTGAGTGGGGTGTCCCAGGGATCGGTGCTGGGGAGATGTACTGAGTGGGGTGTCCCAGGGATCGGTGCTGGAGAGATGTACTGAGTGAGGTGTCCCAGGGATCGGTGCTGGGGAGATGGACTGAGTGGAGTGTCCCAGGGATCGGTGTTGCGGAGATGTACTGAGTGGGGTGTCCCAGCGATCGGTTCTGGGGAGATGTACTGTGTGGAGTGTCCCAAGGATCGGTGCTGGTGGATGTACTGAGTGGAGTGTCCCAGGGATCGGTGCTGGGGAGATGTACTGAGTGGGGTGTTCCAAGGATCGGTGCTGGGGAAATGTACTGAGTGGGGTGTGCCAGGGTTCGGTGCTGGGGAGATGTACTGAGTGGAGTATCCCAGGGATCGGTGCTGGGGAATTGCACTGAGTGGAGTGTCCCAGGGATCGGTGCAGGGGAGATGTGCTGAGTGGGGTGTCCCAGGGATCGCTGCTGGGGAGATGTTCTGAGTGGGATGTCCCAAGGATCGGTGCTGGTGGATGTACTGAGTGGGGTGTCCCAAGGATCGGTGCTCGGGAGATGTACTGAGTGGAGAGTCCCAGGGATTGGTGCTGGGGGGATGTACTGAGTGGAGTGTCCCAGTGATCGGTGCTGGGGAGATGTACTGAGTGGGGTGTCCCGGGGATCGTTGCTGGGGAGATGTACTGAGTGGGGTGTCCCAGGAATCGTTGCTGGGGAGATATACTGAGTGGAGTGTCCCAGGGATCGGTGCTCGGGAGATGTACTGAGTGGAGTGTCCCAGGGATCGTTGCTGGGGAGATATACTGAGTGGAGTGTCCCAGGGATCGGTGCTGGGGAGATGTACTGAGTGGAGTGTCCCAATGATCGGTGCTGGGGAGATGTACTGAGTGGAGTGTCCCACGGATCGGTGCTGGGGAAATGTACTGAGTGGAGTGTCCCAAGGATTGGTGCTGGGGAGGTGTACTGAGTGGAGTGTCCCAGGGATCGGTGCTGGGAGATGTACTGTGTGGAGTGTCCCAAGGATCGGTGCTGGTGGATGTTCTGCGTGGAGTGTCCCAGGGATCGGTGCTGGGGAGATATACTGAGTGGGGTGTCCCAGAGATCGGTGCTGGGGAGATGTACTGAGTGGGGTGTCCCAGGGATCGGTGCTGGGGAGATGTACTGAGTGGGGTGTCCCAGGGATCGGTGCTGGGGAGATGTACTGAGTGGGGTGTCCCAGGGATCGGTGCTCGAGAGATTTACTGAGTGAGGTGTCCCAGGGATCGGTGCTGGGGAGATGTACTGAGTGGAGTGTCCCAGGGATCGGTGCTGCGGAGATGTACTGAGTGGGGTGTCCCAGCGATCGGTTCTTGGGAGATGTACTGTGTGCAGTGTCCCAAGGATCGGTGCTGGTGGATGTACTGAGAGGAGTGTCCCAGGGATCGGTGCTGGGGAGATGTACTGAGTGGGGTGTTCCAAGGATCGGTGCTGGGGAGATGTACTGAGTGGGGTGTGCCAGGGTTCGGTGCTGGGGAGATGTACTGAGTGGAGTATCCCAGGGATCGGTGCTGGGGAATTGCACTGAGTGGAGTGTCCCAGGGATCGGTGCTGGGGAGATGTGCTGAGTGGGGTGTCCCAGGGATCGCTGCTGGGGAGATGTTCTGAGTGGGGTGTCCCAAGGTTCGGTGCTGGTGGATGTACTGAGTGGGGTGTCCCAAGGATCGGTGCTGGGGAGATGTACTGAGTGGAGTGTCCCAGGGATTGGTGCTGGGGAGATGTACTGAGTGGAGTGTCCCAGGGATCGGTGCTGGGGAGATGTACTGAGTGGGGTGTCCCGGGGATCGTTGCTGGGGAGATGTACTGAGTGGAGTGTCCCAGGAATCGTTGCTGGGGAGATATACTGAGTGGAGTGTCCCAGGGATCGGTGCTGGGGAGATGTACTGAGTGGAGTGTCCCAGGGATCGTTGCTGGGGAGATATACTGAGTGGAGTGTCTCAGGGATCGGTGCTGGGGAGATGTACTGAGTGGAGTGTCCCAATGATCGGTGCTGGGGAGATGTACTGAGTGGAGTGTCCCAGGGATCGGTGCTGGGGAGATGTACTGAGTGGAGAGTCCCAAGGATTGGTGCTGGGGAGATGTACCGAGTGGAGTGTCCCAGGAATCGGTGCTGGGAGATGTACTGTGTGGAGTGTCCCAAGGATCGATTCTGGTGGATGTTCTGAGTGGAGTGTCCCAGGGATCGGTGCTGGGGAGATGTACTGATTGGAGTGTCCCAGGGATCGGTGCTGGGGAGATGTACTGAGTGGGATGTTCCAAGGATCGGTGCTGGGGAGATGTACTGAGTGGGGTGTGCCAGGGTTCGGTGCTGGGGAGATGTACTGAGTGGAGTGTCCCAGGAATCGGTGCTGGGGAGATGTACTGAGTGGAGAGTCCCAGGGATCCGTGCTGGTGGATGTACTGAGTGGGGTGTCCCAGGGATCGGTGCTGGGGAGATATACTGGGTGGGGTGTCCCAGGGATCGGAGCTGGGGAGATGTACTGAGTGGAGTGTCCCAGGGATCGTTGCTGGGGAGATGTACTGAGTGGGGTGTCCCAGGGTTCGGTGCTGGGGAGATGTACTGAGTGGGGTGTCCCAAGTATCAGTGCTGGGGAGATGTACTGAGTGGAGTGTCCCAAGGATCAGTGCTGGGGAGATGAACTGAGTGGAGTGTCCCAGGGACCGATGCTGGAGAGATGTACTGAGTGGGGTGTCCCAGGGATCGGTGCTGGGGACATGCACTGAGTAAGGTGTCCCAGGGATCGGTGCTGGTGGATGTACTGAGTGGGGTGTCCCAAGGATCGGTGCTGGGGAGATGTACTGAGTGGAGTGTCCCAGGGATTGGTGCTGGGGAGATGCACTGATTGGAGTGTCCCAGGGATCGGTGCTGGGGAGATGTACTGAGTGGAGTGTCCCAGTGATCGGTGCTGGGGAGATGTACTGAGTGGAGTTTCCCAGGGATCGGTGCTGGGGAGATGTACTGAATGGGGTGTCCCAGGGATCGGTGCTGGGGAGATGTACTGAGTGGAGTGTCGCAGGGATCGGTGCTGGGGAGATGTACCGAGTGGGGTGTCCCAGGAATCGGTGCTGGGGAGATGTACTGAGTGGGGTGTGGCAGGGATCGGTGCAGGGGAGATATGCTGAGTGGAGTGTCCCAGGGATCAGTGCTGGGGAGATGTACTGAGTGGGGTGTCCCAGGGATCGGTGCTGGGGAGGTTTACTGAGTGCGGTGTCCCAGGGATCGGTGCTGGGGAGATGTACTGAGTGAAATGTCCCAGGGATCGGTGCTGGGGAGCTGTATTGACTGGGGTGTCACAAGGTTCGGTGCTGGGGAGATGTACTGAGTGGAGTGTCCCAAGGATTGGTGCTGGGGAGATGTACTGAGTGGAGTGTCCCAGGGATCGGTGCTGGGAGATGTACTGAGTGGAGTGTCCCAGGGATCGGTGCTGGGGAGATGTACTGATTGGAGTGTCCCAGGGATCGGTGCTGGGGAGATGTACTGAATGGAGTGTCACAGGGATCGGTGCTGGGGAGATGTACTGAGTGGGGTGTCCCAGGGATCGGAGCTGGGGAGGTGTACTGAGTGGAGTGTCCCAGGGAGCGGTGCTGGGGAGATGTACTGAGTGGGGTGTCCCAGATATCGGTGCTGGGGAGATATACTGAGTGGGGTGTCCCAGGGATCGGTGCTGGGGAGATGTACTGAGTGGAGTGTCACAGGGATCGGTGCTGGGGAGATGTACTGAGTGGGATGTTCCAAGGATCGGTGCTGGGGAGATGTACTGAGTGGGGTGTGCCAGGGTTCGGTGCTGGGGAAATGTACTGAGTGGAGTGTCCCAGGGATCGGTGCTGGGGAGATGTACTGAGTGGAGTGTCCCAGGGATCGGTGCTGGTGGATGTACTGAGTGGGGTGTCCCAGGGATCGGTGCTGGGGAGATATACTGGGTGGGGTGTCCCAGGGATCGGAGCTGGGGAGATGTACTGAGTGGAGTGTCCCAGGGATCGTTGCTGGGGAGATGTACTGAGTGGGGTGTCCCAGGGTTCGGTGCTGGGGAGATGTACTGAGTGGGGTGTCCCAAGGTTCAGTGCTGGGGAGATGTACTGAGTGGAGTGTCCCAAGGATCAGTGCTGGGGAGATGAACTGAGTGGAGTGTCCCAGGGACCGATGCTGGAGAGATGTACTGAGTGGGGTGTCCCAGGGATCGGTGCTGGGGACATGCACTGAGTAAGGTGTTCCAGGGATCGGTGCTGGTGGATGTACTGAGTGGGGTGTCCCAAGGATCGGTGCTGGGGAGATGCACTGAGTGGAGTGTCCCAGGGATTGGTGCTGGGGAGATGCACTGATTGGAGTCTCCCAGGGATCGGTGCTGGGGAGATGTACTGAGTGGAGTGTCCCAGTGATCGGTGCTGGGGAGATGTACTGAGTGGAGTTTCCCAGGGATCGGTGCTGGGGAGATGTACTGAATGGGGTGTCCCAGGGATCGGTGCTGGGGAGATGTACTGAGTGGAGTGTCGCAGGGATCGGTGCTGGGGAGATGTACCGAGTGGGGTGTCCCAGGAATCGGTGCTGGGGAGATGTACTGAGTGGGGTGTGGCAGGGATCGGTGCAGGGGAGATATGCTGAGTGGAGTGTCCCAGGGATCAGTGCTGGGGAGATGTACTGAGTGGGGTGTCCCAGGGATCGGTGCTGGGGAGGTTTACTGAGTGCGTTGTCCCAGGGATCGGTGCTGGGGAGATGTACTGAGTGAAATGTCCCAGGGATCGGTGCTGGGGAGCTGTACTGACTGGGGTGTCACAAGGTTCGGTGCTGGGGAGATGTACTCAGTGGAGTGTCCCAAGGATTGGTGCTGGGGAGATGTACTGAGTGGAGTGTCCCAAGGATCGGTGCTGGTGGATGTACTGAGTGGAGTGTCCCAGGGATCGGTGCTGGGGAGATGTACTGATTGGAGTGTCCCAGGGATCGGTGCTGGGGAGATGTACTGAATGGAGTGTCACAGGGATCGGTGCTGGGGAGATGTACTGAGTGGGGTGTCCCAGGGATCGGAGCTGGGGAGGTGTACTGAGTGGAGTGTCCCAGGGAGCGGTGCTGGGGAGATGTACTGAGTGGGGTGTCCCAGATATCGGTGCTGGGGAGATATACTGAGTGGGGTGTCCCAGGGATCGGTGCTGGGGGGCTGTACTGAGTGGGGTGTCCCAGCGATCGGTGCTGGGGAGATGTACTGAGTGGGGTGTCCCAGGGATCGGTGCTGGGGAGATGTACTGAGTGGGGTGTCCCAGGGATCGGTGCTGGTGAGATGTACTGAGTGAAGTGTCCCAGGGATCAGTGCTGGGGAGATATACTGAGTGGGGTATCCCAAGGATCGGTGCTGGGGAGATGTACTGAGTGGGGTGTCCCAGGGATCGGTGCTGAGGAGATGTACTGAGTGGAGTGTCCCAGGGATCGGTGCTGGGGAGATGTACTGAGTGGGGTGCCCCAAGTATCGGTGCTGGGGAGATGTACTGAGTGGGGTGTCCCAGAGATCGTTGCTGGGGAGATGTACTGAGTGGGGTGTCCCAGGGATCGGTGCTGGGGAGCTATACTGAGTGGGGTGTCCCAGGGATCGGTGCTGGGGAGATGTACTGAGTGGGGTGTCCCAGGGATCGGTGCTGGAGAGATGTACTGAGTGAGGTGTCCCAGGGATCGGTGCTGGGGACATGCACTGAGTAAGGTGTTCCAGGGATCGGTGCTGGTGGATGTACTGAGTGGGGTGTCCCAAGGATCGGTGCTGGGGAGATGTACTGAGTGGAGTGTCCCAGGGATTGGTGCTGGGGAGATGCACTGATTGGAGTCTCCCAGGGATCGGTGCTGGGGAGATGTACTGAGTGGAGTGTCCCAGTGATCGGTGCTGGGGAGATGTACTGAGTGGAGTTTCCCAGGGATCGGTGCTGGGGAGATGTACTGAATGGGGTGTCCCAGGGATCGGTGCTGGGGAGATGTACTGAGTGGAGTGTCGCAGGGATCGGTGCTGCGGAGATGTACCGAGTGGGGTGTCCCAGGAATCGGTGCTGGGGAGATGTACTGAGTGGGGTGTGGCAGGGATCGGTGCAGGGGAGATATGCTGAGTGGAGTGTCCCAGGGATCAGTGCTGGGGAGATGTACTGAGTGGGGTGTCCCAGGGATCGGTGCTGGGGAGGTTTACTGAGTGCGGTGTCCCAGGGATCGGTGCTGGGGAGATGTACTGAGTGAAATGTCCCAGGGATCGGTGCTGGGGAGCTGTACTGACTGGGGTGTCACAAGGTTCGGTGCTGGGGAGATGTACTCAGTGGAGTGTCCCAAGGATCGGTGCTGGTGGATGTACTGAGTGGAGTGTCCCAGGGATCGGTGCTGGGGAGATGTACTGATTGGAGTGTCCCAGGGATCGGTGCTGGGGAGATGTACTGAATGGAGTGTCACAGGGATCGGTGCTGGGGAGATGTACTGAGTGGGGTGTCCCAGGGATCGGAGCTGGGGAGGTGTACTGAGTGGAGTGTCCCAGGGAGCGGTGCTGGGGAGATGTACTGAGTGGGGTGTCCCAGATATCGGTGCTGGGGAGATATACTGAGTGGGGTGTCCCAGGGATCGGTGCTGGGGGGCTGTACTGAGTGGGGTGTCCCAGCGATCGGTGCTGGGGAGATGTACTGAGTGGGGTGTCCCAGGGATCGGTGCTGGGGAGATGTACTGAGTGCGGTGTCCCAGGGATCGGTGCTGGTGAGATGTACTGAGTGAAGTGTCCCAGGGATCAGTGCTGGGGAGATATACTGAGTGGGGTGTCCCAAGGATCGGTGCTGGGGAGATGTACTGAGTGGGGTGTCCCAGGGATCGGTGCTGAGGAGATGTACTGAGTGGAGTGTCCCAGGGATCGGTGCTGGGGAGATGTACTGAGTGGGGTGCCCCAAGTATCGGTGCTGGGGAGATGTACTGAGTGGGGTATCCCAGAGATCGTTGCTGGGGAGATGTACTGAGTGGGGTGTCCCAGGGATCGGTGCTGGGGAGCTATACTGAGTGGGGTGTCCCAGGGATCGGTGCTGGGGAGATGTACTGAGTGGGGTGTCCCAGGGATCGGTGCTGGAGAGATGTACTGAGTGAGGTGTCCCAGGGATCGGTGCTGGGGAGATGGACTGAGTGGAGTGTCCCAGGGATCGGTGCTGCGGAGATGTACTGAGTGGGGTGTCCCAGCGATCGGTTCTGGGGAGATGTACTGTGTGGAGTGTCCCAAGGATCGGTGCTGGTGGATGTACTGAGTGGAGTGTCCCAGGGATCGGTGCTGGGGAGATGTACTGAGTGGGGTGTTCCAAGGATCGGTGCTGGGGAGATGTACTGAGTGGGGTGTGCCAGGGTTCGGTGCTTCGGAGATGTACTGAGTGGAGTATCCCAGGGATCGGTGCTGGGGAATTGCACTGAGTGGAGTGTCCCAGGGATCGGTGCAGGGGAGATGTGCTGAGTGGGGTGTCCCAGGGATCGCTGCTGGGGAGATGTTCTGAGTGGGATGTCCCAAGGATCGGTGCTGGTGGATGTACTGAGTGGGGTGTCCCAAGGATCGGTGCTCGGGAGATGTACTGAGTGGAGTGTCCCAGGGATTGGTGCTGGGGGGATGTTCTGAGTGGAGTGTCCCAGGGATCGGTGCTGGGGAGATGTACTGAGTGGAGTTTCCCAGGGATCGGTGCTGGGGAGATGTACTGAATGGGGTGTCCCAGGGATCGGTGCTGGGGAGATGTACTGAGTGGAGTGTCGCAGGGATCGGTGCTGGGGAGATGTACCGAGTGGGGTGTCCCAGGAATCGGTGCTGGGGAGATGTACTGAGTGGGGTGTGGCAGGGATCGGTGCAGGGGAGATATGCTGAGTGGAGTGTCCCAGGGATCAGTGCTGGGGAGATGTACTGAGTGGGGTGTCCCAGGGATCGGTGCTGGGGAGGTTTACTGAGTGCGGTGTCCCAGGGATCGGTGCTGGGGAGATGTACTGAGTGAAATGTCCCAGGGATCGGTGCTGGGGAGCTGTACTGACTGGGGTGTCACAAGGTTCGGTGCTGGGGAGATGTACTCAGTGGAGTGTCCCAAGGATTGGTGCTGGGGAGATGTACTGAGTGGAGTGTCCCAAGGATCGGTGCTGGTGGATGTACTGAGTGGAGTGTCCCAGGGATCGGTGCTGGGGAGATGTACTGATTGGAGTGTCCCAGGGATCGGTGCTGGGGAGATGTACTGAATGGAGTGTCACAGGGATCGGTGCTGGGGAGATGTACTGAGTGGGGTGTCCCAGGGATCGGAGCTGGGGAGGTGTACTGAGTGGAGTGTCCCAGGGAGCGGTGCTGGGGAGATGTACTGAGTGGGGTGTCCCAGATATCGGTGCTGGGGAGATATACTGAGTGGGGTGTCCCAGGGATCGGTGCTGGGGGGCTGTACTGAGTGGGGTGTCCCAGCGATCGGTGCTGGGGAGATGTACTGAGTGGGGTGTCCCAGGGATCGGTGCTGGGGAGATGTACTGAGTGGGGTGTCCCAGGGATCGGTGCTGGTGAGATGTACTGAGTGAAGTGTCCCAGGGATCAGTGCTGGGGAGATATACTGAGTGGGGTGTCCCAAGGATCGGTGCTGGGGAGATGTACTGAGTGGGGTGTCCCAGGGATCGGTGCTGAGGAGATGTACTGAGTGGAGCGTCCCAGGGATCGGTGCTGGGGAGATGTACTGAGTGGGGTGCCCCAAGTATCGGTGCTGGGGAGATGTACTGAGTGGGGTATCCCAGAGATCGTTGCTGGGGAGATGTACTGAGTGGGGTGTCCCAGGGATCGGTGCTGGGGAGCTATACTGAGTGGGGTGTCCCAGGGATCGGTGCTGGGGAGATGTACTGAGTGGGGTGTCCCAGGGATCGGTGCTGGAGAGATGTACTGAGTGAGGTGTCCCAGGGATCGGTGCTGGGGAGATGGACTGAGTGGAGTGTCCCAGGGATCGGTGCTGCGGAGATGTACTGAGTGGGGTGTCCCAGCGATCGGTTCTGGGGAGATGTACTGTGTGGAGTGTCCCAAGGATCGGTGCTGGTGGATGTACTGAGTGGAGTGTCCCAGGGATCGGTGCTGGGGAGATGTACTGAGTTGGGTGTTCCAAGGATCGGTGCTGGGGAGATGTACTGAGTGGGGTGTGCCAGGGTTCGGTGCTTCGGAGATGTACTGAGTGGAGTATCCCAGGGATCGGTGCTGGGGAATTGCACTGAGTGGAGTGTCCCAGGGATCGGTGCAGGGGAGATGTGCTGAGTGGGGTGTCCCAGGGATCGCTGCTGGGGAGATGTTCTGAGTGGGATGTCCCAAGGATCGGTGCTGGTGGATGTACTGAGTGGGGTGTCCCAAGGATCGGTGCTCGGGAGATGTACTGAGTGGAGTGTCCCAGGGATTGGTGCTGGGGGGATGTTCTGAGTGGAGTGTCCCAGGGATCGGTGCTGGGGAGATGTACTGAGTGGGGTGTCCCGGGGATCGTTGCTGGGGAGATGTACTGAGTGGGGTGTCCCAGGAATCGTTGCTGGGGAGATATACTGAGTGGGGTGTCCCAGGGATCGGTGCTCGGGAGATGTACTGAGTGGAGTGACCCAGGGATCGTTGCTGGGGAGATATACTGAGTGGAGTGTCCCAGGGATCGGTGCTGGGGAGATGTACTGAGTGGAGTGTCCCAATGATCGGTGCTGGGGAGATGTACTGAGTGGAGTGTCCCACGGATCGGTGCTGGGGAGATGTACTGAGTGGAGTGTCCCAAGGATTGGTGCTGGGGAGGTGTACTGAGTGGAGTGTCCCAGGGATCGGTGCTGGGAGATGTACTGTGTGGAGTGTCCCAAGGATCGGTGCTGGTGGATGTTCTGCGTGGAGTGTCCCAGGGATCGGTGCTGGGGAGATGTACTGAGTGGGGTGTCCCAGAGATCGGTGCTGGGGAGATGTACTGAGTGGGGTGTCCCAGGGATCGGTGCTGGGGAGATGTACTGAGTGGGGTGTCCCAGGGATCGGTGCTGGGGAGATGTACTGAGTGGGGTGTCCCAGGGATCGGTGCTCGAGAGATTTACTGAGTGAGGTGTCCCAGGGATCGGTGCTGGGGAGATGTACTGAGTGGAGTGTCCCAGGGATCGGTGCTGCGGAGATGTACTGAGTGGGGTGTCCCAGCGATCGGTTCTTGGGAGATGTACTGTGTGCAGTGTCCCAAGGATCGGTGCTGGTGGATGTACTGAGAGGAGTGTCCCAGGGATCGGTGCTGGGGAGATGTACTGAGTGGGGTGTTCCAAGGATCGGTGCTGGGGAGATGTACTGAGTGGGGCGTGCCAGGGTTCGGTGCTGGGGAGATGTACTGAGTGGAGTATCCCAGGGATCGGTGCTGGGGAATTGCACTGAATGGAGTGTCCCAGGGATCGGTGCTGGGGAGATGTGCTGAGTGGGGTGTCCCAGGGATCGCTGCTGGGGAGATGTTCTGAGTGGGGTGTCCCAAGGATCGGTGCTGGTGGATGTACTGAGTGGGGTGTCCCAAGGATCGGTGCTGGGGAGATGTACTGAGTGGAGTGTCCCAGGGATTGGTGCTGGGGAGATGTACTGAGTGGAGTGTCCCAGGGATCGGTGCTGGGGAGATGTACTGAGTGGGGTGTCCCGGGGATCGTTGCTGGGGAGATGTACTGAGTGGAGTGTCCCAGGAATCGTTGCTGGGGAGATATACTGAGTGGAGTGTCCCAGGGATCGGTGCTGGGGAGATGTACTGAGTGGAGTGTCCCAGGGATCGTTGCTGGGGAGATATACTGAGTGGAGTGTCTCAGGGATCGGTGCTGGGGAGATGTATTGATTGGAGTGTCCCAATGATCGGTGCTGGGGAGATGTACTGAGTGGAGTGTCCCAGGGATCGGTGCTGGGGAGATGTACTGAGTGGAGAGTCCCAAGGATTGGTGCTGGGGAGATGTACCGAGTGGAGTGTCCCAGGAATCGGTGCTGGGAGATGTACTGTGTGGAGTGTCCCAAGGATCGATTCTGGTGGATGTTCTGAGTGGAGTGTCCCAGGGATCGGTGCTGGGGAGATGTACTGATTGGAGTGTCCCAGGGATCGGTGCTGGGGAGATGTACTGAGTGGGATGTTCCAAGGATCGGTGCTGGGGAGATGTACTGAGTGGAGTGTCCCACGGATCGGTGCTGGGGAGATGTACTGAGTGGAGTGTCCCAAGGATTGGTGCTGGGGAGGTGTACTGAGTGGAGTGTCCCAGGGATCGGTGCTGGGAGATGTACTGTGTGGAGTGTCCCAAGGATCGGTGCTGGTGGATGTTCTGCGTGGAGTGTCCCAGGGATCGGTGCTGGGGAGATGTACTGAGTGGGGTGTCCCAGAGATCGGTGCTGGGGAGATGTACTGAGTGGGGTGTCCCAGGGATCGGTGCTGGGGAGATGTACTGAGTGGGGTGTCCCAGGGATCGGTGCTGGGGAGATGTACTGAGTGGGGTGTCCCAGGGATCGGTGCTCGAGAGATTTACTGAGTGAGGTGTCCCAGGGATCGGTGCTGGGGAGATGTACTGAGTGGAGTGTCCCAGGGATCGGTGCTGCGGAGATGTACTGAGTGGGGTGTCCCAGCGATCGGTTCTTGGGAGATGTACTGTGTGCAGTGTCCCAAGGATCGGTGCTGGTGGATGTACTGAGAGGAGTGTCCCAGGGATCGGTGCTGGGGAGATGTACTGAGTGGGGTGTTCCAAGGATCGGTGCTGGGGAGATGTACTGAGTGGGGCGTGCCAGGGTTCGGTGCTGGGGAGATGTACTGAGTGGAGTATCCCAGGGATCGGTGCTGGGGAATTGCACTGAGTGGAGTGTCCCAGGGATCGGTGCTGGGGAGATGTGCTGAGTGGGGTGTCCCAGGGATCGCTGCTGGGGAGATGTTCTGAGTGGGGTGTCCCAAGGATCGGTGCTGGTGGATGTACTGAGTGGGGTGTCCCAAGGATCGGTGCTGGGGAGATGTACTGAGTGGAGTGTCCCAGGGATTGGTGCTGGGGAGACGTACTGAGTGGAGTGTCCCAGGGATCGGTGCTGGGGAGATGTACTGAGTGGGGTGTCCCGGGGATCGTTGCTGGGGAGATGTACTGAGTGGAGTGTCCCAGGCATCGTTGCTGGGGAGATATACTGAGTGGAGTGTCCCAGGGATCGGTGCTGGGGAGATGTACTGAGTGGAGTGTCCCAGGGATCGTTGCTGGGGAGATATACTGAGTGGAGTGTCTCAGGGATCGGTGCTGGGGAGATGTATTGATTGGAGTGTCCCAATGATCGGTGCTGGGGAGATGTACTGAGTGGAGTGTCCCAGGGATCGGTGCTGGGGAGATGTACTGAGTGGAGAGTCCCAAGGATTGGTGCTGGGGAGATGTACCGAGTGGAGTGTCCCAGGAATCGGTGCTGGGAGATGTACTGTGTGGAGTGTCCCAAGGATCGATTCTGGTGGATGTTCTGAGTGGAGTGTCCCAGGGATCGGTGCTGGGGAGATGTACTGATTGGAGTGTCCCAGGGATCGGTGCTGGGGAGATGTACTGAGTGGGATGTTCCAAGGATCGGTGCTGGGGAGATGTACTGAGTGGGGTGTGCCAGGGTTCGGTGCTGGGGAGATGTACTGAGTGGAGTGTCCCAGGAATCGGTGCTGGGGAGATGTACTGAGTGGAGTGTCCCAGGGATCCGTGCTGGTGGATGTACTGAGTGGGGTGTCCCAGGGATCGGTGCTGGGGAGATATACTGGGTGGGGTGTCCCAGGGATCGGAGCTGGGGAGATGTACTGAGTGGAGTGTCCCAGGGATCGTTGCTGGGGAGATGTACTGAGTGGGGTGTCCCAGGGTTCGGTGCTGGGGAGATGTACTGAGTGGGGTGTCCCAAGGATCAGTGCTGGGGAGATGTACTGAGTGGAGTGTCCCAAGGATCAGTGCTGGGGAGATGAACTGAGTGGAGTGTCCCAGGGACCGATGCTGGAGAGATGTACTGAGTGGGGTGTCCCAGGGATCGGTGCTGGGGACATGCACTCAGTAAGGTGTCCCAGGGATCGGTGCTGGTGGATGTACTGAGTGGGGTGTCCCAAGGATCGGTGCTGGGGAGATGTACTGAGTGGAGTGTCCCAGGGATTGGTGCTGGGGAGATGCACTGATTGGAGTGTCCCAGGGATCGGTGCTGGGGAGATGTACTGAGTGGAGTGTCCCAGTGATCGGTGCTGGGGAGATGTACTGAGTGGAGTTTCCCAGGGATCGGTGCTGGGGAGATGTACTGAATGGGGTGTCCCAGGGATCGGTGCTGGGGAGATGTACTGAGTGGAGTGTCGCAGGGATCGGTGCTGGGGAGATGTACCGAGTGGGGTGTCCCAGGAATCGGTGCTGGGGAGATGTACTGAGTGGGGTGTGGCAGGGATCGGTGCAGGGGAGATATGCTGAGTGGAGTGTCCCAGGGATCAGTGCTGGGGAGATGTACTGAGTGGGGTGTCCCAGGGATCGGTGCTGGGGAGGTTTACTGAGTGCGGTGTCCCAGGGATCGGTGCTGGGGAGATGTACTGAGTGAAATGTCCCAGGGATCGGTGCTGGGGAGCTGTACTGACTGGGGTGTCACAAGGTTCGGTGCTGGGGAGATGTACTGAGTGGAGTGTCCCAAGGATTGGTGCTGGGGAGATGTACTGAGTGGAGTGTCCCAGGGATCGGTGCTGCGGAGATGTACTGAGTGGGGTGTCCCAGCGATCGGTTCTGGGGAGATGTACTGTGTGGAGTGTCCCAAGGATCGGTGCTGGTGGATGTACTGAGTGGAGTGTCCCAGGGATCGGTGCTGGGGAGATGTACTGAGTGGGGTGTTCCAAGGATCGGTGCTGGGGAGATGTACTGAGTGGGGTGTGCCAGGGTTCGGTGCTGGGGAGATGTACTGAGTGGAGTATCCCAGGGATCGGTGCTGGGGAATTGCACTGAGTGGAGTGTCCCAGGGATCGGTGCTGGGGAGATGTGCTGAGTGGGGTGTCCCAGGGATCGCTGCTGGGGAGATGTTCTGAGTGGGATGTCCCAAGGATCGGTGCTGGTGGATGTACTGAGTGGGGTGTCCCAAGGATCGGTGCTGAGGAGATGTACTGAGTGGAGTGTCCCAGGGATTGGTGCTGGGGGGATGTACTGAGTGGAGTGTCCCAGGGATCGGTGCTGGGGAGATGTACTGAGTGGGGTGTCCCGGGGCTCGTTGCTGGGGAGATGTACTGAGTGGGGTGTCCCAGGAATCGTTGCTGGGGAGATATACTGAGTGGAGTGTCCCAGGGATCGGTGCTGGGGAGATGTACTGAGTGGAGTGTCCCAGGGATCGTTGCTGGGGAGATATACTGAGTGGAGTGTCCCAGGGATCGGTGCTGGGGAGATGTACTGAGTGGAGTGTCCCAATGATCGGTGCTGGGGAGATGTACTGAGTGGAGTGTCCCACGGATCGGTGCTGGGGAGATGTACCGAGTGGAGTGTCCCAAGGATTGGCGCTGGGGAGATGTACTGAGTGGAGTGTCCCAGGGATTGGTGCTGGGAGATGTACTGTGTGGAGTGTCCCAAGGATCGGTGCTGGTGGATGTTCTGAGTGGAGTGTCCCAGGGATCGGTGCTGGGGAGATGTACTGATTGGAGTGTCCCAGGGATCGGTGCTGGGGAGATGTACTGAGTGGAGTGTCACAGGGATCGGTGCTGGGGAGATGTACTGAGTGGGGTGTCCCAGGGATTGGAGCTGGGGAGATGTACTGAGTGGAGTGTCCCAGGGATCGGTGCTGGGGAGATGTACTCAGTGGGGTGTCCCAGAGATCGGTGCTGGGGAGATGTACTGAGTGGGGTGTCCCAGGGATCGGTGCTGGGGAGTTGTACTGAGTGGGGTGTCCCAGGGATCGGAGCTGGGGAGATGTACTGAGTGCGGTGTCCCAGGGATCAGTGCTGGGGAGATGTACCGAGTGGAGTGTCCCAAGGATCGGTGCTGGGGAGATGTACTGAGTGGAGTGTCCCAGGGATCGGTGCTGGGGAAATGCACTGACTGGGGTGTCCCAGGGATCGGTGCTGGGGGATGTACTAAGTGGAGTGTCCCAGGGATCGGTGCTGGGGAGATGTACTGAGTGGAGTGTCCCAGGGATCGGTGCTGGGGAGAAGAACTGAGTGGAGTGTCGCATGGATCGGTGCTGGGGAGATGCACTGAGTGGGGTGTCCCAGGGATCGGTGCTGGGGAGATGTACTGAGTGGAGTGTCCCAAGGATCGGTGCTGGGGAGATGTACTGAGTGGGGTGTCCCAGAGATCGGTGCTGGGGAGATGTACTGAGTGGGGTGTCCCAGGGATCAGTGCTGGGGAGCTGTACTGAGTGGGGTGTCCCAGGGATCGGTGCTGGGGAGATGTACTGAGTGGGGTGTCATAGGGATCGGTGCTGGGGAGATGTACTGAGTGAGGTGTCCCAGGGATCGGTGCTGGGGAGATGTACTGAGTGGAGTGTCCCAGGGATCGGTGCTGGGGAGATGTACTGAGTGGGGTGTCCCAGCGATCGCTTCTGGGGAGATGTACTGTGTGGAGTGTCCCAAGGATCGTTGCTGGTGGATGTACTGAGTGGAGTGTCCCAGGGATCGGTGCTGGGGAGATGTACTGAGTGGGGTGTTCCAAGGATCGGTGCTGGGGAGATGTACTGAGTAGGGTGTGCCAGGGTTCGCTGCTGGGGAGATGTACTGAGTGGAGTATCCCAGGGATCGGTGCTGGGGAATTGCACTGAGTGGAGTGTCCCAGGGATCGGTGATGGGGAGATGTGCTGAGTGGGGTGTCCCAGGGATCGCTGCTGGGGAGATGTACTGAGTGGGGTGTCCCAAGGTTCGGTGCTGGTGGATGTACTGAGTGGGGTGTCCCAAGGATCGGTGCTGGGGAGATGTACTGAGTGGAGCGTCCCAGGGATTGGTGCTGGGGAGATGTACTGAGTGGAGTGTCCCAGGGATCGGTGCTGGGGAGATGTACTGAGTGTGGTGTCCCGGGGATCGTTGCTGGGGAGAAGTACTGAGTGGGGTGTCCCAGGAATCGTTGCTGGGGAGATATACTGAGTGGAGTGTCCCAGGGATCGGTGCTGGGGAGATGTACTGAGTGGAGTGTCCGAGGGATCGTTGCTGGGGAGATATACTGAGTGGAGTGTCCCAAGGATCGGTGCTGGGGAGATGTACTGAGCGGGGTGTCCCAGGGATCGGTGCTGTGGAGATGTACTGAGTGGGGTGTCCCAAGGATCGGTGCTGGGGAGATGTACTGAGTGCGGTGTCCCAGGGATCAGTGCTGGGGAGATGTACCGAGTGGAGTGTCCCAAGGATCGGTGCTGGGGAGATGTACTGAGTGGAGTGTCCCAGGGATCGGTGCTGGGGAGATGCACTGAGTGGGGTGTCCCAGGGATCGGTGCTGGGGGATGTACTGAGTGGAGTGTCCCAGGGATCGGTGCTGGGGAGATGTACTGAGTGGAGTGCCCCAGGGATCGGTGCTGGGGAGATGTACTGAGTGGAGTGTCGCATGGATCGGTGCTGGGGAGATGCACTGAGTGGGGTGTCCCAGGGATCGGTGCTGGGGAGATGTACTGAGTGGAGTGTCCCAAGAATCGGTGCTGGGGAGATGTACTGAGTGGGGTGTCCCAGGGATCGGTGCTGGGGAGATGTACTGAGTGGGGTGTCCAAGGGATCGGTGCTGGGGAGCTGTACTGAGTGGGGTGTCCCAGGGATCGGTGCTGGGGACATGTATTGAGTGGGGTGTCCCAGGGATCGGTGCTGGGGAGATGTACTGAGTGGAGTGTCCCAGGGATCGGTGCTGGGGGGATGTACTGAGTGAAGTGTCCCAGGGATCGGTGCTGGGGAGATGTACTGAATGGGGTGTCACAAGGATCGGTGCTGGGGAGATGTACTGAGTGGAGTCTCCCAATGATCGGTGCTGGGGAGATGTACTGAGTGGAGTGTCCCAGGGATCGGTGCTGGGGAGATGTACTGAGTGGAGTGTCCCAGGGATCTGTGCTGGGCAGAGGTACTGAGTGGGGTGTCCCAGGGATAGGTGCTGGGGAGATGCACTGAGTGGAGTGTCCCAGGAATCGGTGCTGGGGAGATGTACTGAGTGGGGTGTCCCAGGGATCGGTGCTGGGGAGGTGCACTAAGTGGGTTGTCCCAGGGATCGGTGCTGGTGAATGTACTGAGTGGGGTGTCCCAAGGATCGGTGCTGGGGAGATGTACTGAGTGGAGTGTCCCAGGGATCCGTGCTGGGGAGATGTACTGAGTGGGGTGTACCAGGTATCGTTGCTGGGGAGATGTACTGAGTGGGGTGTCCCAGGAATCGTTGCTGGGGAGATATACTGAGTGGAGTGTCCCAGGGATCGGTGCTGGAGAGATGTACTGAGTGGAGAGTCCCAGGGATCGTTGCTGGGGAGATATACTGAGTGGAGTGTCCCAGGGATCGGTGCTGGGGAGATGTACTGAGTGGGGTGTCCCAGGGATCGGTGCTGGGGAGATGTACTGAGTGGGGTGTCCCAAGGATCGGTGCTGGGGAGATGTACTGAGTGGGTTGGCCCAGGGATTGGAGCTGGGGAGATGTACTGAGTGGGGTGTCCCAGGGTTCGGTGCTGGGGAGATAAACAGAGTGGGGTGTCCCAGGGATCGGTGCTGGGGAGATGTACTGAGTGCGGTGTCCCAGGGATCAGTGCTGGGGAGATGCACCGAGTGGAGTGTCCCAAGGATCGGTGCTGGGGAGATGTACTGAGTGGAGTGTCCCAGGGATCGGTGCTGGGGAAATGTACTGAGTGGGGTGTCCCAGGGAGCAGTGCTGGGGAGATGTACTGAGTGGGGCACCCCAGGGATCGGTGCTGGTGGATGTTCTGAGTGGGGTGTCCCAAGGATCGGTGCTGGGGAGATGTACTGAGTGGTGCGTCCCAGGGATTGGTGCTGGGGAGATGTACTGAGTGGAGTGTCCCAGGGATCGGTGCTGGGAAGATGTGCTGAGAGGGGTTTCCCAGGGATCGGTGCTGGTGGATGTACTGAGTGGGGTGTCCCAAGAATCGGTGCTGGGGAGATGTACTGAGTGGAGTGTCCCAGGGATCGGTGCTGGGGAGATGTACTGAGTGGGGTGTCCCAGGGATCGGTGCTGGGGAGATGTACTGAGTGGAGTATCCCAGGGATCAGTGCTGGGCAGATGCACTGACTGGAGTGTCCCAGGGATCAGTGCTGGGGAGATATCGTGAGTGGAGTGTCCCAGGGATCGGTGCTGGGGTGATGTACTGAGTGGGGTGTCCCAGGGATCAGTGCTGGTGGATGTACTGAGTGGGGTGTCCCAGGGATCGGTGCTGGTGGATGTACTGAGTGGGGTGTCCCAAGGATCGGTGCTGGGGAGATGTACTCAGTGGAGTGTCCCAGGGATCGCTGCTGGGGAGATGTACTGAGTGGGGTGTCCCAGGGATCGGTGCTGGGGAGATATACTGTGTGGAGTGTCCCAAGGATCGGTGCTGGTGGATGTACTGAGTGGAGTGTCCCAGGGATCGGTGCTGGGGAGATGTACTGAGTGGAGTGTCCCAGGGATCGGTGCTGGTGAGATGTACTGAGTGGAGTGCCGCTTGGATCGGAGCTGGGGAGATGTACTGAGTGGGGTGTCCCAGGGATCGATTCTGGTGGATGTTCTGAGTGGAGTGTCCCAGGGATCGGTGCTGGGGAGATGTACTGATTGGAGTGTCCCAGGGATCGGTGCTGGGGAGATGTACTGAGTGGGATGTTCCAAGGATCGGTGCTGGGGAGATGTACTGAGTGGAGTGTCCCACGGATCGGTGCTGGGGAGATGTACTGAGTGGAGTGTCCCAAGGATTGGTGCTGGGGAGGTGTACTGAGTGGAGTGTCCCAGGGATCGGTGCTGGGAGATGTACTGTGTGGAGTGTCCCAAGGATCGGTGCTGGTGGATGTTCTGCGTGGAGTGTCCCAGGGATCGGTGCTGGGGAGATGTACTGAGTGGGGTGTCCCAGAGATCGGTGCTGGGGAGATGTACTGAGTGGGGTGTCCCAGGGATCGGTGCTGGGGAGATGTACTGAGTGGGGTGTCCCAGGGATCGGTGCTGGGGAGATGTACTGAGTGGGGTGTCCCAGGGATCGGTGCTCGAGAGATTTACTGAGTGAGGTGTCCCAGGGATCGGTGCTGGGGAGATGTACTGAGTGGAGTGTCCCAGGGATCGGTGCTGCGGAGATGTACTGAGTGGGGTGTCCCAGCGATCGGTTCTTGGGAGATGTACTGTGTGCAGTGTCCCAAGGATCGGTGCTGGTGGATGTACTGAGAGGAGTGTCCCAGGGATCGGTGCTGGGGAGATGTACTGAGTGGGGTGTTCCAAGGATCGGTGCTGGGGAGATGTACTGAGTGGGGCGTGCCAGGGTTCGGTGCTGGGGAGATGTACTGAGTGGAGTATCCCAGGGATCGGTGCTGGGGAATTGCACTGAGTGGAGTGTCCCAGGGATCGGTGCTGGGGAGATGTGCTGAGTGGGGTGTCCCAGGGATCGCTGCTGGGGAGATGTTCTGAGTGGGGTGTCCCAAGGATCGGTGCTGGTGGATGTACTGAGTGGGGTGTCCCAAGGATCGGTGCTGGGGAGATGTACTGAGTGGAGTGTCCCAGGGATTGGTGCTGGGGAGACGTACTGAGTGGAGTGTCCCAGGGATCGGTGCTGGGGAGATGTACTGAGTGGAGTGTCCCAGGCATCGTTGCTGGGGAGATATACTGAGTGGAGTGTCCCAGGGATCGGTGCTGGGGAGATGTACTGAGTGGAGTGTCCCAGGGATCGTTGCTGGGGAGATATACTGAGTGGAGTGTCTCAGGGATCGGTGCTGGGGAGATGTATTGATTGGAGTGTCCCAATGATCGGTGCTGGGGAGATGTACTGAGTGGAGTGTCCCAGGGATCGGTGCTGGGGAGATGTACTGAGTGGAGAGTCCCAAGGATTGGTGCTGGGGAGATGTACCGAGTGGAGTGTCCCAGGAATCGGTGCTGGGAGATGTACTGTGTGGAGTGTCCCAAGGATCGATTCTGGTGGATGTTCTGAGTGGAGTGTCCCAGGGATCGGTGCTGGGGAGATGTACTGATTGGAGTGTCCCAGGGATCGGTGCTGGGGAGATGTACTGAGTGGGATGTTCCAAGGATCGGTGCTGGGGAGATGTACTGAGTGGGGTGTGCCAGGGTTCGGTGCTGGGGAGATGTACTGAGTGGAGTGTCCCAGGAATCGGTGCTGGGGAGATGTACTGAGTGGAGTGTCCCAGGGATCCGTGCTGGTGGATGTACTGAGTGGGGTGTCCCAGGGATCGGTGCTGGGGAGATATACTGGGTGGGGTGTCCCAGGGATCGGAGCTGGGGAGATGTACTGAGTGGAGTGTCCCAGGGATCGTTGCTGGGGAGATGTACTGAGTGGGGTGTCCCAGGGTTCGGTGCTGGGGAGATGTACTGAGTGGGGTGTCCCAAGGATCAGTGCTGGGGAGATGTACTGAGTGGAGTGTCCCAAGGATCAGTGCTGGGGAGATGAACTGAGTGGAGTGTCCCAGGGACCGATGCTGGAGAGATGTACTGAGTGGGGTGTCCCAGGGATCGGTGCTGGGGACATGCACTCAGTAAGGTGTCCCAGGGATCGGTGCTGGTGGATGTACTGAGTGGGGTGTCCCAAGGATCGGTGCTGGGGAGATGTACTGAGTGGAGTGTCCCAGGGATTGGTGCTGGGGAGATGCACTGATTGGAGTGTCCCAGGGATCGGTGCTGGGGAGATGTACTGAGTGGAGTGTCCCAGTGATCGGTGCTGGGGAGATGTACTGAGTGGAGTTTCCCAGGGATCGGTGCTGGGGAGATGTACTGAATGGGGTGTCCCAGGGATCGGTGCTGGGGAGATGTACTGAGTGGAGTGTCGCAGGGATCGGTGCTGGGGAGATGTACCGAGTGGGGTGTCCCAGGAATCGGTGCTGGGGAGATGTACTGAGTGGGGTGTGGCAGGGATCGGTGCAGGGGAGATATGCTGAGTGGAGTGTCCCAGGGATCAGTGCTGGGGAGATGTACTGAGTGGGGTGTCCCAGGGATCGGTGCTGGGGAGGTTTACTGAGTGCGGTGTCCCAGGGATCGGTGCTGGGGAGATGTACTGAGTGAAATGTCCCAGGGATCGGTGCTGGGGAGCTGTACTGACTGGGGTGTCACAAGGTTCGGTGCTGGGGAGATGTACTGAGTGGAGTGTCCCAAGGATTGGTGCTGGGGAGATGTACTGAGTGGAGTGTCCCAGGGATCGGTGCTGCGGAGATGTACTGAGTGGGGTGTCCCAGCGATCGGTTCTGGGGAGATGTACTGTGTGGAGTGTCCCAAGGATCGGTGCTGGTGGATGTACTGAGTGGAGTGTCCCAGGGATCGGTGCTGGGGAGATGTACTGAGTGGGGTGTTCCAAGGATCGGTGCTGGGGAGATGTACTGAGTGGGGTGTGCCAGGGTTCGGTGCTGGGGAGATGTACTGAGTGGAGTATCCCAGGGATCGGTGCTGGGGAATTGCACTGAGTGGAGTGTCCCAGGGATCGGTGCTGGGGAGATGTGCTGAGTGGGGTGTCCCAGGGATCGCTGCTGGGGAGATGTTCTGAGTGGGATGTCCCAAGGATCGGTGCTGGTGGATGTACTGAGTGGGGTGTCCCAAGGATCGGTGCTGAGGAGATGTACTGAGTGGAGTGTCCCAGGGATTGGTGCTGGGGGGATGTACTGAGTGGAGTGTCCCAGGGATCGGTGCTGGGGAGATGTACTGAGTGGGGTGTCCCGGGGCTCGTTGCTGGGGAGATGTACTGAGTGGGGTGTCCCAGGAATCGTTGCTGGGGAGATATACTGAGTGGAGTGTCCCAGGGATCGGTGCTGGGGAGATGTACTGAGTGGAGTGTCCCAGGGATCGTTGCTGGGGAGATATACTGAGTGGAGTGTCCCAGGGATCGGTGCTGGGGAGATGTACTGAGTGGAGTGTCCCAATGATCGGTGCTGGGGAGATGTACTGAGTGGAGTGTCCCACGGATCGGTGCTGGGGAGATGTACCGAGTGGAGTGTCCCAAGGATTGGCGCTGGGGAGATGTACTGAGTGGAGTGTCCCAGGGATTGGTGCTGGGAGATGTACTGTGTGGAGTGTCCCAAGGATCGGTGCTGGTGGATGTTCTGAGTGGAGTGTCCCAGGGATCGGTGCTGGGGAGATGTACTGATTGGAGTGTCCCAGGGATCGGTGCTGGGGAGATGTACTGAGTGGAGTGTCACAGGGATCGGTGCTGGGGAGATGTACTGAGTGGGGTGTCCCAGGGATTGGAGCTGGGGAGATGTACTGAGTGGAGTGTCCCAGGGATCGGTGCTGGGGAGATGTACTCAGTGGGGTGTCCCAGAGATCGGTGCTGGGGTGATGTACTGAGTGGGGTGTCCCAGGGATCGGTGCTGGGGAGTTGTACTGAGTGGGGTGTCCCAGGGATCGGAGCTGGGGAGATGTACTGAGTGCGGTGTCCCAGGGATCAGTGCTGGGGAGATGTACCGAGTGGAGTGTCCCAAGGATCGGTGCTGGGGAGATGTACTGAGTGGAGTGTCCCAGGGATCGGTGCTGGGGAAATGCACTGACTGGGGTGTCCCAGGGATCGGTGCTGGGGGATGTACTAAGTGGAGTGTCCCAGGGATCGGTGCTGGGGAGATGTACTGAGTGGAGTGTCCCAGGGATCGGTGCTGGGGAGAAGAACTGAGTGGAGTGTCGCATGGATCGGTGCTGGGGAGATGCACTGAGTGGGGTGTCCCAGGGATCGGTGCTGGGGAGATGTACTGAGTGGAGTGTCCCAAGGATCGGTGCTGGGGAGATGTACTGAGTGGGGTGTCCCAGGGATCGGTGCTGGGGAGATGTACTGAGTGGAGTGTCCCAGCGATCGGTGCTGGGAAGCTGTACTGAGTGGGGTGTCCCAGGGATCGGTACTGGGGAGATGTATTGAGTGGGGTGTCCCAGGGATCGGAGCTGGGGAGATGTACTGAGTGGAGTGTCCCAGGGATCGGTGCTGGGGAGATGTACTGAGTGAAGTGTCCCAGGGATCGGTGCTGGGGAGATGTACTGAGTGGGGTGTCACAAGGATCGGTGATGGGGAGATGTACTGAGTGGAGTCTCCCAATGATCGGTGCTGGGGAGATGTACTGAGTGGAGTGTCCCAGGGATCGGTGCTGGGGAGATGTACTGAGTGGAGTGTCCCAGGGATCGGTGCTGGGGAGATGTACTGAGTGGGGCGTCCCAGGGATCGGTGCTGGGGAGATGTACTGAGTGGAGTGTCCCAGGGATTGGTGCTGGGGAGATGTACTGAGTGGAGTCTCGCAGGGATTGGGGCTGGGGTGATGTACCGAGTGGGGTGTCCCAGGGATCGGTGCTGGGGAGATGTACTGAGTGGGGTGTCCCAGGGATCGGTGCTGGGGAGCTGTACTGAGTGGGGTGTCCCAGCGATCGATGCTGGGGAGATATACTGCGTGGGGTGTCCCAGGGATCGGTGCTGGGGAGATGGACTGAGTGGGGTGACCCAGGGATCGGTGCTGGGGAGATGTACTGAGTGAAGTGTCCCAGGGATCGGTGCTGGGGAGATGTACTGAGTGGGGTGCCCAAGGATCGGTGCTGGGGAGATGTACTGAGTGGGGTGTCCCAGGGATCGGTGCTGTGGAGATGTACTGAGCGGAGTGTCCCAGGCATCGGTGCTGGGGAGATGTCCTGAGTGGGGTGCCCCAAGGATCGGTGCTGGGGAGATGTACTGAGTGGGGTGTCCCAGAGATCGGTGCTGGGGAGATGTACTGAGTGGGGTGTCCCAGGGATCAGTGCTGGGGAGCTGTACTGAGTGGGGTGTCCCAGGGATCGGTGCTGGGGAGATGTACTGAGTGGGGTGTCATAGGGATCGGTGCTGGGGAGATGTACTGAGTGAGGTGTCCCAGGGATCGGTGCTGGGGAGATGTACTGAGTGGAGTGTCCCAGGGATCGGTGCTGGGGAGATGTACTGAGTGGGGTGTCCCAGCGATCGCTTCTGGGGAGATGTACTGTGTGGAGTGTCCCAAGGATCGTTGCTGGTGGATGTACTGAGTGGAGTGTCCCAGGGATCGGTGCTGGGGAGATGTACTGAGTGGGGTGTTCCAAGGATCGGTGCTGGGGAGATGTACTGAGTAGGGTGTGCCAGGGTTCGCTGCTGGGGAGATGTACTGAGTGGAGTATCCCAGGGATCGGTGCTGGGGAATTGCACTGAGTGGAGTGTCCCAGGGATCGGTGATGGGGAGATGTGCTGAGTGGGGTGTCCCAGGGATCGCTGCTGGGGAGATGTACTGAGTGGGGTGTCCCAAGGATCGGTGCTGGTGGATGTACTGAGTGGGGTGTCCCAAGGATCGGTGCTGGGGAGATGTACTGAGTGGAGTGTCCCAGGGATTGGTGCTGGGGAGATGTACTGAGTGGAGTGTCCCAGGGATCGGTGCTGGGGAGATGTACTGAGTGTGGTGTCCCGGGGATCGTTGCTGGGGAGAAGTACTGAGTGGGGTGTCCCAGGAATCGTTGCTGGGGAGATATACTGAGTGGAGTGTCCCAGGGATCGGTGCTGGGGAGATGTACTGAGTGGAGTGTCCGAGGGATCGTTGCTGGGGAGATATACTGAGTGGAGTGTCCCAAGGATCGGTGCTGGGGAGATGTACTGAGCGGGGTGTCCCAGGGATCGGTGCTGTGGAGATGTACTGAGTGGGGTGTCCCAAGGATCGGTGCTGGGGAGATGTACTGAGTGCGGTGTCCCAGGGATCAGTGCTGGGGAGATGTACCGAGTGGAGTGTCCCAAGGATCGGTGCTGGGGAGATGTACTGAGTGGAGTGTCCCAGGGATCGGTGCTGGGGAGATGCACTGAGTGGGGTGTCCCAGGGATCGGTGCTGGGGGATGTACTGAGTGGAGTGTCCCAGGGATCGGTGCTGGGGAGATGTACTGAGTGGAGTGCCCCAGGGATCGGTGCTGGGGAGATGTACTGAGTGGAGTGTCGCATGGATCGGTGCTGGGGAGATGCACTGAGTGGGGTGTCCCAGGGATCGGTGCTGGGGAGATGTACTGAGTGGAGTGTCCCAAGAATCGGTGCTGGGGAGATGTACTGAGTGGGGTGTCCCAGGGATCGGTGCTGGGGAGATGTACTGAGTGGGGTGTCCAAGGGATCGGTGCTGGGGAGCTGTACTGAGTGGGGTGTCCCAGGGATCGGTGCTGGGGACATGTATTGAGTGGGGTGTCCCAGGGATCGGTGCTGGGGAGATGTACTGAGTGGAGTGTCCCAGGGATCGGTGCTGGGGGGATGTACTGAGTGAAGTGTCCCAGGGATCGGTGCTGGGGAGATGTACTGAATGGGGTGTCACAAGGATCGGTGCTGGGGAGATGTACTGAGTGGAGTCTCCCAATGATCGGTGCTGGGGAGATGTACTGAGTGGAGTGTCCCAGGGATCGGTGCTGGGGAGATGTACTGAGTGGAGTGTCCCAGGGATCTGTGCTGGGCAGAGGTACTGAGTGGGGTGTCCCAGGGATAGGTGCTGGGGAGATGCACTGAGTGGAGTGTCCCAGGAATCGGTGCTGGGGAGATGTACTGAGTGGGGTGTCCCAGGGATCGGTGCTGGGGAGGTGCACTAAGTGGGTTGTCCCAGGGATCGGTGCTGGTGAATGTACTGAGTGGGGTGTCCCAAGGATCGGTGCTGGGGAGATGTACTGAGTGGAGTGTCCCAGGGATCCGTGCTGGGGAGATGTACTGAGTGGGGTGTCCCAGGGATCGTTGCTGGGGAGATGTACTGAGTGGGGTGTCCCAGGAATCGTTGCTGGGGAGATATACTGAGTGGAGTGTCCCAGGGATCGGTGCTGGAGAGATGTACTGAGTGGAGTGTCCCAGGGATCGTTGCTGGGGAGATATACTGAGTGGAGTGTCCCAGGGATCGGTGCTGGGGAGATGTACTGAGTGGGGTGTCCCAGGGATCGGTGCTGGGGAGATGTACTGAGTGGGGTGTCCCAAGGATCGGTGCTGGGGAGATGTACTGAGTGGGTTGGCCCAGGGATTGGAGCTGGGGAGATGTACTGAGTGGGGTGTCCCAGGGTTCGGTGCTGGGGAGATAAACAGAGTGGGGTGTCCCAGGGATCGGTGCTGGGGAGATGTACTGAGTGCGGTGTCCCAGGGATCAGTGCTGGGGAGATGCACCGAGTGGAGTGTCCCAAGGATCGGTGCTGGGGAGATGTACTGAGTGGAGTGTCCCAGGGATCGGTGCTGGGGAAATGTACTGAGTGGGGTGTCCCAGGGAGCAGTGCTGGGGAGATGTACTGAGTGGGGCACCCCAGGGATCGGTGCTGGTGGATGTTCTGAGTGGGGTGTCCCAAGGATCGGTGCTGGGGAGATGTACTGAGTGGTGCGTCCCAGGGATTGGTGCTGGGGAGATGTACTGAGTGGAGTGTCCAGGGATCGGTGCTGGGAAGATGTGCTGAGAGGGGTTTCCCAGGGATCGGTGCTGGTGGATGTACTGAGTGGGGTGTCCCAAGAATCGGTGCTGGGGAGATGTACTGAGTGGAGTGTCCCAGGGATCGGTGCTGGGGAGATGTACTGAGTGGGGTGTCCCAGGGATCGGTGCTGGGGAGATGTACTGAGTGGAGTATCCCAGGGATCAGTGCTGGGCAGATGCACTGACTGGAGTGTCCCAGGGATCAGTGCTGGGGAGATATCGTGAGTGGAGTGTCCCAGGGATCGGTGCTGGGGTGATGTACTGAGTGGGGTGTCCCAGGGATCAGTGCTGGTGGATGTGCTGAGTGGGGTGTCCCAGGGATCGGTGCTGGTGGATGTACTGAGTGGGGTGTCCCAAGGATCGGTGCTGGGGAGATGTACTCAGTGGAGTGTCCCAGGGATCGCTGCTGGGGAGATGTACTGAGTGGGGTGTCCCAGGGATCGGTGCTGGGGAGATATACTGTGTGGAGTGTCCCAAGGATCGGTGCTGGTGGATGTACTGAGTGGAGTGTCCCAGGGATCGGTGCTGGGGAGATGTACTGAGTGGAGTGTCCCAGGGATCGGTGCTGGTGAGATGTACTGAGTGGAGTGCCGCTTGGATCGGAGCTGGGGAGATGTACTGAGTGGGGTGTCCCAGGGATCGGTGCTGGGGAGATGTACTGAGTGGAGTGTCCCAGGGACCTGTGCTGGGGAGATGTACTGAGTGGGGTGTCGCAGGGATTGGTGCTGGGGTGATGTACCGAGTGGGGTGTCCCAGGGATCGGTGCTGGGGAGATGTACTGAGTGGGGTGTCCCAGGGATCGGTGCTGGGGAGCTGTACTGAGTGGGGTGTCCCAGCGATCGGTGCTGGGGAGATGTACTGCGTGGGGTGTCCCAGGGATCAGTGCTGGGGAGATGTACTGAGTGGGGTGTCCCAGGGAGCGGTGCTGGGGAGATGTACTGAGTGAAGTGTCCCAGGGATCGGTGCTGGGGAGATGTACTGAGTGGGGTGTCCCAACGATCGGTGCTGCGGAGATGTACTGAGTGGGGTGTCCCAGGGATCGGTGCTGGGGAGATGTACTGAGCGGAGTGTCCCAGGCATCGGTGCTGGGGAGATGTCCTGAGTGGGGTGCCCCAAGGATCGGTGCTGAGGAGATGTACTGAGTGGGGTGTCCCAGAGATCGGTGCTGGGGAGATGTACTGAGTGGGGTGTCCCAGGGATCGGTGCTGGGGAGCTGTACTGAGTGGGGTGTCCCAGGGATCGGTGCTGGGGAGATGTACTGAGTGGGGTGTCCTAGGGATCGGTGCTGGGGAGATGTACTGAGTGAGGTGTCCCAGGGATCGGTGCTGGGGAGATGTACTGAGTGGAGTGTCCCAGGGTTCGGTGCTGGGGAGATGTACTGAGTGGGGTGTCCCAGCGATCGCTTCTGGGGAGATGTACTGTGTGGAGTGTCCCAAGGATCGGTGCTGGTGGATGTACTGAGTGGAGTGTCCCAGGGATCGGTGCTGGGGAGATGTACTGAGTGGGGTGTTCCAAGGATCGGTGCTGGGGAGATGTACTGAGTGGAGTGTCCCAAGGATCGGTGCTGGGGAGATGTACTGAGTGGACAGTCCCAGGGTTCGGTGCTGGGGAGATGTACTGAGTGGAGTATCCCAGGGATCGGTGCTGGGGAATTGCGCTGTGTGGAGTGTCCCAGGGATCGGTGCTGGGGAGATGTGCTGAGTGGGGTGTCCCAGGGATCGCTGCTGGGGAGATGTACTGAGTGGACTGTCGCAGGGATCGGTGCTGGGGAGATGTACCGAGTGGAGTGTCCCAGGGATTGGTGCTGGGGAGATGTACTGAGTGGAGTGTCCCAGGGATCGGTGCTGGGCAGATGTACTGAGTGGGGTGTCCCGGGGATCATTGCTGGGGAGATGTACTGAGTGGGGTGTCCCAGGAATCGTTGCTGGGGAGATATACTGAGTGGAGTGTCCCAGGGATCGGTGCTGGGGAGATGTACTGAGTGGAGTGTCCGAGGGATCGTTGCTGGGGAGATATACTGAGTGGAGTGTCCCAGGGATCGGTGCTGGGGAGATGTACTGAGCGGGGTGTCCCAGGGATCGGTGCTGGGGAGATGTACTGAGTGGGGTGTCCCAAGGATCGGTGCTGGGGAGATGTACTGAGTGCGGTGTCCCAGGGATCAGTGCTGGGGAGATGTACCGAGTGGAGTGTCCCAAGGATCGGTGCTGGGGAGATGTACTGATTGGAGTGTCCCAGGGATCGGTGCTGGGGAGATGCACTGAGTGGGGTGTCCCAGGGATCGGTGCTGGGGGATGTACTGAGTGGAGTGTCCCAGGGATCCGTGCTGGGGAGATGTACTGAGTGGAGTGCCCCAGGGATCGGTGCTGGGGAGATGTACTGAGTGGAGTGTCGCATGGATCAGTGCTGGGGAGATGCACTGAGTGGGGCGTCCCAGGGATCGGTGCTGGGGAGATGTACTGAGTGGAGTGTCCCAAGAATCGGTGCTGGGGAGATGTACTGAGTGGGGTGTCCCAGGGATCGGTGCTGGGGAGATGTACTGAGTGGGGTGTCCCAGGTATCGGTGCTGGGGAGCTGTACTGAGTGGGGTGTCCCAGGGATCGGTGCTGGGGACATGTATTGAGTGGGGTGTCCCAGCGATCGGTGCTGGGGAGATGTACTGAGTGGAGTGTCCCAGGGATCGGTGCTGGGGAGAAGTACTGAGTGAAGTGTCCCAGGGATCGGTGCTGGGGAGATGTACTGAATGGGGTGTCACAAGGATCGGTGCTGGGGAGATGTACTGAGTGGAGTCTCCCAATGATCGGTGCTGGGGAGATGTACTGAGTGGAGTGTCCCAGGGATCGGTGCTGGGGAGATGTACTGAGTGGAGTGTCCCAGGGATCGGTGCTGGGGAGATGTACTGAGTGGGGTGTCCCAGGGATAGGTGCTGGGGAGATGCACTGAGTGGGGTGTCCCAGGGATCGGTGCTGGGGAGATGTACTGAGTGGGGTGTCCCAGGGATCGGTGCTGGGGAGGTGCACTAAGTGGGTTGTCCCAGGGATCGGTGCTGGTGAATGTACTGAGTGGGGTGTCCCAAGGATCGGTGCTGGGGAGATGTACTGAGTGGAGTGTCCCAGGGATTGGTGCTGGGGAGATGTACTGAGTGGAGTGTCCCAGGGATCCGTGCTGGGGAGATGTACTGAGTGGGGTGTCCCGGGGATCGTTGCTGGGGAGATGTACTGAGTGGGGTGTCCCAGGAATCGTTGCTGGGGAGATATACTGAGTGGAGTGTCCCAGGGATCGGTGCTGGGGAGATGTACTGAGTGGAGTGTCCCAGGGATCGTTGCTGGGGAGATATACTGAGTGGAGTGTCCCAGGGATCGGTGCTGGGGAGATGTACTGAGTGGGGTGTCCCAGGGATCGGTGCTGGGGAGATGTACTGAGTGGTGTGTCCCAAGGATCGGTGCTGGGGAGATGTACTGAGTGGGTTGGCCCAGGGATTGGAGCTGGGGAGATGTACTGAGTGGGGTGTCCCAGGGATCGGTGCTGGGGAGATAAACAGAGTGGGGTGTCCCAGGGATCGGTGCTGGGGAGATGTACTGAGTGTGGTGTCCCAGGGATCAGTGCTGGCGAGATGTACCGAGTGGAGTGTCCCAAGGATCGGTGCTGGGGAGATGTACTGAGTGGAGTGTCCCAGGGATCGGTGCTGGGGAAATGTACTGAGTGGGGTGTCCCAGGGAGCAGTGCTGGGGAGATGTACTGAGTGGGGCACCCCAGAGATCGGTGCTGGTGGATGTTCTGAGTGGGGTGTCCCAAGGATCGGTGCTGGGGAGATGTACTGAGGGGTGCGTCCCAGGGATTGGTGCTGGGGAGATGTACTGAGTGGAGTGTCCCAGGGATCGGTGCTGGGGAGATGTGCTGAGAGGGGTTTCCCAGGGATCGGTGCTGGTGGATGTACTGAGTGGGGTGTCCCAAGGATCGGTGCTGGGGAGATGTACTAAGTGGAGTGTCCCAGGGATCGGTGCTGGGGAGATGTACTGAGTGGGGTGTCCCAGGGATCGGTGCTGGGGAGATGTACTGAGTGGAGTATCCCAGGGATCAGTGCTGGGCAGATGCACTGACTGGAGTGTCCCAGGGATCAGTGCTGGGGAGATATAGTGAGTGGAGTGTCCCAGGGATCGGTGCTGGGGCGATGTAATGAGTGGGGTGTCCCAGGGATCAGTGCTGGTGGATGTACTGAGTGGGGTGTCCCAGGGATCGGTGCTGGTGGATGTACTGAGTGGGGTGTCCCAAGGATCGGTGCTGGGGAGATGTACTGAGTGGAGTGTCCCAGGGATCGCTGCTGGGGAGATGTACTGAGTGGGGTGTCCCAGGGATCGGTGCTGGGGAGATATACTGTGTGGAGTGTCCCAAGGATCGGTGCTGGTGGATGTACTGAGTGGAGTATCCCAGGGATCGGTGCTGGGGAGATGTACTGAGTGGAGTGTCCCAGGGATCGGTGCTGGTGAGATGTACTGAGTGGAGTGTCGCTTGGATCGGAGCTGGGGAGATGTACTGAGTGCGGTGTCCCAGGGATCGGTGCTGGGGAGATGTACTGAGTGGAGTGTCCCAGGGACCGGTGCTGGGGAGATGTACTGAGTGGGGTGTCCCAGGGATCGGTGCTGGGAAGATGCACTTAGTGGGGTGTCCCAGGGATCGGTGCTGGGGGGATGTACTGAGTGGAGTGTCCCAGGGATCGGTGCTGGGGAGCTGTACTGAGTGGAGTGCCCCAGGGATCGGTGCTGGGGAGATGTACTGAGTGGAGTGTCGCATGGATCGGTGCTGGGGAGATGTAATGAGTGGGTTGCCCCAGGGATCAGTGCTGGGGAGATGTACTGAGTGGAGTGTCCCAAGGATCGGTGCTGGGGAGATGTACTGAGTGGGGTGTCCCAGGGACCGGTGCTGGGGAGATGTACTGAGTGGGGTGTCCCAGGGATCGGTGCTGGGGAGCTGTACTGAGTGGGGTGTCCCAGGGATCGGTGCTGGGGACATGTATTGAGTGGGGTGTCCCAGGGATCGGTGCTGGGGAGATGTACTGAGTGGAGTGTCCCAGGGATCGGTGCTGGGGAGATGTACTGAGTGAAGTGTCCCAGCGATCGGTGCTGGGGAGATGTACTGAGTGGGGTGTCACAAGGATCGGTGCTGGGGAGATGTACTGAGTGGAGTCTCCCAATGATCGGTGCTGGGGAGATGTACTGAGTGGAGTGTCCCAGGGATTGGTGCTGGGGAGATGTACTGAGTGGAGTGTCCCAGGGATCGGTGCTGGGGAGATGTACTGAGTGGGGTGTCCCAGGGATAGTTGCTGGGGAGATGCACTGAGTGGGGTGTCCCAGGGATCGGTGCTGGGGAGATGTACTGATTGGAGTGTCCCAGGGATCGGTGCTGGGGAGATGTACTGAGTGGAGTGTCCCAGGGATCGGTGCTGGGGAGATGTACTGAGTGGAGTGTCCCAGGGATCGGTGCTGGGGAGATGTACTGAGTGCGGTGTCCCAGGAATCGGTGCTGGGGAGATGTACTGAGTTGGGTGTCCCAGCGATCGGTGCTGGGGAGATGTACTGAGTGGAGTGTCCCAGGGATCGGTGCTGGGGAGATGTACTGAGTGGAGTGTCCCAGGGATCGGTGCTGGGGAGATATACTGAGTGTGGTGTCCCAGGGATTGGTGCTGGGCAGATGTACTTAGTGGGGTGTCCCAGGAATCGGAGCTGGGGAGATGTACTGTGTGCGGTGTCCCAGGGATCGGTGCTGGTGGATGTATTGAATGGGGTGTCCCAGGGATCGGTGCTGGGGAGATGTACTGAGTGGGATGTCCCAGGGATCGGTGCTGGGGAGATGTACTGAGTGGGGTGTCCCAGTGATCGGTGCTGGGGAGATGTACTGAGTGGGGTGTCCCAGGGGTCGGTGCTGGGGAGATGTACTGAGTGGAGTGTCCCAGGGCTCGGTGCTCGGGAGATGTACTGAGTGGAGTGTCCCAGGGATCGATGCTGGGGAGATGTACACTGTGGAGTCCCCCTGGGATAGGTGCTGGGGAGATGTGCTGAGTGGAGTGTCCCAGGGATCGGTGCTGGGGAGATGTACTGAGTGGGGTATCCCAGGGATCGGTGCTGGGGAGATGTATTGAGTGGGGTGTCCCAGGGATCGGTGCTGGGGAGATGTGCTGAGTGGAGTGTCCCAGGGACCGGTGCTGGGGAGATGTACTGAGTGGGGTATCCCAGGGATCGGTGCTGGGGAGATGTATTGATTGGGGTGTCCCAGGGATCGGTGCTGGGGAGATGTACTGAGTGGAGTGTCCCAGGGACCGGTGCTGGGGAGATGTACTGAGTGGGGTGTCCCAGGGATCGGTGCTGGGAAGATGCACTTAGTGGGGTGTCCCAGGGATCGGTGCTGGGGGGATGTACTGAGTGGAGTGTCCCAGGGATCGGTGCTGGGGAGATGTACTGAGTGGAGTGCCCCAGGGATCGGTGCTGGGGAGATGTACTGAGTGGAGTGTCGCATGGATTGGTGCTGGTGAGATGTAATGAGTGGGTTGCCCCAGGGATCAGTGCTGGGGAGATGTACTGAGTGGAGTGACCCAAGGATCGGTGCTGGGGAGATGTACTGATTGGGGTGTCCCAGGGACCGGTGCTGGGGAGATGTACTGAGTGGGGTGTCCCAGGGATCGGTGCTGGGGAGCTGTACTGAGTGGGGTGTCCCAGGGATCGGTGCTGGGGACATGTATTGAGTGGGGTGTCCCAGGGATCGGTGCTGGGGAGATGTAATGAGTGGAGTGTCCCAGGGATCGGTGCTGGGGAGATGTACTGAGTGAAGTGTCCCAGCGATCGGTGCTGGGGAGATGTACTGAGTGGGGTGTCACAAGGATCGGTGCTGGGGAGATGTACTGAGTGGAGTCTCCCAATGATCGGTGCTGGGGAGATGTACTGAGTGGAGTGTCCCAGGGATTGGTGCTGGGGAGATGTACTGAGTGGAGTGTCCCAGGGATCGGTGCTGGGGAGATGTACTGAGTGGGGTGTCCCAGGGATAGTTGCTGGGGAGATGCACTGAGTGGGGTGTCCCAGGGATCGGTGCTGGGGAGATGTACTGATTGGAGTGTCCCAGGGATCGGTGCTGGGGAGATGTACTGAGTGGAGTGTCCCAGGGATCGGTGCTGGGGAGATGTACTGAGTGGAGTGTCCCAGGGATCGGTGCTGGGGAGATGTACTGAGTGCGGTGTCCCAGGAATCGGTGCTGGGGAGATGTACTGAGTTGGGTGTCCCAGGGATCGGTGCTGGGGAGATGTACTGAGTGGAGTGTCCCAGGGATCGGTGCTGGGGAGATGTACTGAGTGGAGTGTCCCAGGGATCGGTGCTGGGGAGATATACTGAGTGTGGTGTCCCAGGGATTGGTGCTGGGCAGATGAACTTAGTGGGGTGTCCCAGGAATCGGAGCTGGGGAGATGTACTGTGTGCGGTGTCCCAGGGATCGGTGCTGGTGGATGTATTGAATGGGGTGTCCCAGGGATCGGTGCTGGGGAGATGTACTGAGTGGGATGACCCAGGGATCGGTGCTGGGGAGATGTACTGAGTGGGGTGTCCCAGTGATCGGTGCTGGGGAGATGTACTGAGTGGGGTGTCCCAGGGGTCGGTGCTGGGGAGATGTACTGAGTGGAGTGTCCCAGGGATCGGTGCTCGGGAGATGTACTGAGTGGAGTGTCCCAGGGATCGATGCTGGGGAGATGTACAGAGTGGAGTCCCCCTGGGATAGGTGCTGGGGTGATGTGCTGAGTGGAGTGTCCCAGGGATCGGTGCTGGGGAGATGTACTGAGTGGGGTATCCCAGGGATCGGTGCTGGGGAGATATATTGAGTGGGGTGTCCCAGGGATCGGTGCTGGGGAGATGTACTGAGTGGGGTGTCCCAGGGATCGTTGCTGGGGAGATGTACTGAGTGGAGTGTCCCAGGGATCGGTGCTGGTGGATGTACTGAGTGGGGTGTCCCAAGGATCAGTGCTGGGGAGATGTACTGGGTGGGGTGTCCCAAGGATCGGTGCTGGGGTGATGTCATGAGTGGGGTGTCCCAGGGATCGGAGCTGGGGAGATGTACTGAGTGGAGTGTCCCAGGGATCGTTGCTGGGGAGATGTACTGAGTGGGGTGTCCCAGGGATCGGTGCTGGGGAGATGTACTGAGTGGGGTGTCCCAGGGATCAGTGCTGGGGAGATGTACAGAGTGGAGTGTCCCAAGGATCAGTGCTGGGGAGGTGAACTGAGTGGAGTGTCCCAGGGACCGATGCTGGGGAGATATAGTGAGTGGAGTGTCCCAGGGATCGGTGCTGGGGCGATGTACTGAGTGGGGTGTCCCAGGGATCAGTGCTGGTGGATGTACTGAGTGGGGTGTCCCAGGGATCGGTGCTGGTGGATGTACTGAGTGGGGTGTCCCAAGGATCGGTGCTGGGGAGATGTACTGAGTGGAGTGTCCCAGGGATCGCTGCTGGGGAGATGTACTGAGTGGGGTGTCCCAGGGATCGGTGCTGGGGAGATATACTGTGTGGAGTGACCCAAGGATCGGTGCTGGTGGATGTACTGAGTGGAGTGTCCCAGGGATCGGTGCTGGGGAGATGTACTGAGTGGAGTGTCCCAGGGATCGGTGCTGGTGAGATGTACTGAGTGGAGTGTCGCTTGGATCGGAGCTGGGGAGATGTACTGAGTGGGGTGTCCCAGGGATCGGTGCTGGGGAGATGTACTGAGTGGAGTGTCCCAGGGATCGGTGCTGGGAAGATGCACTGAGTGGGGTGTCCCAGGGATCGGTGCTGGGGGGATGTACTGAGTGGAGTTTCCCAGGGATCGGTGCTGGGGAGATGTACTGAGTGGAGTGCCCCAGGGATCGGTGCTGGGGAGATGTACTGAGTGGAGTGTCGCATGGATCGGTGCTGGGGAGATGTAATGAGTGGGTTGCCCCAGGGATCGGTGCTGGGGAGATGTACTGAGTGGAGTGTCCCAAGGATCGGTGCTGGGGAGATGTACTGAGTGGGGTGTCCCAGGGATCGGTGCTGGGGAGATGTACTGAGTGGGGTGTCCCAGGGATCGGTGCTGGGGAGCTGTACTGAGTGGGGTGTCCCAGGGATCGGTGCTGGGGACATGTATTGAGTGGGGTGTCCCAGGGATCGGTGCTGGGGAGATGTACTGAGTGGAGTGTCCCAGGGATCGGTGCTGGGGAGATGTACTGAGTGAAGTTTCCCAGGGATCGGTGCTGGGGAGATGTACTGAGTGGGGTGTCACAAGGATCGGTGCTGGGGAGATGTACTGAGTGGAGTCTCCCAATGATCGGTGCTGGGGAGATGTACTGAGTGGAGTGTCCCAGGGATTGGTGCTGGGGAGATGGACTGAGTGGAGTGTCCCAGGGATCGGTGCTGGGGAGATGTACTGAGTGGGGTGTCCCAGGGATAGTTGCTGGGGAGATGCACTGAGTGGGGTGTCCCAGGGATCGGTGCTGGGGAGATGTACTGAGTGGAGTGTCCCAGGGATCGGTGCTGGGGAGATGTACTGAGTGGAGTGTCCCAGGGATCGGTCCTGGGGAGATGTACTGAGTGGAGTGTCGCTTGGATCGGAGCTGGGGAGATGTACTGAGTGCGGTGTCCCTGGGATCGGTGCTGGGGAGATGTACTGAGTGGAGTGTCCCAGGGACCGGTGCTGGGGAGATGTACTGAGTGGGGTGTCCCAGGGATCGGTGCTGGGAAGATGCACTTAGTGGGGTGTCCCAGGGATCGGTGCTGGGGGGATGTACTGAGTGGAGTGTCCCAGGGATCGGTGCTGGGGAGCTGTACTGAGTGGAGTGCCCCAGGGATCGGTGCTGGGGAGATGTACTGAGTGGAGTGTCGCATGGATCGGTGCTGGGGAGATGTAATGAGTGGGTTGCCCCAGGGATCAGTGCTGGGGAGATGTACTGAGTGGAGTGTCCCAAGGATCGGTGCTGGGGAGATGTACTGAGTGGGGTGTCCCAGGGACCGGTGCTGGGGAGATGTACTGAGTGGGGTGTCCCAGGGATCGGTGCTGGGGAGCTGTACTGAGTGGGGTGTCCCAGGGATCGGTGCTGGGGACATGTATTGAGTGGGGTGTCCCAGGGATCGGTGCTGGGGAGATGTACTGAGTGGAGTGTCCCAGGGATCGGTGCTGGGGAGATGTACTGAGTGAAGTGTCCCAGCGATCGGTGCTGGGGAGATGTACTGAGTGGGGTGTCACAAGGATCGGTGCTGGGGAGATGTACTGAGTGGAGTCTCCCAATGATCGGTGCTGGGGAGATGTACTGAGTGGAGTGTCCCAGGGATTGGTGCTGGGGAGATGTACTGAGTGGAGTGTCCCAGGGATCGGTGCTGGGGAGATGTACTGAGTGGGGTGTCCCAGGGATAGTTGCTGGGGAGATGCACTGAGTGGGGTGTCCCAGGGATCGGTGCTGGGGAGATGTACTGATTGGAGTGTCCCAGGGATCGGTGCTGGGGAGATGTACTGAGTGGAGTGTCCCAGGGACCGGTGCTGGGGAGATGTACTGAGTGGGGTGTCCCAGGGATCGGTGCTGGGAAGATGCACTTAGTGGGGTGTCCCAGGGATCGGTGCTGGGGGGATGTACTGAGTGGAGTGTCCCAGGGATCGGTGCTGGGGAGCTGTACTGAGTGGAGTGCCCCAGGGATCGGTGCTGGGGAGATGTACTGAGTGGAGTGTCGCATGGATCGGTGCTGGGGAGATGTAATGAGTGGGTTGCCCCAGGGATCAGTGCTGGGGAGATGTACTGAGTGGAGTGTCCCAAGGATCGGTGCTGGGGAGATGTACTGAGTGGGGTGTCCCAGGGACCGGTGCTGGGGAGATGTACTGAGTGGGGTGTCCCAGGGATCGGTGCTGGGGAGCTGTACTGAGTGGGGTGTCCCAGGGATCGGTGCTGGGGACATGTATTGAGTGGGGTGTCCCAGGGATCGGTGCTGGGGAGATGTACTGAGTGGAGTGTCCCAGGGATCGGTGCTGGGGAGATGTACTGAGTGAAGTGTCCCAGCGATCGGTGCTGGGGAGATGTACTGAGTGGGGTGTCACAAGGATCGGTGCTGGGGAGATGTACTGAGTGGAGTCTCCCAATGATCGGTGCTGGGGAGATGTACTGAGTGGAGTGTCCCAGGGATTGGTGCTGGGGAGATGTACTGAGTGGAGTGTCCCAGGGATCGGTGCTGGGGAGATGTACTGAGTGGGGTGTCCCAGGGATAGTTGCTGGGGAGATGCACTGAGTGGGGTGTCCCAGGGATCGGTGCTGGGGAGATGTACTGATTGGAGTGTCCCAGGGATCGGTGCTGGGGAGATGTACTGAGTGGAGTGTCCCAGGGATCGGTGCTGGGGAGATGTACTGAGTGGAGTGTCCCAGGGATCGGTGCTGGGGAGATGTACTGAGTGCGGTGTCCCAGGAATCGGTGCTGGGGAGATGTACTGAGTTGGGTGTCCCAGCGATCGGTGCTGGGGAGATGTACTGAGTGGAGTGTCCCAGGGATCGGTGCTGGGGAGATGTACTGAGTGGAGTGTCCCAGGGATCGGTGCTGGGGAGATATACTGAGTGTGGTGTCCCAGGGATTGGTGCTGGGCAGATGTACTTAGTGGGGTGTCCCAGGAATCGGAGCTGGGGAGATGTACTGTGTGCGGTGTCCCAGGGATCGGTGCTAGTGGATGTATTGAATGGGGTGTCCCAGGGATCGGTGCTGGGGAGATGTACTGAGTGGGATGTCCCAGGGATCGGTGCTGGGGAGATGTACTGAGTGGGGTGTCCCAGTGATCGGTGCTGGGGAGATGTACTGAGTGGGGTGTCCCAGGGGTCGGTGCTGGGGAGATGTACTGAGTGGAGTGTCCCAGGGATCGGTGCTCGGGAGATGTACTGAGTGGAGTGTCCCAGGGATCGATGCTGGGGAGATGTACAGAGTGGAGTCCCCCTGGGATAGGTGCTGGGGAGATGTGCTGAGTGGAGTGTCCCAGGGATCGGTGCTGGGGAGATGTACTGAGTGGGGTATCCCAGGGATCGGTGCTGGGGAGATGTATTGAGTGGGGTGTCCCAGGGATCGGTGCTGGGGAGATGTGCTGAGTGGAGTGTCCCAGGGATCGGTGCTGGGGAGATGTACTGAGTGGGGTATCCCAGGGATCGGTGCTGGGGAGATGTATTGAGTGGGGTGTCCCAGGGATCGGTGCTGGGGAGATGTACTGAGTGGAGTGTCCCAGGGACCGGTGCTGGGGAGATGTACTGAGTGGGGTGTCCCAGGGATCGGTGCTGGGAAGATGCACTTAGTGGGGTGTCCCAGGGATCGGTGCTGGGGGGATGTACTGAGTGGAGTGTCCCAGGGATCGGTGCTGGGGAGATGTACTGAGTGGAGTGCCCCAGGGATCGGTGCTGGGGAGATGTACTGAGTGGAGTGTCGCATGGATTGGTGCTGGGGAGATGTAATGAGTGGGTTGCCCCAGGGATCAGTGCTGGGGAGATGTACTGAGTGGAGTGTCCCAAGGATCGGTGCTGGGGAGATGTACTGAGTGGGGTGTCCCAGGGACCGGTGCTGGGGAGATGTACTGAGTGGGGTGTCCCAGGGATCGGTGCTGGGGAGCTGTACTGAGTGGGGTGTCCCAGGGATCGGTGCTGGGGACATGTATTGAGTGGGGTGTCCCAGGGATCGGTGCTGGGGAGATGTAATGAGTGGAGTGTCCCAGGGATCGGTGCTGGGGAGATGTACTGAGTGAAGTGTCCCAGCGATCGGTGCTGGGGAGATGTACTGAGTGGGGTGTCACAAGGATCGGTGCTGGGGAGATGTACTGAGTGGAGTCTCCCAATGATCGGTGCTGGGGAGATGTACTGAGTGGAGTGTCCCAGGGATTGGTGCTGGGGAGGTGTACTGAGTGGAGTGTCCCAGGGATCGGTGCTGGGGAGATGTACTGAGTGGGGTGTCCCAGGGATAGTTGCTGGGGAGATGCACTGAGTGGGGTGTCCCAGGGATCGGTGCTGGGGAGATGTACTGATTGGAGTGTCCCAGGGATCGGTGCTGGGGAGATGTACTGAGTGGAGTGTCCCAGGGATCGGTGCTGGGGAGATGTACTGAGTGGAGTGTCCCAGGGATCGGTGCTGGGGAGATATACTGAGTGCGGTGTCCCAGGAATCGGTGCTGGGGAGATGTACTGAGTTGGGTGTCCCAGGGATCGGTGCTGGGGAGATGTACTGAGTGGAGTGTCCCAGGGATCGGTGCTGGGGAGATGTACTGAGTGGAGTGTCCCAGGGATCGGTGCTGGGGAGATATACTGAGTGTGGTGTCCCAGGGATTGGTGCTGGGCAGATGAACTTAGTGGGGTGTCCCAGGAATCGGAGCTGGGGAGATGTACTGTGTGCGGTGTCCCAGGGATCGGTGCTGGTGGATGTATTGAATGGGGTGTCCCAGGGATCGGTGCTGGGGAGATGTACTGAGTGGGATGTCCCAGGGATCGGTGCTGGGGAGATGTACTGAGTGGGGTGTCCCAGTGATCGGTGCTGGGGAGATGTACTGAGTGGGGTGTCCCAGGGGTCGGTGCTGGGGAGATGTACTGAGTGGAGTGTCCCAGGGATCGGTGCTCGGGAGATGTACTGAGTGGAGTGTCCCAGGGATCGATGCTGGGGAGATGTACAGAGTGGAGTCCCCCTGGGATAGGTGCTGGGGAGATGTGCTGAGTGGAGTGTCCCAGGGATCGGTGCTGGGGAGATGTACTGAGTGGGGTATCCCAGGGATCGGTGCTGGGGAGATGTATTGAGTGGGGTGTCCCAGGGATCGGTGCTGGGGAGATGTACTGAGTGGGGTGTCCCAGGGATCGTTGCTGGGGAGATGTACTGAGTGGAGTGTCCCAGGGATCGGTGCTGGTGGATGTACTGAGTGGGGTGTCCCAAGGATCAGTGCTGGGGAGATGTACTGGGTGGGGTGTCCCAAGGATCGGTGCTGGGGAGATGTCATGAGTGGGGTGTCCCAGGGATCGGAGCTGGGGAGATGTACTGAGTGGAGTGTCCCAGGGATCGTTGCTGGGGAGATGTACTGAGTGGGGTGTCCCAGGGATCGGTGCTGGGGAGATGTACTGAGTGGGGTGTCCCAGGGATCAGTGCTGGGGAGATGTACAGAGTGGAGTGTCCCAGGGATCGGTGCTGGGGAGCTGTACTGAGTGGAGTGCCCCAGGGATCGGTGCTGGGGAGATGTACTGAGTGGAGTGTCGCATGGATCGGTGCTGGGGAGATGTAATGAGTGGGTTGCCCCAGGGATCAGTGCTGGGGAGATGTACTGAGTGGAGTGTCCCAAGGATCGGTGCTGGGGAGATGTACTGAGTGGGGTGTCCCAGGGACCGGTGCTGGGGAGATGTACTGAGTGGGGTGTCCCAGGGATCGGTGCTGGGGAGCTGTACTGAGTGGGGTGTCCCAGGGATCGGTGCTGGGGACATGTATTGAGTGGGGTTTCCCAGGGATCGGTGCTGGGGAGATGTACTGAGTGGAGTGTCCCAGGGATCGGTGCTGGGGAGATGTACTGAGTGAAGTGTCCCAGCGATCGGTGCTGGGGAGATGTACTGAGTGGGGTGTCACAAGGATCGGTGCTGGGGAGATGTACTGAGTGGAGTCTCCCAATGATCGGTGCTGGGGAGATGTACTGAGTGGAGTGTCCCAGGGATTGGTGCTGGGGAGATGTACTGAGTGGAGTGTCCCAGGGATCGGTGCTGGGGAGATGTACTGAGTGGGGTGTCCCAGGGATAGTTGCTGGGGAGATGCACTGAGTGGGGTGTCCCAGGGATCGGTGCTGGGGAGATGTACTGATTGGAGTGTCCCAGGGATCGGTGCTGGGGAGATGTACTGAGTGGAGTGTCCCAGGGATCGGTGCTGGGGAGATGTACTGAGTGGAGTGTCCCAGGGATCGGTGCTGGGGAGATGTACTGAGTGCGGTGTCCCAGGAATCGGTGCTGGGGAGATGTACTGAGTTGGGTGTCCCAGCGATCGGTGCTGGGGAGATGTACTGAGTGGAGTGTCCCAGGGATCGGTGCTGGGGAGATGTACTGAGTGGAGTGTCCCAGGGATCGGTGCTGGGGAGATATACTGAGTGTGGTGTCCCAGGGATTGGTGCTGGGCAGATGTACTTAGTGGGGTGTCCCAGGAATCGGAGCTGGGGAGATGTACTGTGTGCGGTGTCCCAGGGATCGGTGCTAGTGGATGTATTGAATGGGGTGTCCCAGGGATCGGTGCTGGGGAGATGTACTGAGTGGGATGTCCCAGGGATCGGTGCTGGGGAGATGTACTGAGTGGGGTGTCCCAGTGATCGGTGCTGGGGAGATGTACTGAGTGGGGTGTCCCAGGGGTCGGTGCTGGGGAGATGTACTGAGTGGAGTGTCCCAGGGATCGGTGCTCGGGAGATGTACTGAGTGGAGTGTCCCAGGGATCGATGCTGGGGAGATGTACAGAGTGGAGTCCCCCTGGGATAGGTGCTGGGGAGATGTGCTGAGTGGAGTGTCCCAGGGATCGGTGCTGGGGAGATGTACTGAGTGGGGTATCCCAGGGATCGGTGCTGGGGAGATGTATTGAGTGGGGTGTCCCAGGGATCGGTGCTGGGGAGATGTGCTGAGTGGAGTGTCCCAGGGATCGGTGCTGGGGAGATGTACTGAGTGGGGTATCCCAGGGATCGGTGCTGGGGAGATGTATTGAGTGGGGTGTCCCAGGGATCGGTGCTGGGGAGATGTACTGAGTGGAGTGTCCCAGGGACCGGTGCTGGGGAGATGTACTGAGTGGGGTGTCCCAGGGATCGGTGCTGGGAAGATGCACTTAGTGGGGTGTCCCAGGGATCGGTGCTGGGGGGATGTACTGAGTGGAGTGTCCCAGGGATCGGTGCTGGGGAGATGTACTGAGTGGAGTGCCCCAGGGATCGGTGCTGGGGAGATGTACTGAGTGGAGTGTCGCATGGATTGGTGCTGGGGAGATGTAATGAGTGGGTTGCCCCAGGGATCAGTGCTGGGGAGATGTACTGAGTGGAGTGTCCCAAGGATCGGTGCTGGGGAGATGTACTGAGTGGGGTGTCCCAGGGACCGGTGCTGGGGAGATGTACTGAGTGGGGTGTCCCAGGGATCGGTGCTGGGGAGCTGTACTGAGTGGGGTGTCCCAGGGATCGGTGCTGGGGACATGTATTGAGTGGGGTGTCCCAGGGATCGGTGCTGGGGAGATGTAATGAGTGGAGTGTCCCAGGGATCGGTGCTGGGGAGATGTACTGAGTGAAGTGTCCCAGCGATCGGTGCTGGGGAGATGTACTGAGTGGGGTGTCACAAGGATCGGTGCTGGGGAGATGTACTGAGTGGAGTCTCCCAATGATCGGTGCTGGGGAGATGTACTGAGTGGAGTGTCCCAGGGATTGGTGCTGGGGAGGTGTACTGAGTGGAGTGTCCCAGGGATCGGTGCTGGGGAGATGTACTGAGTGGGGTGTCCCAGGGATAGTTGCTGGGGAGATGCACTGAGTGGGGTGTCCCAGGGATCGGTGCTGGGGAGATGTACTGATTGGAGTGTCCCAGGGATCGGTGCTGGGGAGATGTACTGAGTGGAGTGTCCCAGGGATCGGTGCTGGGGAGATGTACTGAGTGGAGTGTCCCAGGGATCGGTGCTGGGGAGATATACTGAGTGCGGTGTCCCAGGAATCGGTGCTGGGGAGATGTACTGAGTTGGGTGTCCCAGGGATCGGTGCTGGGGAGATGTACTGAGTGGAGTGTCCCAGGGATCGGTGCTGGGGAGATGTACTGAGTGGAGTGTCCCAGGGATCGGTGCTGGGGAGATATACTGAGTGTGGTGTCCCAGGGATTGGTGCTGGGCAGATGAACTTAGTGGGGTGTCCCAGGAATCGGAGCTGGGGAGATGTACTGTGTGCGGTGTCCCAGGGATCGGTGCTGGTGGATGTATTGAATGGGGTGTCCCAGGGATCGGTGCTGGGGAGATGTACTGAGTGGGATGTCCCAGGGATCGGTGCTGGGGAGATGTACTGAGTGGGGTGTCCCAGTGATCGGTGCTGGGGAGATGTACTGAGTGGGGTGTCCCAGGGGTCGGTGCTGGGGAGATGTACTGAGTGGAGTGTCCCAGGGATCGGTGCTCGGGAGATGTACTGAGTGGAGTGTCCCAGGGATCGATGCTGGGGAGATGTACAGAGTGGAGTCCCCCTGGGATAGGTGCTGGGGAGATGTGCTGAGTGGAGTGTCCCAGGGATCGGTGCTGGGGAGATGTACTGAGTGGGGTATCCCAGGGATCGGTGCTGGGGAGATGTATTGAGTGGGGTGTCCCAGGGATCGGTGCTGGGGAGATGTACTGAGTGGGGTGTCCCAGGGATCGTTGCTGGGGAGATGTACTGAGTGGAGTGTCCCAGGGATCGGTGCTGGTGGATGTACTGAGTGGGGTGTCCCAAGGATCAGTGCTGGGGAGATGTACTGGGTGGGGTGTCCCAAGGATCGGTGCTGGGGAGATGTCATGAGTGGGGTGTCCCAGGGATCGGAGCTGGGGAGATGTACTGAGTGGAGTGTCCCAGGGATCGTTGCTGGGGAGATGTACTGAGTGGGGTGTCCCAGGGATCGGTGCTGGGGAGATGTACTGAGTGGGGTGTCCCAGGGATCAGTGCTGGGGAGATGTACAGAGTGGAGTGTCCCAAGGATCAGTGCTGGGGAGATGAACTGAGTGGAGTGTCCCAGGGACCGATGCTGGGGAGATATAGTGAGTGGAGTGTCCCAGGGATCGGTGCTGGGGCGATGTACTGAGTGGGGTGTCCCAGGGATCAGTGCTGGTGGATGTACTGAGTGGGGTGTCCCAGGGATCGGTGCTGGTGGATGTACTGAGTGGGGTGTCCCAAGGATCGGTGCTGGGGAGATGTACTGAGTGGAGTGTCCCAGGGATCGCTGCTGGGGAGATGTACTGAGTGGGGTGTCCCAGGGATCGGTGCTGGGGAGATATACTGTGTGGAGTGACCCAAGGATCGGTGCTGGTGGATGTACTGAGTGGAGTGTCCCAGGGATCGGTGCTGGGGAGATGTACTGAGTGGAGTGTCCCAGGGATCGGTGCTGGTGAGATGTACTGAGTGGAGTGTCGCTTGGATCGGAGCTGGGGAGATGTACTGAGTGGGGTGTCCCAGGGATCGGTGCTGGGGAGATGTACTGAGTGGAGTGTCCCAGGGACCGGTGCTGGGGAGATGTACTGAGTGGGGTGCCCAGGGATCGGTGCTGGGAAGATGCACTGAGTGGGGTGTCCCAGGGATCGGTGCTCGGGGGATGTACTGAGTGGAGTTTCCCAGGGATCGGTGCTGGGGAGATGTACTGAGTGGAGTGCCCCAGGGATCGGTGCTGGGGAGATGTACTGAGTGGAGTGTCGCATGGATCGGTGCTGGGGAGATGTAATGAGTGGGTTGCCCCAGGGATCGGTGCTGGGGAGATGTACTGAGTGGAGTGTCCCAAGGATCGGTGCTGGGGAGATGTACTGAGTGGGGTGTCCCAGGGATCGGTGCTGGGGAGATGTACTGAGTGGGGTGTCCCAGGGATCGGTGCTGGGGAGCTGTACTGAGTGGGGTGTCCCAGGGATCGGTGCTGGGGACATGTATTGAGTGGGGTGTCCCAGGGATCGGTGCTGGGGAGATGTACTGAGTGGAGTGTCCCAGGGATCGGTGCTGGGGAGATGTACTGAGTATAGTTTCCCAGGGATCGGTGCTGGGGAGATGTACTGAGTGGGGTGTCACAAGGATCGGTGCTGGGGAGATGTACTGAGTGGAGTCTCCCAATGATCGGTGCTGGGGAGATGTACTGAGTGGAGTGTCCCAGGGATTGGTGCTGGGGAGATGGACTGAGTGGAGTGTCCCAGGGATCGGTGCTGGGGAGATGTACTGAGTGGGGTGTCCCAGGGATAGTTGCTGGGGAGATGCACTGAGTGGGGTGTCCCAGGGATCGGTGCTGGGGAGATGTACTGAGTGGAGTGTCCCAGGGATCGGTGCTGGGGAGATGTACTGAGTGGAGTGTCCCAGGGATCGGCGCTGGGGAGATGTACTGAGTGCGGTGTCCCAGGGATCGGTGCTGGGGAGATGTACTGAGTGGGGTGTCCCAGGGATCGGTGCTGGGGAGATGTACTGAATGGAGTGTCCCAGGGATCGGTGCTGGGGAGATGAACTGAGTGGAGTGTCCCAGGGATCGGTGCTGGGGAGATATACTGAGTGTGGTGTCCCAGGGATTGGTGCTGGGCAGATGTACTTAGTGGGGTGTCCCAGGAATCGGAGCTGGGGAGATGTACTGTGTGCAGTGTCCCAGGGATCGGTGCTGGTGGATGTATTGAATGGGGTGTCCCAGGGATCGGTGCTGGGGAGATGTACTGAGTGGGATGTCCCAGGGATCGGTGCTGGGGAGATGTACTGAGTGGGGTGTCCCAGTGATCGGTGCTGGGGAGATGTACTGAGTGGGGTGTCCCAGGGGTCGGTGCTGGGGAGATGTACTGAGTGGAGTGTCCCAGGGATCGGTGCTGGGGAGATGTACTGAGTGGAGTGTCCCAGGGATCGGTGCTCGGGAGATGTACTGAGTGGAGTGTCCCAGGGATCGATGCTGGGGAGATGTACAGAGTGGAGTCCCCCTGGGATCGGTGCTGGGGAGATGTGCTGAGTGGAGTGTCCCAGGGATCGGTGCTGGGGAGATGTACTGAGTGGGGTATCCCAGGGATCGGTGCTGGGGAGATGTATTGAGTGGGGTGTCCCAGGGATCGGTGCTGGGGAGATGTACTGAGTGGGGTGTCCCAGGGATCGTTGCTGGGGAGATGTACTGAGTGGAGTGTCCCAGGGATCGGTGCTGGTGGATGTACTGAGTGGGGTGTCCCAAGGATCAGTGCTGGGGAGATGTACTGGGTGGGGTGTCCCAAGGATCGGTGCTGGGGAGATGTAATGAGTGGGGTGTCCTTGGGATCGGAGCTGGGGAGATGTACTGAGTGGAGTGTCCCAGGGATCGTTGCTGGGGAGATGTACTGAGTGGGGTGTCCCAGGGATCGGTGCTGGGGAGATGTACTGAGTGGGGTGTCCCAGGGATCAGTGCTGGGGAGATGTACTGAGTGGAGTGTCCCAAGGATCAGTGCTGGGGAGATGAACTGAGTGGAGTGTCCCAGGGACCGATGCTGGAGAGATGTACTGAGTGGGGTGTCCCAGGGATCGGTCCTGGGGTCATGCACTGAGTGGGGTGTCCCAGGGATCGGTGCTGGTGGATTTACTGAGTGGGGTGTCCCAAGGATCGGTGCTGGGGAGATGTACTGAGTGGAGTGTCCCAGGGATTGGTGCTGGGGAGATGTACTGATTGGAGTCTCCCAGGGATCGGTGCTGGGGAGATATACTGAGTGGCCTGTCCCAGTGATCGGTGCTGGGGAGATGTACTGAGTGGAGTTTGCCAGGGATCGGTGCTGGGGAGATGTACTGAATGGGGTGTCCCAGGGATCGGTGCTGGGGAGATGTACTGTGTGGAGTGTCCCAAGGATCGGTGCGGGTGGATGTACTGAGTGGAGTGTCCCAGGGATCGGTGCTGGGGAGATGTACTGAGTGGAGTGTCCCAGGGATCGGTGCTGGGGAGATGTACTGAGTGGAGTGTCGCAGGGATCGGTGCTGGGGAGATGTACCGAGTGGGGTGTCCCAGGGATCGGTGCTGGGGAGATGTACTGAGTGGGGTGTCCCAGGGATCGGTGCTGGGGAGATATACTGAGTGGAGTGTCCCAGGGATCAGTGCTGGGGAGATGTACTGAGTGGGGTGTCCCAGGGATCGGTGCTGGTGAGATGTACTGAGTGGAGTATCGCTTGGATCGGAGCTGGGGAGATGTACTGAGTGGGGTGTCCCAGGGATCGGTGCTGGGGAGATGTACTGAGTGGAGTGTCCCAGGGACCGGTGCTGGGGTGATGCACTGAGTGGGGTGTCCCAGGGATCGGTGCTGGGGGGATGTACTGAGTGGAGTGTCCCAGGGATCGGTGCTGGGGAGATGTACTGAGTGGAGTGTCCCAGGGATCGGTGCTGGGGAGATGTACTGAGCGGAGTGTCGCATGGATCGGTGCTGGGGAGATGTACTGAGTGGGGTGTCCCAGGGATCGGTGCTGGGGAGATGTACTGAGTGGAGTGTCCCAAGGATCGTGCTGGGGAGATGTACTGAGTGGGGTGTCCCAGGGATCGGTCCCGGGGGGAGATGTACTGAGTGGGGTGTCCCAGGGATCGGTGCTGGGGAGCTTTATGAGTGGGGTGTCCCAGGGATCGGTGCTTGGGACATGTATTGAGTGGGGTGTCCCAGGGATCGGTGCTGGGGAGATGTACTGAGTGGAGTGTCCCAGGGATCGGTGCTGGGGAGATGTACTGAGTGAAGTGTCCCAGGGATCGGTGCTGGGGAGATGTATTGAGTGGGGAGTCACAAGGATCGGTGCTGGGGAGATGTACTGAGTGGAGTCTCCCAATGATCGGTGCTGGGGAGATGTACTGAGTGGAGTGCCCCAGGGATCGGTGCTGGGGAGATGTACTGTGTGGAGTGTCCCAGGGATGGGTGCTGGGGAGATGTACTGAGTGGGGTGTCCCAGGGATAGGTGCTGGGGAGATGCACTGAGTGGGGTGTCCCAGGGATCGGTGCTGGGGAGATGTACTGAGTGGAGTGTCCCAGGGATCGGTGCTGGGGAGATGTACTGAGTGGAGTATCCCAGGGATCGGTGCTGGGGAGATGTACTGAGTGGAGTGTCCCAGGGATCGGTGCTGGGGAGATGTACTGAGTGCGATGTCCCAGGGATCGGTGCTGGGGAGATGTACTGAGTGGGGTGTCCCAGGGATCGGTGCTGGGGAGATGTACTGAGTGGAGTGTCCCAGGGATCGGTGCTGGGGTGATGTACTGAGTGGGGTGTCCCAGGGATTTGTGCTGGGGAGATGTACTTAGTGGGGTGTCCCTTGAATCGGAGCTGGGGAGATGTACTGTGTGCGGTGTCCCAGGGATCGGTGCTGGTGGATGTATTGAGTGGGGTGTCCCAGGGATCGGTGCTGGGGAGATGTACTGAGTGGGATGTCCCAGGGATCGGTGCTGGGGAGATGTACTGAGTGGGGTGTCCCAGTGATCGGTGCTGGGGAGATGTACTGAGTGGGGTGTCCCAGGGATCGGTGCTGGGGAGATGTACTGAGTGGAGTGTCCCAGGGATCGGTGCTGGGGAGATGTACTGAGTGGAGTGTCCCAGGGATCGGTGCTCGGGAGATGTACTGAGTGGAGTGTCCCAGGGATCGATGCTGGGGAGATATACAGAGTGGAGTGCCCCTGGGATCGGTGCTGGGGAGATGTGCTGAGTGGAGTGTCCCAGGGATCGGTGCTGGGGAGATGTACTGAGTGGGGTATCCCAGGGATCGGTGCTGGGGAGATGTATTGAGTGGGGTGGCCCAGGGATCGGTGCTGGGGAGATGTACTGAGTGGGGTGTCCCAGGTATCGTTGCTGGGGAGATGTACTGAGTGGAGTGTCCCAGGGATCGGTGCTGGGGAGATGTGCTGAGTGGAGTGTCCCAGGGATCGGTGCTGGTGGATGTACTGAGTGGGGTGTCCCAGGGATCGGTGCTGGGGAGATGTACTGGGTGGGGTGTCCCAAGGATCGGTGCTGGGGAGACGTAATGAGTGGGGTGTCCCAGGGATCGGAGCTGGGGAGATGTACTGAGTGGAGTGTCCCAGGGATCGTTGCTGGGGAGATGTACTGAGTGGGGTGTCCCAGGGATCGGTGCTGGGGAGATGTACTGAGTGGGGTGTCCCAGGGATCAGTGCTGGGGAGATGTACTGAGTGGAGTGTCCCAAGGATCAGTGCTGGGGAGGTGAACTGAGTGGAGTGTCCCAGGGACCGATGCTGGGGACATGCACTGAGTGGGGTGTCCCAGGGATCGGTGCTGGTGGATGTACTGAGTGGGGTGTCCCAAGGATCGGTGCTGGGGAGTTGGACTGAGTGGAGTGTCCCAGGGATTGGTGCTGGGGAGATGTACTGATTGGAGTCTCCCAGGGATCGGTGCTGGGGAGATGTACTGAGTGGAGTGTCCCAGTGATCGGTGCTGGGGAGATGTACTGAGTGGAGTTTCCCAGGGATCGGTGCTGGGGAAATGTACTGAATGGGGTGTCCCAAGGATCGGTGCTGGGGAGATGTACTGTGTGGAGTGTCCCAAGGATCGGTGCGGGTGGATGTACTGAGTGGAGTGTCCCAGGGATCGGTGCCGGGGAGATGTACTGAGTAGAGTGTCCCAGGGATCGCTGCTGGGGAGATGTACTGAGTGGGGTGTCCCAGGGATCGGTGCTGGGGAGATATACTGTGTGGAGTGACCAAAGGATCGGTGCTGGTGGATGTACTGAGTGGAGTGTCCCAGGGATCGGTGCTGGGGAGATGTACTGAGTGGAGTGTCCCAGGGATCGGTGCTGGTGAGATTTACTGAGTGGAGTGTCGCTTGGATCGGAGCTGGTGAGATGTACTGAGTGGGGTGTCCCAGGGATCGGTGCTGGGGAGATGTACTGAGTGGAGTGTCCCAGGGACCGGTGCTGGGGAGATGTACTGAGTGGGGTGTCCCAGGGATCGGTGCTGGGAAGATGCACTGAGTGGGGTGTCCCAGGGATCGGTGCTGGGGGGATGTACTGAGTGGAGTTTCCCAGGGATCGGTGCTGGGGGGATGTACTGAGTGGAGTTTCCCAGGGATCGGTGCTGGGGAGATGTACTGAGTGGAGTGCCCCAGGGATCGGTGCTGGGGAGATGTACTGAGTGGAGTGTCGCATGGATCGGTGCTGGGGAGATGTAATGAGTGGGTTGCCCCAGGGATCGGTGCTGGGGAGATGTACTGAGTGGAGTGTCCCAAGGATCGGTGCTGGGGAGATGTACTGAGTGGGGTGTCCCAGGGATCGGTGCTGGGGAGATGTACTGAGTGGGGTGTCCCAGGGATCGGTGCTGGGGAGCTGTACTGAGTGGGGTGTCCCAGGGATCGGTGCTGGGGACATGTATTGAGTGGGGTGTCCCAGGGATCGGTGCTGGGGAGATGTACTGAGTGGAGTGTCCCAGGGATCGGTGCTGGGGAGATGTACTGAGTGAAGTGTCCCAGGGATCGGTGCTGGGGAGATGTACTGAGTGGGGTGTCACAAGGATCGGTGCTGGGGAGATGTACTGAGTGGAGTCTCCCAATGATCGGTGCTGGGGAGATGTACTGAGTGGAGTGTCCCAGGGATTGGTGCTGGGGAGATGGACTGAGTGGAGTGTCCCAGGGATCGGTGCTGGGGAGATGTACTGAGTGGGGTGTCCCAGGGATAGTTGCTGGGGAGATGCACTGAGTGGGGTGTCCCAGGGATCGGTGCTGGGGAGATGTACTGAGTGGAGTGTCCCAGGGATCGGTGCTGGGGAGATGTACTGAGTGGAGTGTCCCAGGGATCGGTGCTGGGGAGATGTACTGAGTGCGGTGTCCCAGGGATCGGTGCTGGGGAGATGTACTGAGTGGGGTGTCCCAGCGATCGGTGCTGGGGAGATGTACTGAATGGAGTGTCCCAGGGATCGGTGCTGGGGAGATGAACTGAGTGGAGTGTCCCAGGGATCGGTGCTGGGGAGATATACTGAGTGTGGTGTCCCAGGGATTGGTGCTGGGCAGATGTACTTAGTGGGGTGTCCCAGGAATCGGAGCTGGGGAGATGTACTGTGTGCGGTGTCCCAGGGATCGGTGCTGGTGGATGTATTGAATGGGGTGTCCCAGGGATCGGTGCTGGGGAGATGTACTGAGTGGGATGTCCCAGGGATCGGTGCTGGGGAGATGTACTGAGTGGGGTGTCCCAGTGATCGGTGCTGGGGAGATGTACTGAGTGGGGTGTCCCAGGGGTCGGTGCTGGGGAGATGTACTGAGTGGAGTGTCCCAGGGATCGGTGCTGGGGAGATGTACTGAGTGGAGTGTCCCAGGGATCGGTGCTCGGGAGATGTACTGAGTGGAGTGTCCCAGGGATCGATGCTGGGGAGATGTACAGAGTGGAGTCCCCCTGGGATCGGTGCTGGGGAGATGTGCTGAGTGGAGTGTCCCAGGGATCGGTGCTGGGGAGATGTACTGAGTGGGGTATCCCAGGGATCGGTGCTGGGGAGATGTATTGAGTGGGGTGTCCCAGGGATCGGTGCTGGGGAGATGTACTGAGTGGGGTGTCCCAGGGATCGTTGCTGGGGAGATGTACTGAGTGGAGTGTCCCAGGGATCGGTGCTGGTGGATGTACTGAGTGGGGTGTCCCAAGGATCAGTGCTGGGGAGATGTACTGGGTGGGGTGTCCCAAGGATCGGTGCTGGGGAGATGTAATGAGTGGGGTGTCCTTGGGATCGGAGCTGGGGAGATGTACTGAGTGGAGTGTCCCAGGGATCGTTGCTGGGGAGATGTACTGAGTGGGGTGTCCCAGGGATCGGTGCTGGGGAGATGTACTGAGTGGGGTGTCCCAGGGATCAGTGCTGGGGAGATGTACTGAGTGGAGTGTCCCAAGGATCAGTGCTGGGGAGATGAACTGAGTGGAGTGTCCCAGGGACCGATGCTGGAGAGATGTACTGAGTGGGGTGTCCCAGGGATCGGTCCTGGGGTCATGCACTGAGTGGGGTGTCCCAGGGATCGGTGCTGGTGGATGTACTGAGTGGGGTGTCCCAAGGATCGGTGCTGGGGAGATGTACTGAGTGGAGTGTCCCAGGGATTGGTGCTGGGGAGATGTACTGATTGGAGTCTCCCAGGGATCGGTGCTGGGGAGATATACTGAGTGGACTGTCCCAGTGATCGGTGCTGGGGAGATGTACTGAGTGGAGTTTGCCAGGGATCGGTGCTGGGGAGATGTACTGAATGGGGTGTCCCAGGGATCGGTGCTGGGGAGATGTACTGTGTGGAGTGTCCCAAGGATCGGTGCGGGTGGATGTACTGAGTGGAGTGTCCCAGGGATCGGTGCTGGGGAGATGTACTGAGTGGAGTGTCCCAGGGATCGGTGCTGGGGAGATGTACTGAGTGGAGTTTCGCAGGGATCGGTGCTGGGGAGATGTACCGAGTGGGGTGTCCCAGGGATCGGTGCTGGGGAGATGTACTGAGTGGGGTGTCCCAGGGATCGGTGCTGGGGAGATATACTGAGTGGAGTGTCCCAGGGATCAGTGCTGGGGAGATGTACTGAGTGGGGTGTCCCAGGGATCGGTGCTGGTGAGATGTACTGAGTGGAGTATCGCTTGGATCGGAGCTGGGGAGATGTACTGAGTGGGGTGTCCCAGGGATCGGTGCTGGGGAGATGTACTGAGTGGAGTGTCCCAGGGACCGGTGCTGGGGTGATGCACTGAGTGGGGTGTCCCAGGGATCGGTGCTGGGGGGATGTACTGAGTGGAGTGTCCCAGGGATCGGTGCTGGGGAGATGTACTGAGTGGAGTGTCAAAGGGATCGGTGCTGGGGAGATGTACTGAGCGGAGTGTCGCATGGATCGGTGCTGGGGAGATGTACTGAGTGGGGTGTCCCAGGGATCGGTGCTGGGGAGATGTACTGAGTGGAGTGTCCCAAGGATCGTGCTGGGGAGATGTACTGAGTGGGGTGTCCCAGGGATCGGTCCCGGGGGGAGATGTACTGAGTGGGGTGTCCCAGGGATCGGTGCTGGGGAGCTTTATGAGTGGGGTGTCCCAGGGATCGGTGCTTGGGACATGTATTGAGTGGGGTGTCCCAGGGATCGGTGCTGGGGAGATGTACTGAGTGGAGTGTCCCAGGGATCGGTGCTGGGGAGATGTACTGAGTGAAGTGTCCCAGGGATCGGTGCTGGGGAGATGTATTGAGTGGGGAGCCACAAGGATCGGTGCTGGGGAGATGTACTGAGTGGAGTCTCCCAATGATCGGTGCTGGGGAGATGTACTGAGTGGAGTGCCCCAGGGATCGGTGCTGGGGAGATGTACTGTGTGGAGTGTCCCAGGGATGGGTGCTGGGGAGATGTACTGAGTGGGGTGTCCCAGGGATAGGTGCTGGGGAGATGCACTGAGTGGGGTGTCCCAGGGATCGGTGCTGGGGAGATGTACTGAGTGGAGTGTCCCAGGGATCGGTGCTGGGGAGATGTACTGAGTGGAGTATCCCAGGGATCGGTGCTGGGGAGATGTACTGAGTGGAGTGTCCCAGGGATCGGTGCTGGGGAGATGTACTGAGTGCGATGTCCCAGGGATCGGTGCTGGGGAGATGTACTGAGTGGGGTGTCCCAGGGATCGGTGCTGGGGAGATGTACTGAGTGGAGTGTCCCAGGGATCGGTGCTGGGGTGATGTACTGAGTGGGGTGTCCCAGGGATTTGTGCTGGGGAGATGTACTTAGTGGGGTGTCCCAGGAATCGGAGCTGGGGAGATGTACTGTGTGCGGTGTCCCAGGGATCGGTGCTGGTGGATGTATTGAGTGGGGTGTCCCAGGCATCGGTGCTGGGGAGATGTACTGAGTGGGATGTCCCAGGGATCGGTGCTGGGTAGATGTACTGAGTGGGGTGTCCCAGTGATCGGTGCTGGGGAGATGTACTGAGTGGGGTGTCCCAGGGAGCGGTGCTGGGGAGATGTACTGAGTGGAGTGTCCCAGGGATCGGTGCTGGGGAGATGTACTGAGTGGAGTGTCCCAGGGATCGGTGCTGGGGAGATGTACAGAGTGGAGTCCCCCTGGGATAGGTGCTGGGGAGATGTGCTGAGTGGAGTGTCCCAGGGATCGGTGCTGGGGAGATGTACTGAGTGGGGTATCCCAGGGATCGGTGCTGGGGAGATGTATTGAGTGGGGTGTCCCAGGGATCGGTGCTGGGGAGATGTGCTGAGTGGAGTGTCCCAGGGATCGGTGCTGGGGAGATGTACTGAGTGGGGTATCCCAGGGATCGGTGCTGGGGAGATGTATTGAGTGGGGTGTCCCAGGGATCGGTGCTGGGGAGATGTACTGAGTGGAGTGTCCCAGGGACCGGTGCTGGGGAGATGTACTGAGTGGGGTGTCCCAGGGATCGGTGCTGGGAAGATGCACTTAGTGGGGTGTCCCAGGGATCGGTGCTGGGGGGATGTACTGAGTGGAGTGTCCCAGGGATCGGTGCTGGGGAGATGTACTGAGTGGAGTGCCCCAGGGATCGGTGCTGGGGAGATGTACTGAGTGGAGTGTCGCATGGATTGGTGCTGGGGAGATGTAATGAGTGGGTTGCCCCAGGGATCAGTGCTGGGGAGATGTACTGAGTGGAGTGTCCCAAGGATCGGTGCTGGGGAGATGTACTGAGTGGGGTGTCCCAGGGACCGGTGCTGGGGAGATGTACTGAGTGGGGTGTCCCAGGGATCGGTGCTGGGGAGCTGTACTGAGTGGGGTGTCCCAGGGATCGGTGCTGGGGACATGTATTGAGTGGGGTGTCCCAGGGATCGGTGCTGGGGAGATGTAATGAGTGGAGTGTCCCAGGGATCGGTGCTGGGGAGATGTACTGAGTGAAGTGTCCCAGCGATCGGTGCTGGGGAGATGTACTGAGTGGGGTGTCACAAGGATCGGTGCTGGGGAGATGTACTGAGTGGAGTCTCCCAATGATCGGTGCTGGGGAGATGTACTGAGTGGAGTGTCCCAGGGATTGGTGCTGGGGAGGTGTACTGAGTGGAGTGTCCCAGGGATCGGTGCTGGGGAGATGTACTGAGTGGGGTGTCCCAGGGATAGTTGCTGGGGAGATGCACTGAGTGGGGTGTCCCAGGGATCGGTGCTGGGGAGATGTACTGATTGGAGTGTCCCAGGGATCGGTGCTGGGGAGATGTACTGAGTGGAGTGTCCCAGGGATCGGTGCTGGGGAGATGTACTGAGTGGAGTGTCCCAGGGATCGGTGCTGGGGAGATATACTGAGTGCGGTGTCCCAGGAATCGGTGCTGGGGAGATGTACTGAGTTGGGTGTCCCAGGGATCGGTGCTGGGGAGATGTACTGAGTGGAGTGTCCCAGGGATCGGTGCTGGGGAGATGTACTGAGTGGAGTGTCCCAGGGATCGGTGCTGGGGAGATATACTGAGTGTGGTGTCCCAGGGATTGGTGCTGGGCAGATGAACTTAGTGGGGTGTCCCAGGAATCGGAGCTGGGGAGATGTACTGTGTGCGGTGTCCCAGGGATCGGTGCTGGTGGATGTATTGAATGGGGTGTCCCAGGGATCGGTGCTGGGGAGATGTACTGAGTGGGATGTCCCAGGGATCGGTGCTGGGGAGATGTACTGAGTGGGGTGTCCCAGTGATCGGTGCTGGGGAGATGTACTGAGTGGGGTGTCCCAGGGGTCGGTGCTGGGGAGATGTACTGAGTGGAGTGTCCCAGGGATCGGTGCTCGGGAGATGTACTGAGTGGAGTGTCCCAGGGATCGATGCTGGGGAGATGTACAGAGTGGAGTCCCCCTGGGATAGGTGCTGGGGAGATGTGCTGAGTGGAGTGTCCCAGGGATCGGTGCTGGGGAGATGTACTGAGTGGGGTATCCCAGGGATCGGTGCTGGGGAGATGTATTGAGTGGGGTGTCCCAGGGATCGGTGCTGGGGAGATGTACTGAGTGGGGTGTCCCAGGGATCGTTGCTGGGGAGATGTACTGAGTGGAGTGTCCCAGGGATCGGTGCTGGTGGATGTACTGAGTGGGGTGTCCCAAGGATCAGTGCTGGGGAGATGTACTGGGTGGGGTGTCCCAAGGATCGGTGCTGGGGAGATGTCATGAGTGGGGTGTCCCAGGGATCGGAGCTGGGGAGATGTACTGAGTGGAGTGTCCCAGGGATCGTTGCTGGGGAGATGTACTGAGTGGGGTGTCCCAGGGATCGGTGCTGGGGAGATGTACTGAGTGGGGTGTCCCAGGGATCAGTGCTGGGGAGATGTACAGAGTGGAGTGTCCCAAGGATCAGTGCTGGGGAGATGAACTGAGTGGAGTGTCCCAGGGACCGATGCTGGGGAGATATAGTGAGTGGAGTGTCCCAGGGATCGGTGCTGGGGCGATGTACTGAGTGGGGTGTCCCAGGGATCAGTGCTGGTGGATGTACTGAGTGGGGTGTCCCAGGGATCGGTGCTGGTGGATGTACTGAGTGGGGTGTCCCAAGGATCGGTGCTGGGGAGATGTACTGAGTGGAGTGTCCCAGGGATCGCTGCTGGGGAGATGTACTGAGTGGGGTGTCCCAGGGATCGGTGCTGGGGAGATATACTGTGTGGAGTGACCCAAGGATCGGTGCTGGTGGATGTACTGAGTGGAGTGTCCCAGGGATCGGTGCTGGGGAGATGTACTGAGTGGAGTGTCCCAGGGATCGGTGCTGGGGAGATGTACTGAGTGGGATGTCCCAGGGATCGGTGCTGGGGAGATGTACTGAGTGGGGTGTCCCAGTGATCGGTGCTGGGGAGATGTACTGAGTGGGGTGTCCCAGGGGTCGGTGCTGGGGAGATGTACTGAGTGGAGTGTCCCAGGGATCGGTGCTCGGGAGATGTACTGAGTGGAGTGTCCCAGGGATCGATGCTGGGGAGATGTACAGAGTGGAGTCCCCCTGGGATAGGTGCTGGGGAGATGTGCTGAGTGGAGTGTCCCAGGGATCGGTGCTGGGGAGATGTACTGAGTGGGGTATCCCAGGGATCGGTGCTGGGGAGATGTATTGAGTGGGGTGTCCCAGGGATCGGTGCTGGGGAGATGTACTGAGTGGGGTGTCCCAGGGATCGTTGCTGGGGAGATGTACTGAGTGGAGTGTCCCAGGGATCGGTGCTGGTGGATGTACTGAGTGGGGTGTCCCAAGGATCAGTGCTGGGGAGATGTACTGGGTGGGGTGTCCCAAGGATCGGTGCTGGGGAGATGTCATGAGTGGGGTGTCCCAGGGATCGGAGCTGGGGAGATGTACTGAGTGGAGTGTCCCAGGGATCGTTGCTGGGGAGATGTACTGAGTGGGGTGTCCCAGGGATCGGTGCTGGGGAGATGTACTGAGTGGGGTGTCCCAGGGATCAGTGCTGGGGAGATGTACAGAGTGGAGTGTCCCAAGGATCAGTGCTGGGGAGATGAACTGAGTGGAGTGTCCCAGGGACCGATGCTGGGGAGATATAGTGAGTGGAGTGTCCCAGGGATCGGTGCTGGGGCGATGTACTGAGTGGGGTGTCCCAGGGATCAGTGCTGGTGGATGTACTGAGTGGGGTGTCCCAGGGATCGGTGCTGGTGGATGTACTGAGTGGGGTGTCCCAAGGATCGGTGCTGGGGAGATGTACTGAGTGGAGTGTCCCAGGGATCGCTGCTGGGGAGATGTACTGAGTGGGGTGTCCCAGGGATCGGTGCTGGGGAGATATACTGTGTGGAGTGACCCAAGGATCGGTGCTGGTGGATGTACTGAGTGGAGTGTCCCAGGGATCGGTGCTGGGGAGATGTACTGAGTGGAGTGTCCCAGGGATCGGTGCTGGTGAGATGTACTGAGTGGAGTGTCGCTTGGATCGGAGCTGGGGAGATGTACTGAGTGTGGTGTCCCAGGGATCGGTGCTGGGGAGATGTACTGAGTGGAGTGCCCCAGGGATCGGTGCTGGGGAGATGTACTGAGTGGAGTGTCGCATGGATCGGTGCTGGGGAGATGTAATGAGTGGGTTGCCCCAGGGATCGGTGCTGGGGAGATGTACTGAGTGGAGTGTCCCAAGGATCGGTGCTGGGGAGATGTACTGAGTGGGGTGTCCCAGGGATCGGTGCTGGGGAGATGTACTGAGTGGGGTGTCCCAGGGATCGGTGCTGGGGAGCTGTACTGAGTGGGGTGTCCCAGGGATCGGTGCTGGGGACATGTATTGAGTGGGGTGTCCCAGGGATCGGTGCTGGGGAGATGTACTGAGTGGAGTGTCCCAGGGATCGGTGCTGGGGAGATGTACTGAGTGAAGTTTCCCAGGGATCGGTGCTGGGGAGATGTACTGAGTGGGGTGTCACAAGGATCGGTGCTGGGGAGATGTACTGAGTGGAGTCTCCCAATGATCGGTGCTGGGGAGATGTACTGAGTGGAGTGTCCCAGGGATTGGTGCTGGGGAGATGGACTGAGTGGAGTGTCCCAGGGATCGGTGCTGGGGAGATGTACTGAGTGGGGTGTCCCAGGGATAGTTGCTGGGGAGATGCACTGAGTGGGGTGTCCCAGGGATCGGTGCTGGGGAGATGTACTGAGTGGAGTGTCCCAGGGATCGGTGCTGGGGAGATGTACTGAGTGGAGTGTCCCAGGGATCGGTGCTGGGGAGATGTACTGAGTGCGGTGTCCCAGGGATCGGTGCTGGGGAGATGTACTGAGTGGGGTGTCCCAGGGATCGGTGCTGGGGAGATGTACTGAATGGAGTGTCCCAGGGATCGGTGCTGGGGAGATGAACTGAGTGGAGTGTCCCAGGGATCGGTGCTGGGGAGATATACTGAGTGTGGTGTCCCAGGGATTGGTGCTGGGCAGATGTACTTAGTGGGGTGTCCCAGGAATCGGAGCTGGGGAGATGTACTGTGTGCAGTGTCCCAGGGATCGGTGCTGGTGGATGTATTGAATGGGGTGTCCCAGGGATCGGTGCTGGGGAGATGTACTGAGTGGGATGTCCCAGGGATCGGTGCTGGGGAGATGTACTGAGTGGGGTGTCCCAGTGATCGGTGCTGGGGAGATGTACTGAGTGGGGTGTCCCAGGGGTCGGTGCTGGGGAGATGTACTGAGTGGAGTGTCCCAGGGATCGGTGCTGGGGAGATGTACTGAGTGGAGTGTCCCAGGGATCGGTGCTCGGGAGATGTACTGAGTGGAGTGTCCCAGGGATCGATGCTGGGGAGATGTACAGAGTGGAGTCCCCCTGGGATCGGTGCTGGGGAGATGTGCTGAGTGGAGTGTCCCAGGGATCGGTGCTGGGGAGATGTACTGAGTGGGGTATCCCAGGGATCGGTGCTGGGGAGATGTATTGAGTGGGGTGTCCCAGGGATCGGTGCTGGGGAGATGTACTGAGTGGGGTGTCCCAGGGATCGTTGCTGGGGAGATGTACTGAGTGGAGTGTCCCAGGGATCGGTGCTGGTGGATGTACTGAGTGGGGTGTCCCAAGGATCAGTGCTGGGGAGATGTACTGGGTGGGGTGTCCCAAGGATCGGTGCTGGGGAGATGTAATGAGTGGGGTGTCCTTGGGATCGGAGCTGGGGAGATGTACTGAGTGGAGTGTCCCAGGGATCGTTGCTGGGGAGATGTACTGAGTGGGGTGTCCCAGGGATCGGTGCTGGGGAGATGTACTGAGTGGGGTGTCCCAGGGATCAGTGCTGGGGAGATGTACTGAGTGGAGTGTCCCAAGGATCAGTGCTGGGGAGATGAACTGAGTGGAGTGTCCCAGGGACCGATGCTGGAGAGATGTACTGAGTGGGGTGTCCCAGGGATCGGTCCTGGGGTCATGCACTGAGTGGGGTGTCCCAGGGATCGGTGCTGGTGGATTTACTGAGTGGGGTGTCCCAAGGATCGGTGCTGGGGAGATGTACTGAGTGGAGTGTCCCAGGGATTGGTGCTGGGGAGATGTACTGATTGGAGTCTCCCAGGGATCGGTGCTGGGGAGATATACTGAGTGGCCTGTCCCAGTGATCGGTGCTGGGGAGATGTACTGAGTGGAGTTTGCCAGGGATCGGTGCTGGGGAGATGTACTGAATGGGGTGTCCCAGGGATCGGTGCTGGGGAGATGTACTGTGTGGAGTGTCCCAAGGATCGGTGCGGGTGGATGTACTGAGTGGAGTGTCCCAGGGATCGGTGCTGGGGAGATGTACTGAGTGGAGTGTCCCAGGGATCGGTGCTGGGGAGATGTACTGAGTGGAGTGTCGCAGGGATCGGTGCTGGGGAGATGTACCGAGTGGGGTGTCCCAGGGATCGGTGCTGGGGAGATGTACTGAGTGGGGTGTCCCAGGGATCGGTGCTGGGGAGATATACTGAGTGGAGTGTCCCAGGGATCAGTGCTGGGGAGATGTACTGAGTGGGGTGTCCCAGGGATCGGTGCTGGTGAGATGTACTGAGTGGAGTATCGCTTGGATCGGAGCTGGGGAGATGTACTGAGTGGGGTGTCCCAGGGATCGGTGCTGGGGAGATGTACTGAGTGGAGTGTCCCAGGGACCGGTGCTGGGGTGATGCACTGAGTGGGGTGTCCCAGGGATCGGTGCTGGGGGGATGTACTGAGTGGAGTGTCCCAGGGATCGGTGCTGGGGAGATGTACTGAGTGGAGTGTCCCAGGGATCGGTGCTGGGGAGATGTACTGAGCGGAGTGTCGCATGGATCGGTGCTGGGGAGATGTACTGAGTGGGGTGTCCCAGGGATCGGTGCTGGGGAGATGTACTGAGTGGAGTGTCCCAAGGATCGTGCTGGGGAGATGTACTGAGTGGGGTGTCCCAGGGATCGGTCCCGGGGGGAGATGTACTGAGTGGGGTGTCCCAGGGATCGGTGCTGGGGAGCTTTATGAGTGGGGTGTCCCAGGGATCGGTGCTTGGGACATGTATTGAGTGGGGTGTCCCAGGGATCGGTGCTGGGGAGATGTACTGAGTGGAGTGTCCCAGGGATCGGTGCTGGGGAGATGTACTGAGTGAAGTGTCCCAGGGATCGGTGCTGGGGAGATGTATTGAGTGGGGAGACACAAGGATCGGTGCTGGGGAGATGTACTGAGTGGAGTCTCCCAATGATCGGTGCTGGGGAGATGTACTGAGTGGAGTGCCCCAGGGATCGGTGCTGGGGAGATGTACTGTGTGGAGTGTCCCAGGGATGGGTGCTGGGGAGATGTACTGAGTGGGGTGTCCCAGGGATAGGTGCTGGGGAGATGCACTGAGTGGGGTGTCCCAGGGATCGGTGCTGGGGAGATGTACTGAGTGGAGTGTCCCAGGGATCGGTGCTGGGGAGATGTACTGAGTGGAGTATCCCAGGGATCGGTGCTGGGGAGATGTACTGAGTGGAGTGTCCCAGGGATCGGTGCTGGGGAGATGTACTGAGTGCGATGTCCCAGGGATCGGTGCTGGGGAGATGTACTGAGTGGGGTGTCCCAGGGATCGGTGCTGGGGAGATGTACTGAGTGGAGTGTCCCAGGGATCGGTGCTGGGGTGATGTACTGAGTGGGGTGTCCCAGGGATTTGTGCTGGGGAGATGTACTTAGTGGGGTGTCCCTTGAATCGGAGCTGGGGAGATGTACTGTGTGCGGTGTCCCAGGGATCGGTGCTGGTGGATGTATTGAGTGGGGTGTCCCAGGGATCGGTGCTGGGGAGATGTACTGAGTGGGATGTCCCAGGGATCGGTGCTGGGGAGATGTACTGAGTGGGGTGTCCCAGTGATCGGTGCTGGGGAGATGTACTGAGTGGGGTGTCCCAGGGATCGGTGCTGGGGAGATGTACTGAGTGGAGTGTCCCAGGGATCGGTGCTGGGGACATGTACTGAGTGGAGTGTCCCAGGGATCGGTGCTCGGGAGATGTACTGAGTGGAGTGTCCCAGGGATCGGTCCCGGGGGGAGATGTACTGAGTGGGGTGTCCCAGGGATCGGTGCTGGGGAGCTTTATGAGTGGGGTGTCCCAGGGATCGGTGCTTGGGACATGTATTGAGTGGGGTGTCCCAGGGATCGGTGCTGGGGAGATGTACTGAGTGGAGTGTCCCAGGGATCGGTGCTGGGGAGATGTACTGAGTGAAGTGTCCCAGGGATCGGTGCTGGGGAGATGTATTGAGTGGGGAGACACAAGGATCGGTGCTGGGGAGATGTACTGAGTGGAGTCTCCCAATGATCGGTGCTGGGGAGATGTACTGAGTGGAGTGCCCCAGGGATCGGTGCTGGGGAGATGTACTGTGTGGAGTGTCCCAGGGATGGGTGCTGGGGAGATGTACTGAGTGGGGTGTCCCAGGGATAGGTGCTGGGGAGATGCACTGAGTGGGGTGTCCCAGGGATCGGTGCTGGGGAGATGTACTGAGTGGAGTGTCCCAGGGATCGGTGCTGGGGAGATGTACTGAGTGGAGTATCCCAGGGATCGGTGCTGGGGAGATGTACTGAGTGGAGTGTCCCAGGGATCGGTGCTGGGGAGATGTACTGAGTGCGATGTCCCAGGGATCGGTGCTGGGGAGATGTACTGAGTGGGGTGTCCCAGGGATCGGTGCTGGGGAGATGTACTGAGTGGAGTGTCCCAGGGATCGGTGCTGGGGTGATGTACTGAGTGGGGTGTCCCAGGGATTTGTGCTGGGGAGATGTACTTAGTGGGGTGTCCCTTGAATCGGAGCTGGGGAGATGTACTGTGTGCGGTGTCCCAGGGATCGGTGCTGGTGGATGTATTGAGTGGGGTGTCCCAGGGATCGGTGCTGGGGAGATGTACTGAGTGGGATGTCCCAGGGATCGGTGCTGGGGAGATGTACTGAGTGGGGTGTCCCAGTGATCGGTGCTGGGGAGATGTACTGAGTGGGGTGTCCCAGGGATCGGTGCTGGGGAGATGTACTGAGTGGAGTGTCCCAGGGATCGGTGCTGGGGAGATGTACTGAGTGGAGTGTCCCAGGGATCGGTGCTCGGGAGATGTACTGAGTGGAGTGTCCCAGGGATCGATGCTGGGGAGATATACAGAGTGGAGTGCCCCTGGGATCGGTGCTGGGGAGATGTGCTGAGTGGAGTGTCCCAGGGATCGGTGCTGGGGAGATGTACTGAGTGGGGTATCCCAGGGATCGGTGCTGGGGAGATGTATTGAGTGGGGTGGCCCAGGGATCGGTGCTGGGGAGATGTACTGAGTGGGGTGTCCCAGGTATCGTTGCTGGGGAGATGTACTGAGTGGAGTGTCCCAGGGATCGGTGCTGGGGAGATGTGCTGAGTGGAGTGTCCCAGGGATCGGTGCTGGTGGATGTACTGAGTGGGGTGTCCCAGGGATCGGTGCTGGGGAGATGTACTGGGTGGGGTGTCCCAAGGATCGGTGCTGGGGAGACGTAATGAGTGGGGTGTCCCAGGGATCGGAGCTGGGGAGATGTACTGAGTGGAGTGTCCCAGGGATCGTTGCTGGGGAGATGTACTGAGTGGGGTGTCCCAGGGATCGGTGCTGGGGAGATGTACTGAGTGGGGTGTCCCAGGGATCAGTGCTGGGGAGATGTACTGAGTGGAGTGTCCCAAGGATCAGTGCTGGGGAGGTGAACTGAGTGGAGTGTCCCAGGGACCGATGCTGGGGACATGCACTGAGTGGGGTGTCCCAGGGATCGGTGCTGGTGGATGTACTGAGTGGGGTGTCCCAAGGATCGGTGCTGGGGAGTTGGACTGAGTGGAGTGTCCCAGGGATTGGTGCTGGGGAGATGTACTGATTGGAGTCTCCCAGGGATCGGTGCTGGGGAGATGTACTGAGTGGAGTGTCCCAGTGATCGGTGCTGGGGAGATGTACTGAGTGGAGTTTCCCAGGGATCGGTGCTGGGGAAATGTACTGAATGGGGTGTCCCAAGGATCGGTGCTGGGGAGATGTACTGTGTGGAGTGTCCCAAGGATCGGTGCGGGTGGATGTACTGAGTGGAGTGTCCCAGGGATCGGTGCTGGGGAGATGTACTGAGTAGAGTGTCCCAGGGATCGCTGCTGGGGAGATGTACTGAGTGGGGTGTCCCAGGGATCGGTGCTGGGGAGATATACTGTGTGGAGTGACCAAAGGATCGGTGCTGGTGGATGTACTGAGTGGAGTGTCCCAGGGATCGGTGCTGGGGAGATGTACTGAGTGGAGTGTCCCAGGGATCGGTGCTGGTGAGATTTACTGAGTGGAGTGTCGCTTGGATCGGAGCTGGGGAGATGTACTGAGTGGGGTGTCCCAGGGATCGGTGCTGGGGAGATGTACTGAGTGGAGTGTCCCAGGGACCGGTGCTGGGGAGATGTACTGAGTGGGGTGTCCCAGGGATCGGTGCTGGGAAGATGCACTGAGTGGGGTGTCCCAGGGATCGGTGCTGGGGGGATGTACTGAGTGGAGTTTCCCAGGGATCGGTGCTGGGGGGATGTACTGAGTGGAGTTTCCCAGGGATCGGTGCTGGGGAGATGTACTGAGTGGAGTGCCCCAGGGATCGGTGCTGGGGAGATGTACTGAGTGGAGTGTCGCATGGATCGGTGCTGGGGAGATGTAATGAGTGGGTTGCCCCAGGGATCGGTGCTGGGGAGATGTACTGAGTGGAGTGTCCCAAGGATCGGTGCTGGGGAGATGTACTGAGTGGGGTGTCCCAGGGATCGGTGCTGGGGAGATGTACTGAGTGGGGTGTCCCAGGGATCGGTGCTGGGGAGCTGTACTGAGTGGGGTGTCCCAGGGATCGGTGCTGGGGACATGTATTGAGTGGGGTGTCCCAGGGATCGGTGCTGGGGAGATGTACTGAGTGGAGTGTCCCAGGGATCGGTGCTGGGGAGATGTACTGAGTGAAGTGTCCCAGGGATCGGTGCTGGGGAGATGTACTGAGTGGGGTGTCACAAGGATCGGTGCTGGGGAGATGTACTGAGTGGAGTCTCCCAATGATCGGTGCTGGGGAGATGTACTGAGTGGAGTGTCCCAGGGATTGGTGCTGGGGAGATGGACTGAGTGGAGTGTCCCAGGGATCGGTGCTGGGGAGATGTACTGAGTGGGGTGTCCCAGGGATAGTTGCTGGGGAGATGCACTGAGTGGGGTGTCCCAGGGATCGGTGCTGGGGAGATGTACTGAGTGGAGTGTCCCAGGGATCGGTGCTGGGGAGATGTACTGAGTGGAGTGTCCCAGGGATCGGTGCTGGGGAGATGTACTGAGTGCGGTGTCCCAGGGATCGGTGCTGGGGAGATGTACTGAGTGGGGTGTCCCAGCGATCGGTGCTGGGGAGATGTACTGAATGGAGTGTCCCAGGGATCGGTGCTGGGGAGATGAACTGAGTGGAGTGTCCCAGGGATCGGTGCTGGGGAGATATACTGAGTGTGGTGTCCCAGGGATTGGTGCTGGGCAGATGTACTTAGTGGGGTGTCCCAGGAATCGGAGCTGGGGAGATGTACTGTGTGCGGTGTCCCAGGGATCGGTGCTGGTGGATGTATTGAATGGGGTGTCCCAGGGATCGGTGCTGGGGAGATGTACTGAGTGGGATGTCCCAGGGATCGGTGCTGGGGAGATGTACTGAGTGGGGTGTCCCAGTGATCGGTGCTGGGGAGCTGTACTGAGTGGGGTGTCCCAGGGGTCGGTGCTGGGGAGATGTACTGAGTGGAGTGTCCCAGGGATCGGTGCTGGGGAGATGTACTGAGTGGAGTGTCCCAGGGATCGGTGCTCGGGAGATGTACTGAGTGGAGTGTCCCAGGGATCGATGCTGGGGAGATGTACAGAGTGGAGTCCCCCTGGGATCGGTGCTGGGGAGATGTGCTGAGTGGAGTGTCCCAGGGATCGGTGCTGGGGAGATGTACTGAGTGGGGTATCCCAGGGATCGGTGCTGGGGAGATGTATTGAGTGGGGTGTCCCAGGGATCGGTGCTGGGGAGATGTACTGAGTGGGGTGTCCCAGGGATCGTTGCTGGGGAGATGTACTGAGTGGAGTGTCCCAGGGATCGGTGCTGGTGGATGTACTGAGTGGGGTGTCCCAAGGATCAGTGCTGGGGAGATGTACTGGGTGGGGTGTCCCAAGGATCGGTGCTGGGGAGATGTAATGAGTGGGGTGTCCTTGGGATCGGAGCTGGGGAGATGTACTGAGTGGAGTGTCCCAGGGATCGTTGCTGGGGAGATGTACTGAGTGGGGTGTCCCAGGGATCGGTGCTGGGGAGATGTACTGAGTGGGGTGTCCCAGGGATCAGTGCTGGGGAGATGTACTGAGTGGAGTGTCCCAAGGATCAGTGCTGGGGAGATGAACTGAGTGGAGTGTCCCAGGGACCGATGCTGGAGAGATGTACTGAGTGGGGTGTCCCAGGGATCGGTCCTGGGGTCATGCACTGAGTGGGGTGTCCCAGGGATCGGTGCTGGTGGATGTACTGAGTGGGGTGTCCCAAGGATCGGTGCTGGGGAGATGTACTGAGTGGAGTGTCCCAGGGATTGGTGCTGGGGAGATGTACTGATTGGAGTCTCCCAGGGATCGGTGCTGGGGAGATATACTGAGTGGACTGTCCCAGTGATCGGTGCTGGGGAGATGTACTGAGTGGAGTTTGCCAGGGATCGGTGCTGGGGAGATGTACTGAATGGGGTGTCCCAGGGATCGGTGCTGGGGAGATGTACTGTGTGGAGTGTCCCAAGGATCGGTGCGGGTGGATGTACTGAGTGGAGTGTCCCAGGGATCGGTGCTGGGGAGATGTACTGAGTGGAGTGTCCCAGGGATCGGTGCTGGGGAGATGTACTGAGTGGAGTTTCGCAGGGATCGGTGCTGGGGAGATGTACCGAGTGGGGTGTCCCAGGGATCGGTGCTGGGGAGATGTACTGAGTGGGGTGTCCCAGGGATCGGTGCTGGGGAGATATACTGAGTGGAGTGTCCCAGGGATCAGTGCTGGGGAGATGTACTGAGTGGGGTGTCCCAGGGATCGGTGCTGGTGAGATGTACTGAGTGGAGTATCGCTTGGATCGGAGCTGGGGAGATGTACTGAGTGGGGTGTCCCAGGGATCGGTGCTGGGGAGATGTACTGAGTGGAGTGTCCCAGGGACCGGTGCTGGGGTGATGCACTGAGTGGGGTGTCCCAGGGATCGGTGCTGGGGGGATGTACTGAGTGGAGTGTCCCAGGGATCGGTGCTGGGGAGATGTACTGAGTGGAGTGTCAAAGGGATCGGTGCTGGGGAGATGTACTGAGCGGAGTGTCGCATGGATCGGTGCTGGGGAGATGTACTGAGTGGGGTGTCCCAGGGATCGGTGCTGGGGAGATGTACTGAGTGGAGTGTCCCAAGGATCGTGCTGGGGAGATGTACTGAGTGGGGTGTCCCAGGGATCGGTCCCGGGGGGAGATGTACTGAGTGGGGTGTCCCAGGGATCGGTGCTGGGGAGCTTTATGAGTGGGGTGTCCCAGGGATCGGTGCTTGGGACATGTATTGAGTGGGGTGTCCCAGGGATCGGTGCTGGGGAGATGTACTGAGTGGAGTGTCCCAGGGATCGGTGCTGGGGAGATGTACTGAGTGAAGTGTCCCAGGGATCGGTGCTGGGGAGATGTATTGAGTGGGGAGCCACAAGGATCGGTGCTGGGGAGATGTACTGAGTGGAGTCTCCCAATGATCGGTGCTGGGGAGATGTACTGAGTGGAGTGCCCCAGGGATCGGTGCTGGGGAGATGTACTGTGTGGAGTGTCCCAGGGATGGGTGCTGGGGAGATGTACTGAGTGGGGTGTCCCAGGGATAGGTGCTGGGGAGATGCACTGAGTGGGGTGTCCCAGGGATCGGTGCTGGGGAGATGTACTGAGTGGAGTGTCCCAGGGATCGGTGCTGGGGAGATGTACTGAGTGGAGTATCCCAGGGATCGGTGCTGGGGAGATGTGCTGAGTGGAGTGTCCCAGGGATCGGTGCTGGGGAGATGTACTGAGTGCGATGTCCCAGGGATCGGTGCTGGGGAGATGTACTGAGTGGGGTGTCCCAGGGATCGGTGCTGGGGAGATGTACTGAGTGGAGTGTCCCAGGGATCGGTGCTGGGGTGATGTACTGAGTGGGGTGTCCCAGGGATTTGTGCTGGGGAGATGTACTTAGTGGGGTGTCCCAGGAATCGGAGCTGGGGAGATGTACTGTGTGCGGTGTCCCAGGGATCGGTGCTGGTGGATGTATTGAGTGGGGTGTCCCAGGCATCGGTGCTGGGGAGATGTACTGAGTGGGATGTCCCAGGGATCGGTGCTGGGGAGATGTACTGAGTGGGGTGTCCCAGTGATCGGTGCTGGGGAGATGTACTGAGTGGGGTGTCCCAGGGAGCGGTGCTGGGGAGATGTACTGAGTGGAGTGTCCCAGGGATCGGTGCTGGGGAGATGTACTGAGTGGAGTGTCCCAGGGATCGGTGCTCGGGAGATGTACTGAGTGGAGTGTCCCAGGGATCGATGCTGGGGAGATATACAGAGTGGAGTGCCCCTGGGATCGGTGCTGGGGAGATGTGCTGAGTGGAGTGTCCCAGGGATCGGTGCTGGGGAGATGTACTGAGTGGGGTATCCCAGGGATCGGTGCTGGGGAGATGTATTGAGTGGGGTGGCCCAGGGATCGGTGCTGGGGAGATGTACTGAGTGGGGTGTCCCAGGGATCGTTGCTGGGGAGATGTACTGAGTGGAGTGTCCCAGGGATCGGTGCTGGGGAGATGTACTGAGTGGAGTGTCCCAGGGATCGGTGCTGGTGGATGTACTGAGTGGGGTGTCCCAGGGATCGGTGCTGGGGAGATGTACTGGGTGGGGTGTCACAAGGATCGGTGCTGGGGAGACGGAATGAGTGGGGTGTCCCAGGGATCGGAGCTGGGGAGATGTACTGAGTGGAGTGTCCCAGGGATCGTTGCTGGGGAGATGTACTGAGTGGGGTGTCCCAGGGATCGGTGCTGGGGAGATGTACTGAGTGGGGTGTCCCAGGGATCAGTGCTGGGGAGATGTACTGAGTGGAGTGTCCCAAGGATCAGTGCTGGGGAGGTGAACTGAGTGGAGTGTCCCAGGGACCGATGCTGGGGACATGCACTGAGTGGGGTGTCCCAGGGATCGGTGCTGGTGGATGTACTGAGTGGGGTGTCCCAAGGATCGGTGCTGGGGAGATGGACTGAGTGGAGTGTCCCAGGGATTGGTGCTGGGGAGATGTACTGATTGGAGTCTCCCAGGGATCGGTGCTGGGGAGATGTACTGAGTGGAGTGTCCCAGTGATCGGTGCTGGGGAGATGTACTGAGTGGAGTTTCCCAGGGATCGGTGCTGGGGAAATGTACTGAATGGGGTGTCCCAAGGATCGGTGCTGGGGAGATGTACTGTGTGGAGTGTCCCAAGGATCGGTGCGGGTGGATGTACTGAGTGGAGTGTCCCAGGGATCGGTGCTGGGGAGATGTACTGAGTAGAGTGTCCCAGGGATCGGTGCTGGGGAGATGTACTGAGTGGACTGTCGCAGGGATCGGTGCTGGGGAGATGTACCGAGTGGAGTGTCCCAAGGATCAGTGCTGGGGAGATGAACTGAGTGGAGTGTCCCAGGGACCGATGCTGGGGAGATATAGTGAGTGGAGTGTCCCAGGGGTCGGTGCTGGGGCGATGTACTGAGTGGGGTGTCCCAGGGATCAGTGCTGGTGGATGTACTGAGTGGGGTGTCCCAGGGATCGGTGCTGGTGGATGTACTGAGTGGGGTGTCCCAAGGATCGGTGCTGGGGAGATGTACTGAGTGGAGTGTCCCAGGGATCGCTGCTGGGGAGATGTACTGAGTGGGGTGTCCCAGGGATCGGTGCTGGGGAGATGTACTGTGTGGAGTGACCCAAGGATCGGTGCTGGTGGATGTACTGAGTGGAGTGTCCCAGGGATCGGTGCTGGGGAGATGTACTGAGTGGAGTGTCCCAGGGATCGGTGCTGGTGAGATGTACTGAGTGGAGTGTCGCTTGGATCGGAGCTGGGGAGATGTACTGAGTGGGGTGTCCCAGGGTCCGGTGCTGGGGAGCTGTACTGAGTGGGGTGTCCCAGGGATCGGTGCTGGGAAGATGCACTGAGTGGGGTGTCCCAGGGATCGGTGCTGGGGGGATGTACTGAGTGGAGTTTCCCAGGGATCGGTGCTGGGGAGATGTACTGAGTGGAGTGCCCCAGGGATCGGTGCTGGGGAGATGTACTGAGTGGAGTGTCGCATGGATCGGTGCTGGGGAGATGTAATGAGTGGGTTGCCCCAGGGATCGGTGCTGGGGAGATGTACTGAGTGGAGTGTCCCAAGGATCGGTGCTGGGGAGATGTACTGAGTGGGGTGTCCCAGGGATCGGTGCTGGGGAGATGTACTGAGTGGGGTGTCCCAGGGATCGGTGCTGGGGAGCTGTACTGAGTGGGGTGTCCCAGGGATCGGTGCTGGGGACATGTATTGAGTGGGGTGTCCCAGGGATCGGTGCTGGGGAGATGTACTGAGTGGAGTGTCCCAGGGATCGGTGCTGGGGAGATGTACTGAGTGAAGTGTCCCAGGGATCGGTGCTGGGGAGATGTACTGAGTGGGGTGTCACAAGGATCGGTGCTGGGGAGATGTACTGAGTGGAGTCTCCCAATGATCGGTGCTGGGGAGATGTACTGAGTGGAGTGTCCCAGGGATTGGTGCTGGGGAGATGGACTGAGTGGAGTGTCCCAGGGATCGGTGCTGGGGAGATGTACTGAGTGCGGTGTCCCAGGGATAGTTGCTGGGGAGATGCACTGAGTGGGGTGTCCCAGGGATCGGTGCTGGGGAGATGTACTGAGTGGAGTGTCCCAGGGATCGGTGCTGGGGAGATGTACTGAGTGGAGTGTCCCAGGGATCGGTGCTGGGGAGATGTACTGAGTGCGGTGTCCCAGGGATCGGTGCTGGGGAGATGTACTGAGTGGGGTGTCCCAGGGATCGGTGCTGGGGAGATGTACTGAATGGAGTGTCCCAGGGATCGGTGCTGGGGAGATGAACTGAGTGGAGTGTCCCAGGGATCGGTGCTGGGGAGATATACTGAGTGTGGTGTCCCAGGGATTGGTGCTGGGCAGTTGTACTTAGTGGGGTGCCCCAGGAATCGGAGCTGGGGAGATGTACTGTGTGCGGTGTCCCAGGGATCGGTGCTGGTGGATGTATTGAATGGGGTGTCCCAGGGATCGGTGCTGGGGAGATGTACTGAGTGGGATGTCCCAGGGATCGGTGCTGGGGAGATGTACTGAGTGGGGTGTCCCAGTGATCGGTGCTGGGGAGATGTACTGAGTGGGGTGTCCCAGGGGTCGGTGCTGGGGAGATGTACTGAGTGGAGTGTCCCAGGGATCGGTGCTGGGGAGATGTACTGAGTGGAGTGTCCCAGGGATCGGTGCTCGGGAGATGTACTGAGTGGAGTGTCCCAGGGATCGATGCTGGGGAGATGTACAGAGTGGAGTCCCTCTGGGATCGGTGCTGGGGAGATGTGCTGAGTGGAGTGTCCCAGGGATCGGTGCTGGGGAGATGTACTGAGTGGGGTATCCCAGGGATCGGTGCTGGGGAGATGTATTGAGTGGGGTGTCCCAGGGATCGGTGCTGGGGAGATGTACTGAGTGAAGTGTCCCAGGGATCGGTGCTGGGGAGATGTACTGAGTGGGGTGTCACAAGGATCGGTGCTGGGGAGATGTACTGAGTGGAGTCTCCCAATGATCGGTGCTGGGGAGATGTACTGAGTGGAGTGTCCCAGGGATTGGTGCTGGGGAGATGGACTGAGTGGAGTGTCCCAGGGATCGGTGCTGGGGAGATGTACTGAGTGGGGTGTCCCAGGGATAGTTGCTGGGGAGATGCACTGAGTGGGGTGTCCCAGGGATCGGTGCTGGGGAGATGTACTGAGTGGAGTGTCCCAGGGATCGGTGCTGGGGAGATGTACTGAGTGGAGTGTCCCAGGGATCGGTGCTGGGGAGATGTACTGAGTGCGGTGTCCCAGGGATCGGTGCTGGGGAGATGTACTGAGTGGGGTGTCCCAGGGATCGGTGCTGGGGAGATGTACTGAATGGAGTGTCCCAGGGATCGGTGCTGGGGAGATGAACTGAGTGGAGTGTCCCAGGGATCGGTGCTGGGGAGATATACTGAGTGTGGTGTCCCAGGGATTGGTGCTGGGCAGATGTACTTAGTGGGGTGCCCCAGGAATCGGAGCTGGGGAGATGTACTGTGTGCGGTGTCCCAGGGATCGGTGCTGGTGGATGTATTGAATGGGGTGTCCCAGGGATCGGTGCTGGGGAGATGTACTGAGTGGGATGTCCCAGGGATCGGTGCTGGGGAGATGTACTGAGTGGGGTGTCCCAGTGATCGGTGCTGGGGAGATGTACTGAGTGGGGTGTCCCAGGGGTCGGTGCTGGGGAGATGTACTGAGTGGAGTGTCCCAGGGATCGGTGCTGGGGAGATGTACTGAGTGGAGTGTCCCAGGGATCGGTGCTCGGGAGATGTACTGAGTGGAGTGTCCCAGGGATCGATGCTGGGGAGATGTACAGAGTGGAGTCCCTCTGGGATCGGTGCTGGGGAGATGTGCTGAGTGGAGTGTCCCAGGGATCGGTGCTGGGGAGATGTACTGAGTGGGGTATCCCAGGGATCGGTGCTGGGGAGATGTATTGAGTGGGGTGTCCCAGGGATCGGTGCTGGGGAGATGTACTGAGTGGGGTGTCCCAGGGATCGTTGCTGGGGAGATGTACTGAGTGGAGAGTCCCAGGGATCGGTGCTGGTGGATGTACTGAGTGGGGTGTCCCAAGGATCAGTGCTGGGGAGATGTACTGGGTGGGGTGTCCCAAGGATCGGTGCTGGGGAGATGTAATGAGTGGGGTGTCCCAGGGATCGGAGCTGGGGAGATGTACTGAGTGGAGTGTCCCAGGGATCGTTGCTGGGGAGATGTACTGAGTGGGGTGTCCCAGGGATCGGTGCTGGGGAGATGTACTGAGTGGGGTGTCCCAGGGATCAGTGCTGGGGAGATGTACTGAGTGGAGTGTCCCAAGGATCAGTGCTGGGGAGATGAACTGAGTGGAGTGTCCCAGGGACCGATGCTGGAGAGATGTACTGAGTGGGGTGTCCCAGGGATCGGTCCTGGGGTCATGCACTGAGTGGGGTGTCCCAGGGATCGGTGCTGGTGGATGTACTGAGTGGGGTGTCCCAAGGATCGGTGCTGGGGAGATGTACTGAGTGGAGTGTCCCAGGGATTGGTGCTGGGGAGATGTACTGATTGGAGTCTCCCAGGGATCGGTGCTGGGGAGATATACTGAGTGGACTGTCCCAGTGATCGGTGCTGGGGAGATGTACTGAGTGGAGTTTGCCAGGGATCGGTGCTGGGGAGATGTACTGAATGGGGTGTCCCAGGGATCGGTGCTGGGGAGATGTACTGTGTGGAGTGTCCCAAGGATCGGTGCGGGTGGATGTACTGAGTGGAGTGTCCCAGGGATCGGTGCTGGGGAGATGTACTGAGTGGAGTGTCCCAGGGATCGGTGCTGGGGAGATGTACTGAGTGGAGTGTCGCAGGGATCGGTGCTGGGGAGATGTACCGAGTGGGGTGTCCCAGGGATCGGTGCTGGGGAGATGTACTGAGTGGGGTGTCCCAGGGATCGGTGCTGGGGAGATATACTGAGTGGAGTGTCCCAGGGATCAGAGCTGGGGAGATGTACTGAGTGGGGTGTCCCAGGGATCGGTGCTGGTGAGATGTACTGAGTGGAGTATCGCTTGGATCGGAGCTGGGGAGATGTACTGAGTGGGGTGTCCCAGGGATCGGTGCTGGGGAGATGTACTGAGTGGAGTGTCCCAGGGACCGGTGCTGGGGTGATGCACTGAGTGGGGTGTCCCAGGGATCGGTGCTGGGGGGATGTACTGAGTGGAGTGTCCCAGGGATCGGTGCTGGGGAGATGTACTGAGTGGAGTGTCCCAGGGATCGGTGCTGGGGAGATGTACTGAGCGGAGTGTCGCATGGATCGGTGCTGGGGAGATGTACTGAGTGGGGTGTCCCAGGGATCGGTGCTGGGGAGATGTACTGAGTGGAGTGTCCCAAGGATCGGTGCTGGGGAGATGTACTGAGTGGGGTGTCCCAGGGATCGGTCCCGGGGGGAGATGTACTGAGTGGGGTGTCCCAGGGATCGGTGCTGGGGAGATTTACTGAGTGGGGTGTCCCAGGGATCGGTGCTTGGGACATGTATTGAGTGGGGTGTCCCAGGGATCGGTGCTGGGGAGATGTACTGAGTGGAGTGTCCCAGGGATCGGTGCTGGGGAGATGTACTGAGTGAAGTGTCCCAGGGATCGGTGCTGGGGAGATGTATTGAGTGGGGAGTCACAAGGATCGGTGCTGGGGAGATGTACTGAGTGGAGTCTCCCAATGATCGGTGCTGGGGAGATGTACTGAGTGGAGTGCCCCAGGGATCGGTGCTGGGGAGATGTACTGTGTGGAGTGTCCCAGGGATGGGTGCTGGGGAGATGTACTGAGTGGGGTGTCCCAGGGATAGGTGCTGGGGAGATGCACTGAGTGGGGTGTCCCAGGGATCGGTGCTGGGGAGATGTACTGAGTGGAGTGTCCCAGGGATCGGTGCTGGGGAGATGTACTGAGTGGAGTATCCCAGGGATCGGTGCTGGGGAGATGTACTGAGTGGAGTTTCCCAGGGATCGGTGCTGGGGAGATGTACTGAGTGCGATGTCCCAGGGATCGGTGCTGGGGAGATGTACTGAGTGGGGTGTCCCAGGGATCGGTGCTGGGGAGATGTACTGAGTGGAGTGTCCCAGGGATCGGTGCTGGGGTGATGTACTGAGTGGGGTGTCCCAGGGATTTGTGCTGGGGAGATGTACTTAGTGGGGTGTCCCAGGAATCGGAGCTGGGGAGATGTACTGTGTGCGGTGTCCCAGGGATCGGTGCTGGTGGATGTATTGAGTGGGGTGTCCCAGGGATCGGTGCTGGGGAGATGTACTGAGTGGAGTGTTCCAGGGATCGGTGCTGGGGAGATGTACTGAGTGGGGTGTCCCAGTGATCGGTGCTGGGGAGATGTACTGAGTGGGGTGTCCCAGGGATCGGTGCTGGGGAGATGGACTGAGTGGAGTGTCCCAGGGATCGGTGCTGGGGAGATGTACTGAGTGGAGTGTCCCAGGGATCGGTGCTCGGGAGATGTACTGAGTGGAGTGTCCCAGGGATCGATGCTGGGGAGATATACAGAGTGGAGTGCCCCTGGGATCGGTGCTGGGGAGATGTGCTGAGTGGAGTGTCCCAGGGATCGGTGCTGGGGAGATGTACTGAGTGGGGTATCCCAGGGATCGGTGCTGGGGAGATGTATTGAGTGGGGTGGCCCAGGGATCGGTGCTGGGGAGATGTACTCAGTGGGGTGTCCCAGGGATCGTTGCTGGGGAGATGTACTGAGTGGAGTGTCCCAGGGATCGGTGCTGGGGAGATGTACTGAGTGGAGTGTCCCAGGGATCGGTGCTGGTGGATGTACTGAGTGGGGTGTCCCAGGGATCGGTGCTGGGGAGATGTACTGGGTGGGGTGTCCCAAGGATCGGTGCTGGGGAGACGTAATGAGTGGGGTGTCCCAGGGATCGGAGCTGGGGAGATGTACTGAGTGGAGTGTCCCAGGGATCGTTGCTGGGGAGATGTACTGAGTGGGGTGTCCCAGGGATCGGTGCTGGGGAGATGTACTGAGTGGGGTGTCCCAGGGATCAGTGCTGGGGAGATGTACTGAGTGGAGTGTCCCAAGGATCAGTGCTGGGGAGGTGAACTGAGTGGAGTGTCCCAGGGACCGATGCTGGGGACATGCACTGAGTGGGGTGTCCCAGGGATCGGTGCTGGTGGATGTACTGAGTGGGGTGTCACAAGGATCGGTGCTGGGGAGATGGACTGAGTGGAGTGTCCCAGGGATTGGTGCTGGGGAGATGTACTGATTGGAGTCTCCCAGGGATCGGTGCTGGGGAGATGTACTGAGTGGAGTGTCCCAGTGATCGGTGCTGGGGAGATGTACTGAGTGGAGTTTCCCAGGGATCGGTGCTGGGGAAATGTACTGAATGGGGTGTCCCAAGGATCGGTGCTGGGGAGATGTACTGTGTGGAGTGTCCCAAGGATCGGTGCGGGTGGATGTACTGAGTGGAGTGTCCCAGGGATCGGTGCTGGGGAGATGTACTGAGTAGAGTGTCCCAGGGATCGGTGCTGGGGAGATGTACTGAGTGGACTGTCGCAGGGATCGGTGCTGGGGAGATGTACCGAGTGGGGTATCCTAGGGATTGGTGCTGGGGAGATGTACTGAGTGGGGTGTGCCAGGGATCGGTGCTGGGGAGATATACTGAGTGGAGTGTCCCAGGGATCAGTGCTGGGGAGATGTACTGAGTGGGGTGTCCCAGGGATCGGTGCTGGGGAGGTTTACTGAGTGCGGTGTCCCAGGGATCGGTGCTGGGGAGATGTACTGAGTGAAGTGTCCCAGGGATCGGTGCTGGGGAGCTGTACTGAGTGGGGTGTCACAAGGTCCGGTGCTGGGGAGCTGTACTGAGTGGAGTGTCCCAAGGATTGGTGCTGGGGAGATGTACTGAGTGGAGTGTCCCAGGGATCGGTGCTGGGAGATGTACTGTGTGGAGTGTCCCAAGGATCGGTGCTGGTGGATGTACTGAGTGGAGTGTCCCAGTGATCGGTGCTGGGGAGATGTACTGATTGGAGTGTCCCAGGGATCGGTGCCGGGGAGATGTACTGAGTGGAGTGTCACAGGGATCGGTGCTGGGGAGATGTACTGAGTGGGGTGTCCCAGGGATCGGAGCTGGGGAGATGTACTGCGTGGAGTGTTCCAGAGATCGGTGCTGGGGAGATGTACTGAGTGGAGTGTCCCAGATATCGGTGCTGGGGAGATATACTGAGTGGGGTGTCCCAGGGATCGGTGCTGGGGAGCTGTACTGAGTGGGGTGTCCCAGCGATCGGTGCTGGGGAGATGTACTGAGTGGGGTGTCCCAGGGATCGGTGCTGGGGAGATGTACTGAGTGGGGTGTCCCAGGGATCGGTGCTGGTGAGATGTATTGAGTGAAGTGTCCCAGGGATCGGTGCTGGGGAGATGTACTGACTGGGGTGTCCCAAGGATCGGTGCTGGGGAGATGTACTGAGTGGGGTGTCCCAGGGATCGGTGCTGGGGAGTTGTACTGAGTGGAGTGTCCCAGTGATCGGTGCTGGGGAGATGTACTGAGTGGGGTGCCCCAAGGATCGGTGCTGGGGAGATGTACTGAGTGGGGTGTCCCAGAGATCGGTGCTGGGGAGATGTACTGAGTGGGGTGTCCCAGGGATCGGTGCTGGGGAGCTGTACTGAGTGGGGTGTCCCAGGGATCGGTGCTGGGGAGATGCACTGAGTGGGTTGTCCCAGGGATCGGTGCTGGGTAGATGTACTGAGTGGAGTGTCCCAGGGATCGGTGCTGGGGAGATGTACTGAGTGGAGTGTCCCAGGGATCGGTGCTGGGGAGATGTACTGAGTGGAGTGTCCCAGGGATCGGTGCTGGGGAGATATACTGAGTGCGGTGTCCCAGGGATCGGTGCTGGGGAGATGTACTGAGTGGGGTGTCCCAGGGATCGGTGCTGGGGAGCTGTACTGAGTGGGGTGTCCCAGGGATCGGTGCTGGGGAGATGTACTGAGTGGGGTGTCCCAGGGATCGGTGCTGGAGAGATGTACTGAGTGAGGTGTCCCAGGGATCGGTGCTGGGGAGATGTACTGAGTGGAGTGTCCCAGGGATCGGTGCTGCGGAGATGTACTGAGTGGGGTGTCCCAGCGATCGGTTCTGGGGAGATGTACTGTGTGGAGTGTCCCAAGGATCGGTGCTGGTGGATGTACTGAGTGGGGTGTTCCAAGGATCGGTGCTGGGGAGATGTACTGAGTGGGATGTGCCAGGGTTCGGTGCTGGGGAGATGTACTGAGTGGAGTATCAGAGGGATCGGTGCTGGGGAATTGCACTGAGTGGAGTGTCCCCGGGATCGGTGCTGGGGAGATGTGCTGAGTGGGGTGTCCCAGGGATCGCTGCTGGGGAGATGTTCTGAGTGGGGTGTCCCAAGGATCGGTGCTGGTGGATGTACTGAGTGGGGTGTCCCGAGGATCGGTGCTGGGGAGATGTACTGAGTGGAGTGTCCCAGGGATTGGTGCTGGGGAGATGTACTGAGTGGAGTGTCCCAGGGATCGGTGCTGGGGAGATGTACTGAGTGGGGTGTCCCGGGGATCGTTGCTGGGGAGATGTACTGAGTGGGGTGTCCCAGGAATTGTTGCTGGGGAGATATACTGAGTGGAGTGTCCCAGGGATTGGTGCTGGGGAGATGTACTGAGTGGAGTGTCCCAGGGATCGTTGCTGGGGAGATATACTGAGTGGAGTGTCCCAGGGATCGGTGCTGGGGAGATGTACTGAGTGGAGTGTCCCAATGATCGGTGCTGGGGAGATGTACTGAGTGGAGTGTCCCAGGGATCGGTGCTCGGGAGATGTACTGAGTGGAGTGTCCCAGGGATCGGTGCTGGGGAGATGTACTGAGTGGGGTGTCCCAGGGATAGGTGCTGGGGAGATGCACTGAGTGGGGTGTCCCAGGGATCGGTGCTGGGGAGATGTACTGAGTGGAGTGTCCCACGGATCGGTGCTAGGGAGATGTACTGAGTGGAGTGTCCCAGGGATCGGTGCTGGGGAGATGGACTGAGTGGAGTGTCCCAGGGATCGGTGCTGGGGAGATGTACTGAGTGCGGTGTCCCAGGGATCGGTGCTGGGGAGATGTACTGAGTGGGGTGTCCCAGGGATCAGTGCTGGGGAGATGTACTGAGTGGAGTGTCCCAGGGATCGGTGCTGGGGAGATGTACTGAGTGGAGTGTCCCAGGGATCGGTGCTGGGGAGATGTACTGAGTGTGGTGTCCCAGGGATTGGTGCTGGGGAGATGTTCTTAGTGGGGTGTCCCAGGAATCGGAGCTGGGGAGATGTACTGTGTGCGGTGTCCCAGGGATCGGTGCTGGTGGATGTATTGAGTGGGGTGTCCCAGGGATCGGTGCTGGGGAGATGTACTGAGTGGGATGTCCCAGGGATCGGTGCTGGGGAGATGTACTGAGTGGGGTGTCCCAGTGATCGGTGCTGGGGAGATGTACTGAGTGGGGTGTCCCAGGGGTCGGTGCTGGGGAGATGTACTGAGTGGAGTGTCTCAGGGATCGGTGCTGGTGGATGTACTGAGTGGGGTGTCCCAGGGATCGGTGCTGGGGAGATGTACTGGGTGGGGTGTCCCAAGGATCGGTGCTGGGGAGATGTAATGAGTGGGGTGTCCCAGGGATCGGAGCTGGGTAGATGTACTGAGTGGAGTGTCCCAGGGATCGTTGCTGGGGAGATGTACTGAGTGGGGTGTCCCAGGGATCGGTGCTGGGGAGATGTACTGAGTGGGGTGTCCCAGGAATCAGTGCTGGGGAGATGTACTGAGTGGAGTGTCCCAAGGATCAGTGCTGGGGAGATGAACTGAGTGGAGTGTCCCAGGGACCGATGCTGGAGTGATGTACTGAGTGGGGTGTCCCAGGGATCGGTGCTGGGGACATGCACTGAGTGGGGTGTCCCAGGGATCGGTGCTGGTGGATGTACTGAGTGGGGTGTCCCAAGGATCGGTGCTGGGGAGATGTACTGAGTGGAGTGTCCCAGGGATTGGTGCTGGGGAGAAGTACTGATTGGAGTCTCCCAGGGATCGGTGCTGGGGAGATGTCCTGAGTGGAGTGTCCCAGGGATTGGTGCTGGGGAGATGTACTGAGTGGACTGTCCCAGTGATCGGTGCTGGGGAGATGTACTGAGTGGGGTGTCCCAAGGATCGTTGCTGGGGTGATGTACTGAGCGGAGTGTCCCAGGGATCGGTGCTGGGGAGATGTACTGAGTGGAGTGTCCCAGGGATCGTTGCTGGGGAGATATACTGAGTGGAGTGTCCCAGGGATCGGTGCTGGGGAGATGTACTGAGTGGGGTGTCCCAGGGATCGGTGCTGGAGAGATGTACTGAGTGGGGTGTCCCAAGGATCGGTGCTGGGGAGATGTACTGAGTGGATTGGCCCAGGGATCGGAGCTGGGGAGATGTACTGAGTGGGGTGTCCCAGGGATCGGTGCTGGGGAGATAAACAGAGTGGGGGGTCCCAGGGATCGGTGCTGGGGAGATGATCTGAGTGCGGTGTCCCAGGGATCAGTGCTGGGGAGATGTACCGAGTGGAGTGTCCCAAGGATCGGTGCTGGGGAAATGTACTGAGTGGGGTGTCCCAGGGAGCAGTGCTGGGGAGATAAACAGAGTGGGGGGTCCCAGGGATCGGTGCTGGGGAGATGATCTGAGTGCGGTGTCCCAGGGATCAGTGCTGGGGAGATGTACTGAGTGGAGTGTCCCAGGGATCGGTGCTGGGGAAATGTACTGAGTGGGGTGTCCCAGGGAGCAGTGCTGGGGAGATGTACTGAGTGGGGCATCCCAGGGATCGGTGCTGGTGGATGTTCTGAGTGGGGTGTCCCAAGGATCGGTGCTGGGGAGATATACTGAGTGGTACGTCCCAGGGATTGGTGCTGGGGAGATGTACTGAGTGGAGTGTCCCAGGGATCGGTGCTGGGGAGATGTGCTGAGAGGGGTTTCCCAGGGATCGGTGCCGGTGGATGTACTGAGTGGGGTGTCCCAAGGATCGGTGCTGGGGAGATGTACTGAGTGGAGTGTCCCAGGGATCGGTGCTGGGGAGATGTACTGAGTGGGGTGTCCCAGGATTCGGTGCTGGGGAGATGTACTGAGTGGAGTATCCCAGGGATCGGTGCTGGGCAGATGCACTGAGTGGAGTGTCCCAGGGATCAGTGCTGGGGAGATATCGTGAGTGGAGTGTCCCAGGGATCGGTGCTGGTGTGATGTACTGAGTGGGGTGTCCCAGGGATCAGTGCTGGTGGATGTACAGAGTGGGGTGTCCCAGGGATCGGTGCTGGTGGATGTACTGAGTGGGGTGTCCCAAGGATCGGTGCTGGGGAGATGTACTGAGTGGAGTGTCCCAGGGATCGGTGCTGGGGAGATGTACTGAGTGGGGTGTCCCAGGGAACGGTGCTGGGGAGATATACTGTGTGGAGTGTCCCAAGGATCGGTGCTGGTGGATGTACTGAGTGGAGTGTCCCAGGGATCGGTGCTGGGGAGATGTACTGAGTGGAGTGTCCCAGGGATCGGTGCTGGTGAGATGTACTGAGTGGAGTGTCGCTTGGATCGGAGCTGGGGAGATGTACTGAGTGGGGTGTTCCAGGGATCGGTGCTGGGGAGATGTACTGAGTGGAGTGTCCCAGGGACCGGTGCTGGGGAGATGTACTGAGTGGGGTGTCCCAGGGATCGGTGCTGGGGAGATGCACTGAGTGGGGTGTCCCAGGGATCGGTGCTGGGGGGATGTACTGAGTGGAGTGTCCCAGGGATCGGTGCTGGGGAGATGTACTGAGTGGAGTGTCCCAGGGATCGGTGCTGGGGAGATGTACTGAGTGGAGTGTCGCATGGATCGGTGCTGGGGAGGTGTACTGAGTGGGGTCTCCCAGGGATCGGTGCTGGGGAGATGTACTGAGTGGAGTGTCCCAGGGATCGGTGCTGCGGAGATGTACTGAGTGGGGTGTCCCAGCGATCGGTTCTGGGGAGATGTACTGTGTGGAGTGTCCCAAGGATCGGTGCTGGTGGATGTACTGAGTGGAGTGTCCCAGGGATCGGTGCTGGGGAGATGTACTGAGTTGGGTGTTCCAAGGATCGGTGCTGGGGAGATGTACTGAGTGGGGTGTGCCAGGGTTCGGTGCTGGGGAGATGTGCTGAGTGGGGTGTCCCAGGGATCGCTGCTGGGGAGATGTTCTGAGTGGGGTGTCCCAAGGATCGATGCTGGTGGATGTACTGAGTGGGGTGTCCCAAGGATCGGTGCTGGGGAGATGTACTGAGTGGAGTGTCCCAGGGATTGGTGCTGGGGAGATGTACTGAGTGGATTGTCCCAGGGATCGGTGCTGGGGAGATGTACTGAGTGGGATGTCCCGGCGATCGTTGCTGGGGAGATGTACTGAGTGGGGTGTCCCAGGAATCGTTGCTGGGGAGATATACTGAGTGGAGTGTCCCAGGGATCGGTGCTGGGGAGATGTACTCAGTGGAGTGTCCCAGGGATCGTTGCTGGGGAGATATACTGAGTGGAGTGTCCCAGGGATCGGTGCTGGGGAGATGTACTGAGTGGAGTGCCCCAATGATCGGTGCTGGGGAGATGTACTGAGTGGAGTGTCCCAGGGATCGGTGCTGGGGAGATGTCCTGAGTGGAGTGTCCCAGGGGTCGGTGCTGGGGAGATGTACTGAGTGGGGTGTCCCAGGGATAGGTGCTGGGGAGATGCACTGAGTGGGTTGTCCCAGGGATCGGTGCTGGGGAGATGTACTGAGTGGAGTGTCCCAGGGATCGGTGCTGGGGAGATGTACTGAGTGGAGTGTCCCAGGGATCGGTGCTGGGGAGCTGTACTGAGTGGAGTGTCCCAGGGATCGGTGCTGGGGAGATGTACTGAGTGCGGTGTCCCAGGGATCGGTGCTGGGGAGATGTACTGAGTGGGGTGTCCCAGGGATCGGTGCTGGTGAGATGTACTGAGTGGAGTGCCCCAGGGATCGTTGCTGGGGAGATGTACTGAGTGGAGTGTCCCAGGGATCGGTGCTGGGGAGATGTACTGAGTGTGGTGTCCCAGGGATTGGTGCTGGGGAGATGTACTTAGTGGGCTGTCCCAGGAATCGGAGCTGGGGAGATGTACTGAGTGGGGTGTCCCAGGGATCGGTGCTGGTGGATGTATTGAGTGGGGTGTCCCAGGGATCGGTGCTGGGGAGATGTACTGAGTGGGATGTCCCAGGGATCGGTGCTGGGGAGATGTACTGAGTGGGGTGTCCCAGTGATCGGTGCTGGGGAGATGTACTGAGTGGGGTGTCCCAGGGATCGGTGCTGGGGAGATGTACTGAGTGGAGTGTCCCAGGGATCGGTGCTGGGGAGATGTACTGAGTGGAGTGTCCCAGGGATCGGTGCTCGGGAGATGTACTGAGTGGAGTGTCCCAGGGATCGATGCTGGGGAGATGTACAGAGTGGAGTGCCCCTGGGATCGGTGCTGGGGAGATGTGCTGAGTGGAGTGTCCCAGGGATCAGTGCTGGGGAGATGTACTGAGTGGAGTATCCCAGGGATCGGTGCTGGGGAGATGTATTGAGTGGGGTGTCCCAGGGATCGGTGCTGGGGAGATGTACTGAGTGGGGTGTCCCAGGGATCGTTGCTGGGGAGATGTACTGAGTGGAGTGTCCCAGGGATCGGTGCTGGGGAGATGTACTGAGTGGAGTGTCCCAGGGATCGGTGCTGGTGGATGTACTGAGTGGGGTGTCCCAGGGATCGGTGCTGGGGAGATGTACTGGGTGGGGTGTCCCAAGGATCGGTGCTGGGGAGATGTAATGAGTGGGGTGTCCCAGGGATCGGAGCTGGGTAAATGTACTGAGTGGAGTGTCCCAGGGATCGGAGCTGGGGTGATGTACTGAGTGGGGTGTCCCAGGGATCGGTGCTGGGAAGATGTACTGAGTGGGGTGTCCCAGGGATCAGTGCTGGGGAAATGTACTGAGTGGAGTGTCCCAAGGATCAGTGCTGGGGAGATGAACTGCGTGGAGTGTCCAAGGACCGATGCTGGAGAGATGTACTGAGTGGGGTGTCCCAGGGATCGGTGCTGGGGACATGCACTGAGTGGGGTGTCCCAGGGATCGGTGCTGGTGGATGTACTGAGTGGGGTGTCCCAAGGATCGGTGCTGGGGAGATGTACTGAGTGGTGTGTCCCAGGGATTGGTGCTGGGGAGATGTACTGATTGGAGTCTCCCAGGGATCGGTGCTGGGGAGATGTACTGAGTGGAGTGTCCCAGGGATTGGTGCTGGGGAGATGTACTGAGTGGACTGTCCCAGTGATCGGTGCTGGGGAGATGTACTGAGTGGGGTGTCCCAAGGATCGGTGCTGGGGAGATGTACTGAGTGGAGTGTCCCAGGGATCGGTGCTGGGGAGATGTACTGAGTGGAGTGTCCCAGGGATTGTTGCTGGGGAGATATACTGAGTGGAGCGTCCCAGGGATCGGTGCTGGGGAGATGTACTGAGTGGGGTGTCCCAGGGATCGGTGCTGGGGAGATGTACTGAGTGGGGTGTCCCAAGGATCGGTGCTGGGGAGATGTACTGAGTGGGTTGGCCCAGGGATCGGAGCTGGGGAGATGTACTGAGTGGGGTGTCCCAGGGATCGGTGCTGGGGAGATAAACAGAGTGGGGTATCCCAGCGATCGGTGCTGGGGAGATGTCCTGAGTGCGGTGTCCCAGGGATCAGTGCTGGGGAGATGGACCGAGTGGAGTGTCCCAAGGATCGGTGCTGGGGACATGTACTGAGTGGAGTCTCCCAGGGATCGGTGCTGGGGAAATGTACTGAGTGGGGTGTCCCAGGGAGCAGTGCTGGGGAGATGTACTGAGTGGGGCATCCCAGGGATCGGTGCTGGTGGATGTTCTGAGTGGGGTGTCCCAAGGATCGGTGCTGGGGAGATGTACTGAGTGGTGCGTCCCAGGGATTGGTGCTGGGGAGATGTACTGAGTGGAGTGTCCCAGGGATCGGTGCTGGGGAGATGTGCTGAGAGGGGTTTCCCAGGGATCGGTGCTGGTGGATGTACTGAGTGGGGTGTCCCAAGGATCGGTGCTGGGGAGATGTACTGAGTGGAGTGTCCCAGGGATCGGTGCTGGGGAGATGTACTGAGTGGGGGGTCCCAGGAATCGGTGCTGGGGAGATGTACTGAGTGGAGGATCCCAGGGGTCGGTGCTGGGCAGATGCACTGAGTGGAGTGTCCCAGGGATCAGTGCTGGGGAGATATAGTGAGTGGAGTGTCCCAGGGATCGGTGCTGGGTTGATGTACTGAGTGGGGTGTCCCAGGGATCAGTGCTGGTGGATGTACTGAGTGGGGTGTCCCAGGGATCGGTGCTGGTGGATGGACTGAGTGGGGTGTCCCAGGGATCGGTGCTGGGGAGATGTACTGAGTGGGGTGTCCCAGGGATCGGTGCTGGGGAGATATACTGTGTGGAGTGTCCCAAGGATCGGTGCTGGGGAGATGTACTGAGTGGAGTGTCCCAGGGATCGGTGCTGGGGAGATGTACTGAGTGGGGTGTCCCAGGGATCGGTGCTGGGGAGATATACTGTGTGGAGTGTCCCAAGGATCGGTGCTGGTGGAAGTACTGAGTGGAGTGTCCCAGGGATCGGTGCTGGGGAGATGTCCTGAGTGGAGTGTCCCAGGGATCGGTGCTGGTGAGATGTACAGAGTGGAGTGTCGCTTGGATCTGAGCTGGGGAGATTTACTGAGTGGGGTGTCCCAGGGATCGGTGCTGGGGAGATGTACTGAGTGGAGTGTCCCAGGGACCGGTGCTGGGGAGATGTACTGAGTGGGGTGTCCCAGGGATCGGTGCTGGGGAGATGCACTGTGTGGGGTGTCCCAGGGATCGGTGCTGGGGGGATGTACTGAGTGGAGTGTCCCAGGGATCGGTGCTGGGGAGATGTACCGAGTGGCGTGTCCCAGGGATTGGTGCTGGGGAGATGTACTGAGTGGAGTGTCGCATCGATCGGTGCTGGGGAGATGTACTGAGTGGAGTGTCCCAGGGATAGGTGCTGGGGAGATGTACTGAGTGGAGTGTCCCAGGGATCGGTGCTGGGGAGATGTACTGAGTGGGGTGTCCCAGGGATCGGTGCTGGGGAGATGTACTGAGTGGAGTGTCCCAGGGATCGGTGCTGGGGAGATGTACTGAGTGCGGTGTCCCAGGGATCGGTGTTGGGGAGATGTACTGAGTGGGGTGTCCCAGGGATCGGTGCTGGGGAGATGTACTGAGTGGAGTGTCCCAGGGATCGGTGCTGGGGAGATGTACTGAGTGGAGTGTCCCAGGGATCGGTGCTGGGGAGATATACTGAGTGTGGTGTCCCACGGATTGGTGCTGGGGAGATGTACTTAGTGGGGTGTCCCAGGAATCGGAGCTGGGGAGATGTACTGTGTGCGGTGTCCCAGGGATCGGTGCTGGTGGATGTATTGAGTGGGGTGTCCCAGGGATCGGTGCTGGGGAGATGTACTGAGTGGGATGTCCCAGGGATCGGTGCTGGGGAGATGTACTGAGTGGGGTGTCCCAGTGATCGGTGCTGGGGAGATGTACTGAGTGGGGTGTCCCAGGGATCGGTGCTGGGGAGATGTACTGAGTGGAGTGTCCCAGGGATCAGTGCTGGGGAGATGTGCTGAGTGGAGTGTCCCAGGGATCGGTGCTCGGGAGATGTACTGAGTGGAGTGTCCCAGGGATCGATGCTGGCGAGATGTACAGAGTGGAGTGCCCCTGGGATCGGTGCTGGGGATATGTGCTGATTGGAGTGTCCCAGGGATCGGTGCTGTGGAGATGTACTGAGTGGGGTATCCCAGGGATCGGTGCTGGGGAGATGTATTGAGTGGGGTGTCCCAGGGATCGGTGCTGGGGAGATGTACTGAGTGGGGTGTCCCAGGGATCGTTGCTGGGGAGATGTACTGAGTGGAGTGTCCCAGGGATCGGCGCTGGGGAGATGTACTGAGTGGAGTGTCCCAGGGATCGGTGCTGGTGGATGTACTGAGTGGGGTGTCCCAGGGATCGGTGCTGGGGAGATGTACTGGGTGGGGTGTCCCAAGGATCGGTGCTGGGGAGATGTAATGAGTGGGGTGTCCCAGGGATCGGAGCTGGGGAGATGTACTGAGTGGAGTGTCCCAGGGATCGTTGCTGGGGAGATGTACAGAGTGGGGTGTCCCACGGATCGGTGCTGGGGAGATGTACTGAGTGGGGTGTCCCAGGGATCAGTGCTGGGGAGATGTACTGAGTGGAGTGTCCCAAGGATCAGTGCTGGGGAGATGAACTGAGTGGAGTGTCCCAGGGACCGATGCTGGAGAGATGTACTGAGTTGGGTGTCCCAGGGATCGGTGCTGGGGACATGCACTGAGTGGGGTGTCCCAGGGATCGGTGCGGGTGGATGTACTGAGTGGGGTGTCCCAGGGATCGGTGCTGGGGACATGCACTGAGTGGGGTGTCCCAGGGTTTGGTGCTGGGGAGATGAACTGAGTGGAGTGTCCCAGGGACCGATGCTGGAGAGATGTACTGAGTTGGGTGTCCCAGGGATCGGTGCTGGGGACATGCACTGAGTGGGGTGTCCCAGGGATCGGTGCGGGTGGATGTACTGAGTGGGGTGTCCCAGGGATCGGTGCTGGGGACATGCACTGAGTTGGGTGTCCCAGGGATCGGTGCTGGGGAGATGAACTGAGTGGAGTGTCGCATGGATCGGTGCTGGGGAGATGTACTGAGTGGGGTCTCCCAGGGATCGGTGCAAGGGAGATGTACTGAGTGGAGTGTCCCAAGGATCGGTGCTGGGGAGATGTACTGAGTGGGGTGTCCCAGGGATCGGTGCTGGGGAGATGTACTGAGTGGGGTGTCCCAGGGATCGGTGCTGGGGAGCTGTACTGAGTGGGGTGTCCCAGGGATCGGTGCTGGGGACATGTATTGAGTGGGGTGTCCCAGGGATCGGTGCTGGGGAGATGTACTGAGTGGAGTGTCCCAGGGATCGGTGCTGGGTAGATGTACTGAGTGAAGTGTCCCAGGGATCGGTGCTGGGGAGATGTACTGAGTGGGGTGTCACAAGGATCGGTGCTGGGGAGATGTACTGAGTGGAGTCTCCCAATGATCGGTGCTGGGGAGATGTACTGAGTGGAGTGCCCCAGGGATCGGTGCTGGGGAGATGTCCTGAGTGGAGTGTCCCAGGGATCGGTGCTGGGGAGATGTACTGAGTGGGGTGTCCCAGGGATAGGTGCTGGGGAGATGCACTGAGTGGGGTGTCCCAGGGTTAGGTGCTGGGGAGATGTACTGAGTGGAGTGTCCCAGGGATTGGTGCTGGGGAGACGTACTGAGTGGAGTGTCCCAGGGATCGGTGCTGGGGAGATGTACTGAGTGGAGTGTCCCAGGGATCGGTGCTGGGGAGATGTACTGAGTGCGATGTCCCAGGGTTCGGTGCTGGGGAGATGTACTGAGTGGGGTGTCCCAGGGATCGGTGCTGGGGAGATGTCCTGAGTGGGGTGTCCCAGGGATCGGTGCTGGGGAGATGTACTGAGTGGAGTGTCCCAGGGATCGGTGCTGGGGAGATGTACTGAGTGGGGTGTCCCAGGGATTGGTGCTGGGGAGATGTACTTAGTGGGGTGTCCCAGGAATCGGAGCTGGGGAGATGTACTGTGTGCGGTGTCCCAGGGATCGGTGCTGGTGGATGTATTGAGTGGGGTGTCCCAGGGATCGGTGCTGGGGAGATGTACTGAGTGGGATGTCCCAGGGATCGGTGCTGGGGAGTTGTACTGAGTGGGGTGTCCCAGTGATCGGTGCTGGGGAGATGTACTGAGTGGGGTGTCCCAGGGATCGGTGCTGGGGAGATGTACTGAGTGGAGTGTCCCAGGGATCGGTGCTGGGGAGATGTACTGAGTGGAGTGTCCCAGGGATCGGTGCTCGGGAGATGTACTGAGTGGAGTGTCCCAGGGATCGATGCTGGGGAGATGTACAGAGTGGAGTGCCCCTGGGATCGGTGCTGGGGAGATGTGCTGAGTGGGGTGTCCCAGGGATCGTTGCTGGGGTGATGTACTGAGTGGAGTGTCCCAGGGATCGGTGCTGGGGTGATGTACTAAGTGGAGTGTCCCAGGGATCGGTGCTGGAGGATGTACTGAGTGGGGTGTCCCAGGGATCGGTGCTTGGGACATGTACTAGGTGGGGTGTCTCAAGGATCGGTGCTGGGGAGATGTAATGAGTGGGGTGTCCCAGGGATCGGAGCTGGGGAGATGTACTGAGTGGAGTGTCCCAGGGATCGTTGCTGGGGAGATGTACTGAGTGGGGTGTCCCAGGGATCGCTGCTGGGGAGATGTACTGAGTGGGGTGTCCCAGGGATCAGTGCTGGGGAGATGTACTGAGTGGAGTGTCCCAAGGATCAGTGCTGGGGAGATGAAGTGAGTGGAGTGTCCCAGGGACCGATGCTGGAGAGATGTACTGAGTGGGGTGTCCCAGGGATCGGTGCTGGGGACATGCACTGAGTGGGGTGTCCCAGGGATCTGTGCTGGAGGATGTACTGAGTGGGGTGTCCCAAGGATCGGTGCTGGGGAGATGTACTGAATGGGGTGTCCCAGGGATCGGTGCTGGGGAGATGTACTGTGTGGAGTGTCCCAGGGATCGGTGCTGGGGAGATGTACTGATTGGAGTGTCCCAGGGATCGGTGCTGGGGAGATGTACTGAGTGGAGTGTCACAGGGATCGGTGCTGGGGAGATGTACTGAATGGAGTGTCCCAGGGATCGGTGCTGGGGAGATGTACTGAGTGGAGTGTCACAGGGATCGGTGCTGGGGAGGTGTACTGAGTGGGGTGTCCCAGGGATCGGAGCTGGGGAGATGTGCCGAGTGGAGTGTCCCAGGGATCGGTGCTGGGGAGATGTACTGAGTGGGGTGTCCCAGATATCGGTGCTGGGGAGATATACTGAGTGGGGTGTCCCAGGGATCGGTGCTGGGGAGCTGTACTAAGTGGGGTGTCCCAGCGATCGGTGCTGGGGAGATGTACTGAGTGGGGTGTCCCAGGGATTTCTGCTGGGGAGATGTACTGAGTGGGGTGTCCCAGGGATCGGTGCTGGTGAGATGTATTGAATGAAGTGTCCCAGGGATCGGTGCTGGGGAGATGTACTGAGTGGGGTGTCCCAAGGATCGGTGCTGGGGAGATGCACTGAGTGGGGTGTCCCAGGGATCGGTGCTGGGGAGATGTACTGAGTGGAGTGTCCCAGGGATCGGTGCTGCGGTGATGTACTGAGTGGGGTGTCCCAGCGATCGGTTCTGGGGAGATGTACTGTGTGGAGTGTCCCAAGGATCGGTGCTGGTGGATGTACTGAGTGGAGTGTCCCAGGGATCGGTGCTGGGGAGATGTACTGAGTGGGGTGTTCCAAGGATCGGTGCTGGGGAGATGTACTGAGTGGGGTGTGCCAGGGTTCGGTGCTGGGGAGATGTACTGAGTGGAGTATCCCAGGGATCAGTGCTGGGGAATTGCACTGAGTGGAGTATCACAGGGATCGGTGCTGGGGAGATGTGCTGAGTGGGGTGTCCCAGGGATCGCTGCTGGGGAGATGTTCTGAGTGGGGTGTCCCAAGGATCGGTGCTGGTGGATGTACTGAGTGGGGTGTCCCAAGGATCGGTGCTGGGGAGATGTACTGAGTGGAGTGTCCCAGGGATTGGTGCTGGGGAGATGTACTGAGTGGAGTGTCCCAGGGATCGGTGCTGGGGAGATGGACTGAGTGGGGTGTCCCGGGGATCGTTGCATGGGAGATGTACTGCGTGGGGTGTCCCAGGAATCGTTGCTGGGGAGATATACTGAATGGTGTGTCCCAGGGATCGGTGCTGGGGAGATGTACTGAGTGGAGTGTCCCAGGGATCGTTGCTGGGGAGATATATTGAGTGGAGTGTCCCAGGGATCGGTGCTGGGGAGATGTACTGAGTGGAGTGTCCCAATGATCGGTGCTGGGGAGATGTCCTGAGTGGAGTGTCCCAGGGATCGGTGCTGGGGAGATGTACTGAGTGGAGTGTCCCAGGGATCGGTGCTGGGGAGATGTACTGAGTGGGGTGTCCCAGGGATAGGTGCTGGGGAGATGCACTGAGTGGGGTGTCCCAGGGATCGGTGCTGGGGAGATGTACTGAGTGGAGTGTCCCAGGGATCGGTGCTGGGGAGATGTACTGAGTGGAGTGTCCCAGGGATCGGTGCTGGGGAGATGTGCTGAGTGGTGTGTCCCAGGGATCGGTGCTGGGGAGATGTACTGAGTGCGGTGTCCCAGGGATCGGTGCTGGGGAGATGTACTGAGTGGGGTGTCCCAGGGATCGGTGCTGGGGAGATGTACTGAGTGGAGTGTCCCAGGGATCGGTGCTGGGGAGATGTGCTGAGTGGGGTGTCCCAGGGATCGGTGCTGGGTAGATGTACTGAGTGAAGTGTCCCAGGGATCGGTGCTGGGGAGATGTACTGAGTGGGGTGTCACAAGGATCGGTGCTGGGGAGATGTACTGAGTGGAGTCTCCCAATGATCGGTGCTGGGGAGATGTACTGAGTGGAGTGCCCCAGGGATCGGTGCTGGGGAGATGTCCTGAGTGGAGTGTCCCAGGGATCGGTGCTGGGGAGATGTACTGAGTGGGGTTTCCCAGGGATAGGTGCTGGGGAGATGCACTGAGTGGGGTGTCCCAGGGATCGGTGCTGGGGAGATGTACTGAGTGGAGTGTCCCAGGGATCGGTGCTGGGGAGACGTACTGAGTGGAGTGTCCCAGGGATCGGTGCGGGGGAGATGTACTGAGTGGAGTGTCCCAGGGATCGGTGCTGGGGAGATGTACTGAGTGCGATGTCCCAGGGTTCGGTGCTGGGGAGATGTACTGAGTGGGGTGTCCCAGGGATCGGTGCTGGGGAGATGTCCTGAGTGGGGTGTCCCAGGGATCGGTGCTGGGGAGATGTACTGAGTGGAGTGTCCCAGGGATCGGTGCTGGGGAGATGTACTGAGTGGGGTGTCCCAGGGATTGGTGCTGGGGAGATGTACTTAGTGGGGTGTCCCAGGAATCGGAGCTGGGGAGATGTACTGTGTGAGGTGTCCCAGGGATCGGTGCTGGTGGATGTATTGAGTGGGGTGTCCCAGGGATCGGAGCTGGGGAGATGTACTGAGTGGGATGTCCCAGGGATCGGTGCTGGGGAGTTGTACTGAGTGCGGTGTCCCAGTGATCGGTGCTGGGGAGATGTACTGAGTGGGGTGTCCCAGGGATCGGTGCTGGGGTGATGTACTGAGTGGAGTGTCCCAGGGATCGGTGCTGGGGAGATGTACTGAGTGGAGTGTCCCAGGGATCGGTGCTCGGGAGATGTACTGAGTGGAGTGTCCCAGGGATCGATGCTGGGGAGATGTACAGAGTGGAGTGCCCCTGGGATCAGTGCTGGGGAGATGTGCTGAGTGGGGTGTCCCAGGGATCGTTGCTGGGGTGATGTACTGAGTGGAGTGTCCCAGTGATCGGTGCTGGGGTGATGTACTGAGTGGAGTGTCCCAGGGATCGGTGCTGGTGGATGTACTGAGTGGGGTGTCCCAGGGATCGGTGCTTGGGACATGTACTAGGTGGGGTGTCTCAAGGATCGGTGCTGGGGAGATGTAATGAGTGGGGTGTCCCAGGGATCGGAGCTGGGGAGATGTACTGAGTGGAGTGTCCCAGGGATCGTTGCTGGGGAGTGTACTGAGTGGGGTGTCCCAGGGATCGCTGCTGGGGAGATGTACTGAGTGGGGTGTCCCAGGGATCAGTGCTGGGGAGATGTACTGAGTGGAGTGTCCCAAGGATCAGTGCTGGGGAGATGAACTGAGTGGAGTGTCCCAGGGACCGATGCTGGAGAGATGTACTGAGTGGGGTGTCCCAGTGATCGGTGCTGGGGACATGCACTGAGTGGGGTGTCCCAGGGATCTGTGCTGGAGGATGTACTGAGTGGGGTGTCCCAAGGATCGGTGCTGGGGAGATGGACTGAGTGGAGTGTCCCAGGGATTGGTGCTGGGGAGATGTACTGATTGGAGTGTCCCAGGGATCGGTGCTGGGGAGATGTACTGAGTGGAGTGTCACAGGGATCGGTGCTGGGGAGATGTACTGATTGGAGTGTCCCAGGGATCGGTGCTGGGGAGATGTACTGAGTGGAGTGTCACAGGGATCGGTGCTGGGGAGGTGTACTGAGTGGGGTGTCCCAGGGATCGGAGCTGGGGAGATGTACCGAGTGGAGTGTCCCAGGGATCGGTGCTGGGGAAATGTACTGAGTGGGGTGTCCCAGATATCGGTGCTGGGGAGATATACTGAGTGGGGTGTCCCAGGGATCGGTGCTGGGGAGATGTACTGAGTGGGGTGTCCCAGGGATCGCTGCTGGGGAGATGTACTGAGTGGGGTGTCCCAGGGATCGGTGCTGGTGAGATGTATTGAATGAAGTGTCCCAGGGATCGGTGCTGGGGAGATGTACTGAGTGGGGTGTCCCAAGGATCGGTGCTGGGGAGATGCACTGAGTGGGGTGTCCCAGGGATCGGTGCTGGGGAGATGTACTGAGTGGAGTGTCCCAGGGATCGGTGCTGGGGAGATGCACTGAGTGGGGTGCCCCAAGGATCGGTGCTGGGAAGATGTACTGAGTGGGGCGTCCCAGAGATCGGTGCTGGGGAGATGTACTGAGTGGGGTGTCCCAGCGATCGGTGCTGGGGAGCTGTACTGAGTGGGGTGTCCCAGGGATCGGTGCTGGGGAGATGTACTGAGTGGGGTGTCCCAGGGATCGGTGCTGGAGTGATGTACTGAGTGAGGTGTCCCAGGGATCGGTGCTGGGGAGATGTACTGAGTGGAGTGTCCCAGGGATCGGTGCTGCGGTGATGTACTGAGAGGGGTGTCCCAGCGATCGGTTCTGGGGAGATGTACTGTGTGGAGTGTCCCAAGGATCGGTGCTGGTGGATGTACTGAGTGGAGTGTCCCAGGGATCGGTGCTGGGGGGATGTACTGAGTGGGGTGTTCCAAGGATCGGTGCTGGGGAGATGTACTGAGTGGGGTGTGCCAGGGTTCGGTGCTGGGGAGATGTACTGAGTGGAGTATCCCAGGGATCAGTGCTGGGGAATTGCACTGAGTGGAGTGTCCCAGGGATCGGTGCTGGGGAGATGTGCTGAGTGGGGTGTCCCAGGGATCGCTGCTGGGGAGATGTTCTGAGTGGGGTGTCCCAAGGATCGGTGCTGGTGGATGTACTGAGTGGGGTGTCCCAAGGATCGGTGCTGGGGAGATGTACTGAGTGGAGTGTCCCAGCGATTGGTGCTGGGGAGATGTACTGAGTGGAGTGTCCCAGGGATCGGTGCTGGGGAGATGGACTGAGTGGGGTGTCCCGGGGATCGTTGCTTGGGAGATGTACTGAGTGGGGTGTCCGAGGAATCGTTGCTGGGGAGATATACTGAATGGAGTGTCCCAGGGATCGGTGCTGGGGAGATGTACTGAGTGGAGTGTCCCAGGGATCGTTGCTGGGGAGATATATTGAGTGGAGTGTCCCAGGGATCGGTGCTGGGGAGATATACTGAGTGGAGTGTCCAAATGATCGGTGCTGGGGAGATGTCCTGAGTGGAGTGTCCCAGGGATCGGTGCTGGGGAGATGTACTGAGTGGAGTGTCCCAGGGATCGGTGCTGGGGAGATGTACTGAGTGGGGTGTCCCAGGGATAGGTGCTGGGGAGATGCACTGAGTGGGGTGTCCCAGGGATCGGTGCTGGGGAGATGTACTGAGTGGAGTGTCCCAGGGATCGGTGCTGGGGAGATGTACTGAGTGGAGTGTCCCAGGGATCGGTGCTGGGGAGATGTGCTGAGTGGTGTGTCCCAGGGATCGGTGCTGGGGAGATGTACTGAGTGCGGTGTCCCAGGGATCGGTGCTGGGGAGATGTACTGAGTGGGGTGTCCCAGGGATCGGTGCTGGGGAGATGTACTGAGTGGAGTGCCCAGGGATCGGTGCTGGGGAGATGTGCTGAGTGGAGTGTCCCAGGGATCGGTGCTGGGGAGATGTACTGAGTGTGGTGTCCCAGGGATTGGTGCTGGGGAGATGTACTTAGTGGGGTGTCCCAGGAATCGTAGCTGGGGAGATGTACTGTGTGCGGTGTCCAAGGGATCGGTGCTGGTGGATGTATTGAGTGGGGTGTCCCAGGGATCGGTGCTGGGGAGATGTACTGAGTGGGATGTCCCAGGGATCGGTGCTGGGGAGATGTACTGAGTGGGGTGTCCCAGTGATCGGTGCTGGGGAGATGTACTGAGTGGGGTGTCCCAGGGATCGGTGCTGGGGAGATGTACTGAGTGGAGTCTCCCAGGGATCGGTGCTGGGGAGATGTACTGAGTGGAGTGTCCCAGGGATCGGTGCTCGGGAGATGTACTGAGTGGAGTGTCCCAGGGATCGATGCTGGGGAGATGTACAGAGTGGAGTGCCCCTGGGATCGGTGCTGGGGAGATGTGCTGAGCGGAGTGTCCCAGGGATAGGTGCTGGGGAGATGTACTGAGTGGGGTATCCCAGTGATCGGTGCTGGGGAGATGTATTGAGTGGGGTGTCCCAGGGATCGGTGCTGGGGAGATGTACTGAGTGGGGTGTCCCAGGGATCGTTGCTGGGGAGATGTATTGAGTGGAGTGTCCCAGGGATCGGTGCTGGGGAGATGTACTGAGTGGAGTGTCCCAGGGATCGGTGCTGGTGGATGTACTGAGTGGGGTGTCCCAGGGATCGGTGCTGGGGAGATGTACTGGGTGGGGTGTCCCAAGGATCGGTGCTGGGGAGATGTAATGAGTTGGGTGTCCCAGGGATCGGAGCTGGGTAGATGTATTGAGTGGAGTGTCGCAGGGATCGTTGCTGGGGAGATGTACTGAGTGGGGTGTCCCAGGGATCGGTGCTGGGGAGATGTATTGAGTGGGGTGTCCGAGGGGTCAGTGCTGGGGAGATGTACTGAGTGGAGTGTCCCAAGGATCAGTGCTGGGGAGATGAACTGAGTGGAGTGTCCCAGGGATCAATGCTGGAGAGATGTACTGAGTGGGGTGTCCCAGGGATCGGTGCTGGGGACATGCACTGAGTGGGGTGTCCCAGGGATCGGTGCTGGTGGATGTACTGAGTGGGGTGTCCCAAGGATCGGTGCTGGGGAGATGTACTGAGTGGAGTGTCCCAGGGATTGGTGCTGGGGCGATGTCCTGATTGGAGTGTCCCAGGGATCGGTGCTGGGGAGATGTACTGTGTGGAGTGTCCCAAGGATCGGTGCGGGTGGATGTACTGAGTGGAGTGTCCCAGGGATCGGTGCTGGGGAGATGTACTGAGTGGAGTGTCCCAGGGATCGGTGCTGGGGAGATGTACTGAGTGGAGTGTCGCAGGAATCGGTGCTGGGGAGATGTACCGAGTGGGGTGTCCCAGGGATCGGTGCTGGGGAGATGTACTGAGTGGGGTGTGCCAGGGATCGGTGCTGGGGAGATATACTGTGTGGAGTGTCGCTTGGATCGGAGCTGGGGAGATGTACTGAGTGGGGTGTCCCAAGGATCGGTGCTGGGGAGATGTACTGAGTGGAGTGTCCCAGGGACCGGTGCTGGGGAGATGTACTGAGTAGGGTGTCCCAGGGATCGGTGCTGGGGAGATGCACTGAGAGGGGTGTCCCAGGGATCGGTGCTGGGGGGATGTACTGAGTGGAGTGTCCCAGGGCTCTGTGCTGGGGAGATGTACTGAGTGGAGTGTCCCAGGGATCGGTGCTGGGGAGATGTACTGAGTGGAGTGTCGCATGGATCGCTGCTGGGGAGATGTACTGAGTGGGGTGTCCCAGGGATCGGTGCTGGGGAGATGTACTGAGTGGAGTGTCCCAAGGATCGGTGCTGGGGAGATGTACTGAGTGGGGTGTCCCAGGGATCGGTGCTGGGGAGATGTACTGAGTGGGGTGTCCCAGGGATCGGTGCTGGGGAGCTTTACTGAGTGGGGTGTCCTAGGGATCGGTGCTGGGGACATGTATTGAGTGGGGTGTCCCAGGGATCGGTGCTGGGGAGATGTACTGAGTGGAGTGTCCCAGGGATCGGTGCTGGGGAGATGTACTGAGTGAAGTGTCCCTGGGATCGGTGCTGGGGAGATGTACTGAGTGGGGTGTCACAAGGATCGGTGCTGGGGAGATGTACTGATTGGAGTCTCCCAATGATCGGTGCTGGGGAGATGTACTGAGTGGAGTGCCCCAGGGATCGGTGCTGGGGAGATGTACTGAGTGGATTGTCCCAGGGATCGGTGCTGGGGAGATGTACTGAGTGGGGTTCCCAGGGGTAGGTGCTGGGGAGATGCAATGAGTGGGGTGTCCCAGGGATCGGTGCTGTGGAGATGTACTGAGTGGAGTGTCCCAGGGATCGGTGCTGGGGAGATGTACTGAGTGGAGTGTCCCAGGGATCGGTGCTGGGGAGATGTACTGAGTGGAGTGTCCCAGGAATCGGTGCTGGGGAGATGTACTGAGTGCGATGTCCCAGGGATCGGTGCTGGGGAGATGTACTGAGTGGGGTGTCCCAGGGATCGGTGCTGGGGAGATGTACTGAGTGGAGTGTCCCTGGGATCGGTGCTGGGGAGATGTACTGAATGGAGTGTCCCAGGGATCGGTGCTGGGGAGATGTACTGAGTGGAGTGTCCCAGGAATCGGTGCTGGGGAGATGTACTGAGTGGGGTGTCCCAGGGATCGCTGCTGGGGAGATGTACTGAGTGGGGTGTCCCAGGGATCAGTGCTGGGGAGATGTACTGAGTGGAGTGTCCCAAGGATCAGTGCTGGGGAGATGAACTGAGTGGAGTGTCCCAGGGACCGATGCTGGAGAGATGTACTGAGTGGGGTGTCCCAGTGATCGGTGCTGGGGACATGCACTGAGTGGGGTGTCCCAGGGATCTGTGCTGGAGGATGTACTGAGTGGGGTGTCCCAAGGATCGGTGCTGGGGAGATGGACTGAGTGGAGTGTCCCAGGGATTGGTGCTGGGGAGATGTACTGATTGGAGTGTCCCAGGGATCGGTGCTGGGGAGATGTACTGAGTGGAGTGTCACAGGGATCGGTGCTGGGGAGATGTACTGATTGGAGTGTCCCAGGGATCGGTGCTGGGGAGATGTACTGAGTGGAGTGTCACAGGGATCGGTGCTGGGGAGGTGTACTGAGTGGGGTGTCCCAGGGATCGGAGCTGGGGAGATGTACCGAGTGGAGTGTCCCAGGGATCGGTGCTGGGGAAATGTACTGAGTGGGGTGTCCCAGATATCGGTGCTGGGGAGATATACTGAGTGGGGTGTCCCAGGGATCGGTGCTGGGGAGATGTACTGAGTGGGGTGTCCCAGGGATCGCTGCTGGGGAGATGTACTGAGTGGGGTGTCCCAGGGATCGGTGCTGGTGAGATGTATTGAATGAAGTGTCCCAGGGATCGGTGCTGGGGAGATGTACTGAGTGGGGTGTCCCAAGGATCGGTGCTGGGGAGATGCACTGAGTGGGGTGTCCCAGGGATCGGTGCTGGGGAGATGTACTGAGTGGAGTGTCCCAGGGATCGGTGCTGGGGAGATGCACTGAGTGGGGTGCCCCAAGGATCGGTGCTGGGAAGATGTACTGAGTGGGGTGTCCCAGAGATCGGTGCTGGGGAGATGTACTGAGTGGGGTGTCCCAGGGATCGGTGCTGGGGAGCTGTACTGAGTGGGGTGTCCCAGGGATCGGTGCTGGGGAGATGTACTGAGTGGGGTGTCCCAGGGATCGGTGCTGGAGTGATGTACTGAGTGAGGTGTCCCAGGGATCGGTGCTGGGGAGATGTACTGAGTGGAGTGTCCCAGGGATCGGTGCTGCGGTGATGTACTGAGAGGGGTGTCCCAGCGATCGGTTCTGGGGAGATGTACTGTGTGGAGTGTCCCAAGGATCGGTGCTGGTGGATGTACTGAGTGGAGTGTCCCAGGGATCGGTGCTGGGGAGATGTACTGAGTGGGGTGTTCCAAGGATCGGTGCTGGGGAGATGTACTGAGTGGGGTGTGCCAGGGTTCGGTGCTGGGGAGATGTACTGAGTGGAGTATCCCAGGGATCAGTGCTGGGGAATTGCACTGAGTGGAGTGTCCCAGGGATCGGTGCTGGGGAGATGTGCTGAGTGGGGTGTCCCAGGGATCGCTGCTGGGGAGATGTTCTGAGTGGGGTGTCCCAAGGATCGGTGCTGGTGGATGTACTGAGTGGGGTGTCCCAAGGATCGGTGCTGGGGAGATGTACTGAGTGGAGTGTCCCAGCGATTGGTGCTGGGGAGATGTACTGAGTGGAGTGTCCCAGGGATCGGTGCTGGGGAGATGGACTGAGTGGGGTGTCCCGGGGATCGTTGCTTGGGAGATGTACTGAGTGGGGTGTCCGAGGAATCGTTGCTGGGGAGATATACTGAATGGAGTGTCCCAGGGATCGGTGCTGGGGAGATGTACTGAGTGGAGTGTCCCAGGGATCGTTGCTGGGGAGATATATTGAGTGGAGTGTCCCAGGGATCGGTGCTGGGGAGATATACTGAGTGGAGTGTCCAAATGATCGGTGCTGGGGAGATGTCCTGAGTGGAGTGTCCCAGGGATCGGTGCTGGGGAGATGTACTGAGTGGAGTGTCCCAGGGATCGGTGCTGGGGAGATGTACTGAGTGGGGTGTCCCAGGGATAGGTGCTGGGGAGATGCACTGAGTGGGGTGTCCCAGGGATCGGTGCTGGGGAGATGTACTGAGTGGAGTGTCCCAGGGATCGGTGCTGGGGAGATGTACTGAGTGGAGTGTCCCAGGGATCGGTGCTGGGGAGATGTGCTGAGTGGTGTGTCCCAGGGATCGGTGCTGGGGAGATGGACTGAGTGCGGTGTCCCAGGGATCGGTGCTGGGGAGATGTACTGAGTGGGGTGTCCCAGGGATCGGTGCTAGGGAGATGTACTGAGTGGAGTGTCCCAGGGATCGGTGCTGGGGAGATGTGCTGAGTGGAGTGTCCCAGGGATCGGAGCTGGGGAGATGTACTGAGTGTGGTGTCCCAGGGATTGGTGCTGGGGAGATGTACTTAGTGGGGTGTCCCAGGAATCGGAGCTGGGGAGATGTACTGTGTGCGGTGTCCAAGGGATCGGTGCTGGTGGATGTATTGAGTGGGGTGTCCCAGGGATCGGTGCTGGGGAGATGTACTGAGTGGGATGTCCCAGGGATCGGTGCTGGGGAGATGTACTGAGTGGGGTGTCCCAGTGATCGGTGCTGGGGAGATGTACTGAGTGGGGTGTCCCAGGGATCGGTGCTGGGGAGATGTACTGAGTGGAGTCTCCCAGGGATCGGTGCTGGGGAGATGTACTGAGTGGAGTGTCCCAGGGATCGGTGCTCGGGAGATGTACTGAGTGGAGTGTCCCAGGGATCGATGCTGGGGAGATGTACAGAGTGGAGTGCCCCTGGGATCGGTGCTGGGGAGATGTGCTGAGCGGAGTGTCCCAGGGATAGGTGCTGGGGAGATGTACTGAGTGGGGTATCCCAGTGATCGGTGCTGGGGAGATGTATTGAGTGGGGTGTCCCAGGGATCGGTGCTGGGGAGATGTACTGAGTGGGGTGTCCCAGGGATCGTTGCTGGGGAGATGTATTGAGTGGAGTGTCCCAAGGATCGGTGCTGGGGAGATGTACTGAGTGGAGTGTCCCAGGGATCGGTGCTGGTGGATGTACTGAGTGGGGTGTCCCAGGGATCGGTGCTGGGGAGATGTACTGGGTGGGGTGTCCCAAGGATCGGTGCTGGGGAGATGTAATGAGTTGGGTGTCCCAGGGATCGGAGCTGGGTAGATGTATTGAGTGGAGTGTCGCAGGGATCGTTGCTGGGGAGATGTACTGAGTGGGGTGTCCCAGGGATCGGTGCTGGGGAGATGTATTGAGTGGGGTGTCCGAGGGGTCAGTGCTGGGGAGATGTACTGAGTGGAGTGTCCCAAGGATCAGTGCTGGGGAGATGAACTGAGTGGAGTGTCCCAGGGATCAATGCTGGAGAGATGTACTGAGTGGGGTGTCCCAGGGATCGGTGCTGGGGACATGCACTGAGTGGGGTGTCCCAGGGATCGGTGCTGGTGGATGTACTGAGTGGGGTGTCCCAAGGATCGGTGCTGGGGAGATGTACTGAGTGGAGTGTCCCAGGGATTGGTGCTGGGGCGATGTCCTGATTGGAGTCTCCCAGGGATCGGTGCTGGGGAGATGTACTGTGTGGAGTGTCCCAAGGATCGGTGCGGGTGGATGTACTGAGTGGAGTGTCCCAGGGATCGGTGCTGGGGAGATGTACTGAGTGGAGTGTCCCAGGGATCGGTGCTGGGGAGATGTACTGAGTGGAGTGTCGCAGGAATCGGTGCTGGGGAGATGTACCGAGTGGGGTGTCCCAGGGATCGGTGCTGGGGAGATGTACTGAGTGGGGTGTGCCAGGGATCGGTGCTGGGGAGATATACTGTGTGGAGTGTCGCTTGGATCGGAGCTGGGGAGATGTACTGAGTGGGGTGTCACAAGGATCGGTGCTGGGGAGATGTACTGAGTGGAGTGTCCCAGGGACCGGTGCTGGGGAGATGTACTGAGTAGGGTGTCCCAGGGATCGGTGCTGGGGAGATGCACTGAGAGGGGTGTCCCAGGGATCGGTGCTGGGGGGATGTACTGAGTGGAGTGTCCCAGGGATCTGTGCTGGGGAGATGTACTGAGTGGAGTGTCCCAGGGATCGGTGCTGGGGAGATGTACTGAGTGGAGTGTCGCATGGATCGCTGCTGGGGAGATGTACTGAGTGGGGTGTCCCAGGGATCGGTGCTGGGGAGATGTACTGAGTGGAGTGTCCCAAGGATCGGTGCTGGGGAGATGTACTGAGTGGGGTGTCCCAGGGATCGGTGCTGGGGAGATGTACTGAGTGGGGTGTCCCAGGGATCGGTGCTGGGGAGCTTTACTGAGTGGGGTGTCCCAGGGATCGGTGCTGGGGACATGTATTGAGTGGGGTGTCCCAGGGATCGGTGCTGGGGAGATGTACTGAGTGGAGTGTCCCAGGGATCGGTGCTGGGGAGATGTACTGAGTGAAGTGTCCCTGGGATCGGTGCTGGGGAGATGTACTGAGTGGGGTGTCACAAGGATTGGTGCTGGGGAGATGTACTGATTGGAGTCTCCCAATGATCGGTGCTGGGGAGATGTACTGAGTGGAGTGCCCCAGGGATCGGTGCTGGGGAGATGTACTGAGTGTATTGTCCCAGGGATCGGTGCTGGGGAGATGTACTGAGTGGGGTTCCCAGGGGTAGGTGCTGGGGAGATGCACTGAGTGGGGTGTCCCAGGGATCGGTGCTGTGGAGATGTACTGAGTGGAGTGTCCCAGGGATCGGTGCTGGGGAGATGTACTGAGTGGAGTGTCCCAGGGATCGGTGCTGGGGAGATGTACTGAGTGGAGTGTCCCAGGAATCGGTGCTGGGGAGATGTACTGAGTGCGATGTCCCAGGGATCGGTGCTGGGGAGATGTACTGAGTGGGGTGTCCCAGGGATCGGTGCTGGGGAGATGTACTGAGTGGAGTGTCCCTGGGATCGGTGCTGGGGAGATGTACTGAATGGAGTGTCCCAGGGATCGGTGCAGGGGAGATGTACTGAGTGGGGTGTCCCAGGGATTGGTGCTGGGGAGATGTACTTAGTGGGGTGTCCCAGGAATCGGAGCTGGGGAGATGTACTGTGTGCGGTGTCCCAGGGATCGGTGCTGGTGGATGTATTGAGTGGGGTGTCCCAGGGATCGGGGCTGGGGAGATGTACTGAGTGGGATGTCCCAGGGATCGGTGCTGGGGAGATATACTGAGTGGGGTGTCCCTGTGATCGGTGCTGGGGAGATGTACTGAGTGGGGTGTCCCAGGGATCGGTGCTGGGGAGATGCACTGAGTGGAGTGTCCCAGGGATCGGTGCTGGGGAGATGTACTGAGTGGAGTGTCCCAGGGATCGGTGCTCGGGAGATGTACTGAGTGGAGTGTCCCAGGGATCGATGCTGGGGAGATGTACAGAGTGGAGTGCCCCTGGGATCGGGGCTGGGGAGATGTGCTGAGTGGAGTGTCCCAGGGATCGGTGCTGGGGAGATGTACTGAGTGGGGTATCCCAGGGATCGGTGCTGGGGAGATGTATTGAGTGGGGTGTCCCAGGGATCGGTGCTGGGGAGATGTACGGAGTGGGGTGTCCCAGGGATCGTTGCTGGGGAGATGGACTGAGTGGAGTGTCCCAGGGATCGGTGCTGGGGAGATGTACTGAGTGGAGTGTCCCAGGGATCGGTGCTGGTGGATGTACTAAGTGGGGTGTCCCAGGGATCGGTGCTGGGGAGATGTACTGGGTGGGGTGTCCCAAGGATCGGTGCTGGGGAGATGTAATGAGTGGGGTTTCCCAGGGATCGGAGCTGGGGAGATGTACTGAGTGGAGTGTCCCAGGGATCGTTGCTGGGGAGATGTACTGAGTGGGGTGTCCCAGGGATCGGTGCTGGGGAGATGTACTGAGTGGGGTGTCCCAGGGATCAGTGCTGGGGAGATGTACTGAGTGGAGTGTCCCAAGGATCAGTGCTGCGGAGATGAACTGAGTGGAGTGTCCCAGGGACCGATGCTGGAGAGATGTACTGAGTGGGGTGTCCCAGGGATCGGTGCTGGGGACATGCACTGAGTGGGGTGTCCCAGGGATCGGTGCTGGTGGATGTACTGAGTGGGGTGTCCCAAGGATCGGTGCTGCGGAGATGTACTGAGTGGAGTGTCCCAGGGATTGGTGCTGGGGAGATGTACTGATTGGAGTGTCCCAGGGATCGGTGCTGGGGAGATGTACTGAGTGGAGTGTCCCAGTGATCGGTGCTGCGGAGATGTACTGAGTGGAGTTTCCCAGGGATCGGTGCTGGGGAGATGTACTGAATGGGGTGTCCCAGGGATCGGTGCTGGGGAGATGTACTGAGTGGAGTGCCCCAAGGATCGGTGCGGGTGGATGTACTGAGTGGAGTGTCCCAGGGATCGGTGCTGGGGAGATGTACCGAGTGGGGTGTCCCAGGGATCGGTGCTGCGGAGATGTACTGAGTGGGGTGTGCCAGGGATCGGTGCTGGGGAGATATACTGAGTGGAGTGTCCCAGGGATCAGTGCTGGGGAGATGTACTGAGTGGGGTGTCCCAGGGATCGGTGCTGGGGAGGTTTACTGAGTGGAGTGTCGCTTGGATCGGAGCTGGGGAGATGTACTGAGTGGGGTGTCCCAAGGATCGGTGCTGGGGAGATGTACTGAGTGGAGTGTCCCAGGGACCGGTGCTGGGGAGATGTACTGAGTGGAGTGTCCCAGGGATTGGTGCTGGGGAGATGTACTGAGTGGAGTGTTCCAGGGATCGGTGCTGGGGAGATGTACTGAGTGGAGTGTCGCATGGATCGGTGCTGGGGAGATTTACTGAGTGGGGTGTCCCAGGGGTCGGTGCTGGGGAGATGTACTGAGTGGAGTGTCCCAAAGATCGGTGCTGGGGAGATGTACTGAGTGGGGTGTCCCAGGGATCGGTGCTGGGGAGATGTACTGAGTGGGGTGTCCCAGGGATCGGTGCTGGGGAGCTGTACTGAGTGGGGTGTCCCAGGGATCGGTGCTGGGGACATGTATTGAGTGGGGTGTCCCAGGGATCGGTGCTGGGGAGATGTACTGAGTGGAGTGTCCCAGGGATCGGTGCTGGGGAGATGTACTGAGTGAAGTGTCCCTGGGATCGGTGCTGGGGAGATGTACTGAGTGGGGTGTCACAAGGATCGGTGCTGGGGAGATGTACTGAGTGGAGTCTCCCAATGATCGGTGCTGGGGAGATGGACAGAGTGGAGTGCCCCAGGGATCGTTGCTGGGGAGATCTACTGAGTGGAGTGTCCCAGGGATCGGTGCTGGGGAGATGTACTGAGTGGGGTGTCCCAGGGGTAGGTGCTGGGGAGATGTACTGAGTGGAGTGTCCCAGGGATCGGTGCTGGGGAGATGTACTGAGTGGAGTGTCCCAGGGATCGGTGCTGGGGAGATGTACTGAGTGGAGTGTCCCAGGGATAGGTGCTGGGGAGATGTACTGAGTGCGATGTCCCAGGGATCGGTGCTGGGGTGATGTACTGAGTGGGGTGTCCCAGGGATCGGTGCTGGGGAGATGTACTGAGTGGAGTGTCCCAGGGATCGGTGCTGGGGAGATGTACTGATTGGAGTGTCCCAGGCATCGGTGCTGGGGAGATGTACTGAGTGGGGTGTCCCAGGGATTGGTGCTGGGGAGATGCACTTAGTGGGGTGTCCCAGGAATCGGAGCTGGGGAGATGTACTGTGTGCGGTGTCCCAGGGATCGGTGCTGGTGGATGTATTGAGTGGGGTGTCCCAGGGATCGGTGCTGGGGAGATGTACTGAGTGGGATGTCCCAGGGATCGGTACTGGGGAGATATACTGAGTGGGGTGTCCCAGTGATCGGTGCTGGGGAGATGTACTGAGTGGGGTGTCCCAGGGATCGGTGCTGGGGAGATGCACTGAGTGGAGTGTCCCAGGGATCGGTGCTGGGGAGATGTACTGAGTGGAGTGTCCCAGGGATCGGTGCTCGGGACATGTACTGAGTGGAGTGTCCCAGGGATCGATGCTGGGGAGATGTACAGAGTGGAGTGCCCCTGGGATCGGTGCTGGGGAGATGTGCTGAGTGGAGTGTCCCAGGGATCGGTGCTGGGGAGATGTACTGAGTGGGGTATCCCAGGGATCGGTGCTGGGGAGATGTATTGAGTGGGGTGTCCCAGGGATCGGTGCTGGGGAGATGTACTGAGTGGGGTGTCCCAGGGATCGTTGCTGGTGAGATGTACTGAGTGGAGTGTCCCAGGGATCGGTGCTGGGGAGACGTACTGAGTGGAGTGTCCCAGGGATCGGTGCGGGTGGATGAACTGAGTGGGGTGTCCCAGGGATCGGTGCTGGGGAGATGTGCTGGGTGGGGTGTCCCAAGGATCGGTGCTGGGGAGATGTAATGAGTGGGGTTTCCCAGGGATCGGAGCTGGGGAGATGTACTGAGTGGAGTGTCCCAGGGATCGTGGCTGGGGAGATGTACTGAGTGGGGTGTCCCAGGGATCGGTGCTGGGGAGATGTACTGAGTGGGGTGTCCCAGGGATCAGTGCTGGGGAGATGTACTGAGTGGAGTGTCCCAAGGATCAGTGCTGGGGAGATGAACTGAGTGGAGTGTCGCAGGGACCGATGCTGGAGAGATGTACTGAGTGGTGTGTCCCAGGGATCGGTGCTGGGGACATGCACTGAGTGGGGTGTCCCAGGGATCGGTGCTGGTGGATGTACTGAGTGGGGTGTCCCAAGGATCGGTGCTGGGGAGATGTACTGAGTGGAGTGTCCCAGGGATTGGTGCTGGGGAGATGTACTGATTGGAGTGTCCCAGGGATCGGTGCTGGGGAGATGTACTGAGTGGAGTGTCCCAGTGATCGGTGCTGGGGAGATGTACTGAGTGGAGTTTCCCAGGGATCGGTGCTGGGGAGATGTACTGAATGGGGTGTCCCAGGGATCGTTGCTGGGGAGATGTACTGAGTGGAGTGCCCCAAGGATCGGTGCGGGTGGAGGTACTGAGTGGAGTGTCCCAGGGATCGGTGCTGGGGAGATGTACTGAGTGGAGTGTCGCAGGGATCGGTGCTGGGGAGATGTACCGAGTGGGGTGTCCCAGGGATCGGTGCTGGGGATATGTACTGAGTGGGGTGTGCCAGGGATCGGTGCTGGGGAGATATACTGAGTGGAGTGTCCCAGGGATCAGTGCTGGGGAGATGTGCTGAGTGGGGTGTCCCAGGGATCGGTGCTGGGGAGGTTTACTGAGTGCGGTGTCCCAGGGATTGGTGCTGGGGAGATGTACTGAGTGAAGTGTCCCAGGGATCGGTGCTGGGGAGCTGTACTGAGTGTGGTGTCACAAGGTTCGGTGCTGGGGAGATGTACTGAGTGGAGTGTCCCAAGGATTGGTGCTGGGGAGATGTACTGAGTGGAGTGTCCCAGGGATCGGTGCTGGGAGGTGTACTGTGTGGAGTGTCCCAAGGATCGGTGCTGGTGGATGTACTGAGTGGAGTGTCCCAGGGATCAGTGCTGGGGAGATGTACTGATTGGAGTGTCCCAGGGATCGGTGCTGGGGAGATGGACTGAGTGGAGTGTCACAGGGATCGGTGCTGGGGAGATGTACTGAGTGGGGTGTCCCAGGGATCGGAGCTGGGGAGATGTATTGAGTGGGGTGTCCCGGGGATCGTTGCTGGGGAGATGTACTGAGTGGGGTGTCCCAGGGATCAGTGCTGGGGAGATGTACTGAGTGGAGTGTCCCAGGAATCGGTGCTGGGGAGATGTACTGAGTGGGGTGTCCCGGGGATCGTTGCTGGGGAGATGCACTGAGTGGGGTGTCGCTTGGATCGGAGCTGGGGAGATGTACTGAGTGGGGTGTCCCAGGGATCAGTGCTGGGGAGATGTACTGAGTGGAGTGTCCCAGGGACCGGTGCTGGGCAGATGTACTGAGTAGGGTGTCCCAGGGATCGGTGCTGGGGAGATGCACTGAGTGGGTTGTCCCAGGGGTCGGTGCTGGGGGGATGTACTGAGTGGAGTGTCCCAGGCATCGGTGCTGGGGAGATGTACTTAATGGAGTGTCCCAGGGATCGGTGCTGGGGAGATGTACTGAGTGGAGTGTCGCATGGATCGGTGCTGGGGAGATGTCCTGAGTGGGCTGTCCCAGGGATCGGTGCTGGGGAGATGTACTGAGTGGAGTGTCCCAAGGATCGGTGCTGGGGGGATGTACTGAGTGGGGTGTCCCAGGGATCGGTGCTGGGGAGATGTACTGAGTGGGGTGTCCCAGGGATCGGTGCAGGGGATCTGTACTGAGTGGGGTGTCCCAGGGATCGGTGCTGGGGACATGTATTGAGTGGGGTGTCCCAGGGATCGTTGCTGCGGAGATGTACTGAGTGGAGTGTCCCAGGGATCGGTGCTGGGGAGATGTACTGAGTGAAGTGTCCCAGGGATCGGTGCTGGGGAGATGTACTGAGTGGGGTGTCACAAGGATCGGTGCTGGGGAGATGTACTGAGTGGAGTCACCCAATGATCGGTGCTGGGGAGATGTACTGAGTGGAGTGCCCCAGTGATCGGTGCTGGGGAGATGTACTGAGTGGAGTGTCCCAGGGATCGGTGCTGGGGAGATGTACTGAGTGGGGTGTCCCAGGGATAGGTGCTGGGGAGATGCACTGAGTGGGGTGTCCCAGGGATCGGTGCTGGGGAGATGTACTGAGTGGAGTGTCCCAGGGATCGGTGCTGGGGAGATGTACTGAGTGGAGTGTCCCAGGGATCGGTGCTGGGGAGATGTACTGAGTGGAGTGTCCCAGGAATCGGTGCTGGGGAGATGTACTGAGTGCGATGCCCCAGGGATCGGTTCTGGGGAAATGTACTGAGTGGGGTGTCCCAGGGATCGGGGCTGGGGAGATGTACTGAGTGGAGTGTCCCAGGGATCGGTGCTGGGGAGATGTACTGAGTGGAGTGTCCCAGGGATCGGTGCCGGGGAGATGTACTGAGTGGGGTGTCCCAGGGATTGGTGCTGGGGAGATGTACTTAGTTGGGTGTCCCAGGAATCGGAGCTGGGGAGATGTACTGTGTGCGGTGTCCCAGGGATCGGTGCTGGTGGATGTATTGAGTGGGGTGTCCCAGGGATCGGTGCTGGGGAGATGTACTGAGTGGGATGTCCCAGGGATCGGTGCTGGGGAGATGTACTGAGTGGGGTGTCCCAGTGGTCGGTGCTGGGGAGATGAACTGAGTGGGGTGTCCCAGTGATCGGTGCTGGGGAGATGTACTGAGTGGAGTGTCCCAGGGATCGGTGCTGGGGAGATGTACAGAGTGGAGTGTCCCAGGGATTGGTGCTCGGGAGATGTACTGAGTGGAGTGTCCCAGGGATCGATGCTGAGGAGATGTACAGAGTGGAGAGCCCCTGGGATCGGTGCTGGGGAGATATGCTGAGTGGAGTGTCCCAGGGATCGGTGCTGGGGAGATGTACTGAGTGGGGTATCCCAGGGATCGGTGCTGGGGAGATGTATTGAGTGGGATGTCCCAGGGATCGGTGCTGGGGAGATGTACTGAGTGGGGTGTCCCAGGGATCGTTGCTGGGGAGGTGTACTGAGAGGAGTGTCCCAGGGATCGGTGCTGGGGAGATGTACTGAGTGGAGTGTCCCAGGGATCGGTGCTGGTGGATGTACTGAGTGGGGTGTCCCAGGGATCGGTGCTGGGGAGATGTACTGGGTGGGGTGTCCCAAGGATCGGTGCTGGGGAGATGTAATGAGTGGGGTGTCCCAGGGATCGGAGCTGGGGAGATCTACTGAGTGGAGTGTCCCAGGGATCGTTGCTGGGGAGATGTACTGAGTGGGGAGTCCCAGGGATCGGTGCTGGGGAGATGTACTGAGTGGGGTGTCCCAGGGATCAGTGCTGGGGAGATGAACTGAGTGGAGTGTCCCAGGGACCGATGCTGGAGAGATGTACTGAGTGGGGTGTCCCAGGGATCGGTGCTGGGGACATGCACTGAGTGGGGTGTCCCAGGGATTGGTGCTGGGGAGATGTACTGATTGGAGTGTCCCAGGGATCGGTGCTGGGGAGATCTACTGAGTGGAGTGTCCCAGTGATCGGTGCTGGGGAGATGTACTGAGTGGGGTTTCCCAGGGATCGGTGCTGGGGAGATGTACTGAATGGGGTGTCCCAGGGATCGGTGCTGGGGAGATGTACTGTGTGGAGTGTCCCAAGGATCGGTGCGGGTGGATGTACTGAGTGGAGTGTCCCAGGGATCGGTGCTGGGGAGATGTACTGAGTGGAGTGTCCCAGGGATCGGTGCTGGGGAGATGTACTGAGTGGAGTGTCGCAGGGATCGGTGCTGGGGAGATGTACCGAGTGGGGTGTCCCAGGGATCGGTGCTGGGGAGATGTACTGAGTGGGGTGTGCCAGGGATCGGTGCTGGGGAGATATACTGAGTGGAGTGTCCCAGGGATCAATGCTGGGGAGATGTACTGAGTGGGGTGTCCCAGGGATCGGTGCTGGGGAGGTTTACTGAGTGCGGTGTCCCAGGGATCGGTGCTGGGGAGATGTACTGAGTGAAGTGTCCCAGGGATCGGTGCTGGGGGGCTGTACTGAGTGGGGTGTCACAAGGTTCGGTGCTGGGGCGATGTACTGAGTGGAGTGTCCCAAGGATTGGTGCTGGGGAGATGTACTGAGTGGAGTGTCCCAGGGATCGGTGCTGGGAGATGTACTGTGTGGAGTGTCCCAAGGATCGGTGCTGGTGGATGTACTGAGTGGAGTGTCCCAGGGATTGGTGCTGGGGGGCTGTACTGAGTGGGGTGTTCCAAGGATCGGTGCTGGGGAGATGTGCTGAGTGGAGTATCCCAGGGATCGGTGCTGGGGAATTGCACTAAGTGGAGTGTCCCAGGGATCGGTGCTGGGGAGATGTGCTGAGTGGGGTGTCCCAGGGATCGCTGCTGGGGAGATGTACTGAGTGGGGTGTCCCAAGGATCGGTGCTGGCGGATGTACTGAGTGGGGTGTCCCAAGGATCGGTGCTGGGGAGATGTACTGAGTGGAGTGTCCCAGGGATTGGTGCTGGGGAGATGTACTGAGTGGAGTGTCCCAGGAATCGGTGCTGGGGAGATGTACTGAGTGGGGTGTCCCGGGGATCGTTGCTGGGGAGATGTACTGAGTGGGGTGTCCCAGGAATCGTTGCTGGGGAGATATACTGAGTGGAGTGTCCCAGGGATCGGTGCTGGGGAGATGGACTGAGTGCAGTGTCCCAGGGATCGTTGCTGGGGAGATATACTGAGTGGAGTGTCCCAGGGATCGGTGCTGGGGAGATGTACTGAGTGGGGTGTCCCAGGGATTGGTGCTGGGGAGGTGTACTGAGTTGGGTTCCCAAGGATCGGTGCTGGGGAGATGTACTGAGTGGGGTGGCCCAGGGATCGGAGCTGGGGAGATGTACTGAGTGCAGTGTCCCAGGGATCAGTGCTGGGGAGATGTACCGAGTGGAGTATCCCAAGGATCGGTGCTGGGGAGATGTACTGAGTGGGGTGTCCCAGGGATCGGTGCTGGGGAAATGTACTGAGTGGGGCGTCCCAGGGAGCAGTGCCGGGGAAATGTACCGAGTGGGGCATCCCAGGAATCGGTGCTGGTGGATGTTCTGAGTGGGGTGTCCCAAGGATCGGTGCTGGGGAGATGTACTGAGTGGAGTGTCCCAGGGATCGGTGCTGGTGTGATGTACTGAGTGGGGTGTCCCAGGGATCAGTGCTGGTGGATGTACTGAGTGGGGTGTCCCAGGGATCGGTGCTGGTGGATGTACTGAGTGGGGTGTCCCAAGGATCGGTGCTGGGGAGATGTACTGAGTGGAGTGTCCCAGGGATCGGTGCTGGGGAGATGTACTGAGTGGGGTGTCCCAGGGATCAGTGCTGGGGAGATGTACTGTGTGGAGTGTCCCAAGGATCGGTGCTGGTGGATGTACTGAGTGGAGTGTTCCAGGGATCGGTGCTGGGGAGATGTACTGAGTGGAGTGTCCCAGGGATCGGTGCTGGGGAGATGTACTGAGTGGAGTGTCGCATGGATCGGAGCTGGGGAGATGTACTGAGTGGGGTGACCCAGGGATCGATGCTTGGGAGATGTACTGAGTGGAGTGTCCCAGGGATCGGTGCTGGGGAGATGTACTAAGTGGGGTGTCCCAGGGTACGGTGCTGGGGAGATGCACTGAGTGGGGTGTCCCAGGGATCGGTGCTGGGGGGATGTACTGAGTGGAGTGTCCCAGGGATCGGTGCTGGGGAGATGTACTGAGTGGAGTGTCGCATGAATCGGTGCTGGGGAGATGTACTGAGTGGGGTGTCCCAGGGATCGGTGCTAGGGACATGTATTGAGTGGGGTGTCCCAGGGATCGGTGCTGCGGAGATGTACTGAGTGGAGTGTCCCAGGGATCGGTGCTGCGGAGATGTACTGAGTGAAGTGTCCCAGTGATCGGTGCTGGGGAGATGTACTGAGTGGGGTGTCAAAAGGATCGGTGCTGGGGAGATGTACTGAGTGGAGTCTCCCAATGATCGGTTCTGGGGAGATGTACTGAGTCGAGTGTCCCCGGGATCGGTGCTGGGGAGATGTACTGAGTGGAGTGTCCCAGGGAACGGTGCTGGGGAGATATACTGAGTGGGGTGTCCCAGGGATAGGTGCTGGGGAGATGCACTGAGTGGGGTGTCCCAGGGATCGGTGCTGGGGAGATGTACTGAGTGGAGTGTCCCAGGGATCGGTGCTGGGGAGATGTACTGAGTGGAGTGTCCCAGGGATCGGTGCTGGGGAGATGTACTGAGTGGAGTGTCCCAGTGATCGGTGCTGGGGAGATGTACTGAGTGGGGTGTCCCAGGGATCGGTGCTGGGGAGATGTACTGAGTGGGGTGTCCCAGGGATCGGTGCTGGGGAGATGTACTGAGCGGAGTGTCCCAGTGATCGGTGCTGGGGAGATGTACTGAGTGGAGTGTCCCAGGGATCGGTGCTGGGGAGATGTACTGAGTGGGGTGACCCAGGGATCGGTGCTGGGGAGAGGTACTTAGTGGGGTGTCCCAGGAATCGAAGCTGAGGAGATGTGCTGTGTGTGGTGTCCCAGGGAGCGGTGCTAGTGGATGTATTGAGTGGGGTGTCCCAGGGATCGGTGCTGGGGAGATGTACTGAGTGGGATGTCCCAGGGATCGGTGCTGGGGAGATGTACTGAGTGGGGTGTCCCAGTGATCGGTGCTGGGGAGATGTACTGAGTGGGGTGTCTCAGGGATCGGTGCTGGGGAGATGTACTGAGTGGAGTGTCCCAGGGATCGGTGCTGGGGAGATGTACTGAGTGGAGTGTCCCAGGGAACGGTGCTCGGGAGATGTACTGAGTGGAGTGTCCCAGGGATCGATGCTGGGGAGATGTACAGAGTGGAGTGCCCCTGGGATCGGTGCTGGGGAGATGTGCTGAGTGGAGTGTCCCAGGGATCGGTGCTGGGGAGATGTACTGAGTGGGGTATCCCAGGGATCGGTACTGGGGAGATGTATTGAGTGGGGTGTCCCAGGGATCGGTGCTGGGGAGATGTACTGAGTGGGGTGTCCCAGGGATCGTTGCTGGGGAGATGTACTGAGTGGAGTGTCCCAGGGATCGGTGCTGGGGAGATGCACTGAGTGGAGTGTCCCAGGGATCGGTGCTGGTGGATGTACTGAGTGGGGTGTCCCAGGGATCGGTGCTGGGGAGATGTACTGGGTGGGGTGTCCCAAGGATCGGTGCTGGGGAGATGTAATGAGTGGGGTGTCCCAGGGATCGGAGCTGGGGAGATGTACTGAGTGGAGTGTCCCAGGGATCGTTGCTGGGGAGATGTACTGAGTGGGGTGTCCCAGGGATCGGTGCTGGGGAGATGTACTGAGTGGGGTGCCCCAGGGATCAGTGCTGGGGAGATGTATTGAGTGGAGTGTCCCAAGGATCAGTGCTGGGGAGATGAACTGAGTGGAGTGTCCCAGGGACCGATGCTGGAGAGATGTACTGAGTGGGGTGTCCCAGGGATCGGTGCTGGGGACATGCACTGAGTGGGGTGTCCCAGGGATCGGTGCTGGTGGATGTACTGAGTGGGGTGTCCCAAGGATCGGTGCTGGGGAGATGTACTGAGTGGAGTGTCCCAGGGATTGGTGCTGGGGAGATGTACTGATTGGAGTGTCCCAGGGATCGGTGCTGGGGAGATGTCCTGAGTGGAGTGTCCCAGTGATCGGTGCTGGGGAGATGTACTGAGTGGAGTTTCCCAGGGATCGGTGCTGGTGAGATGTACTGAATGGGGTGTCCCAGGGATCGGTGCTGGGGAGATGTACTGTGTGGAGTGTCCCAAGGATCGGTGCGGGTGGATGTACTGAGTGGAGTGTCCCAGGGATCGGTGCTGGGGAGATGTACTCAGTGGAGTGTCCCAGGGATCGGTGCTGGGGAGATGTACTGAGTGGAGTGTCGCAGGGATCGGTGCTTGGGAGATGTACAGAGTGGGGTGTCCCAGGGATCGATGCTTGGGAGATGTACTGAGTGGAGTGTCCCAGGGATCGGTGCTGGGGAGATGTACTAAGTGGGGTGTCCCAGGGTACGGTGCTGGGGAGATGCACTGAGTTGGGTGACCCAGGGATCGGTGCTGGGGGGATGTACTGAGTGGAGTGTCCCAGGGATCGGTGCTGGGGAGATGTACTGAGTGGAGTGTCGCATGAATCGGTGCTGGGGAGATGTATTGAGTGGGGTGTCCCAGGGATCGGTGCTGGGGACATGTATTGAGTGGGGTGTCCCAGGGATCGGTGCTGCGGAGATGTACTGAGTGGAGTGTCCCAGGGATCGGTGCTGCGGAGATGTACTGAGTGAAGTGTCCCAGTGATCGGTGCTGGGGAGATGTACTGAGTGGGGTGTCAAAAGGATCGGTGCTGGGGAGATGTACTGAGTGGAGTCTCCCAATGATCGGTTCTGGGGAGATGTACTGAGTCGAGTGTCCCCGGGATCGGTGCTGGGGAGATGTACTGAGTGGAGTGTCCCAGGGAACGGTGCTGGGGAGATATACTGTGTGGGGTGTCCCAGGGATAGGTGCTGGGGAGATGCACTGAGTGGGGTGTCCCAGGGACCGGTGCTGGGGAGATGTACTGAGTGGAGTGTCCCAGGGATCGGTGCTGGGGAGATGTACTGAGTGGAGTATCCCAGGGATCGGTGCTGGGGAGATGTACTGAGTGGAGTGTCCCAGTGATCGGTGCTGGGGAGATGTACTGAGTGGGGTGTCCCAGGGATCGGTGCTGGGGAGATGTACTGAGTGGGGTGTCCCAGGGATCGGTGCTGGGGAGATGTACTGAGCGGAGTGTCCCAGTGATCGGTGCTGGGGAGATGTACTGAGTGGAGTGTCCCAGGGATCGGTGCTGGGGAGATGTACTGAGTGGGGTGACCCAGGGATCGGTGCTGGGGAGAGGTACTTAGTGGGGTGTCCCAGGAATCGAAGCTGAGGAGATGTGCTGTGTGTGGTGTCCCAGGGAGCGGTGCTAGTGGATGTATTGAGTGGGGTGTCCCAGGGATCGGTGCTGGGGAGATGTACTGAGTGGGATGTCCCAGGGATCGGTGCTGGGGAGATGTACTGAGTGGGGTGTCCCAGTGATCGGTGCTGGGGAGATGTACTGAGTGGGGTGTCTCAGGGATCGGTGCTGGGGAGATGTACTGAGTGGAGTGTCCCAGGGATCGGTGCTGGGGAGATGTACTGAGTGGAGTGTCCCAGGGAACGGTGCTCGGGAGATGTACTGAGTGGAGTGTCCCAGGGATCGATGCTGGGGAGATGTACAGAGTGGAGTGCCCCTGGGATCGGTGCTGGGGAGATGTGCTGAGTGGAGTGTCCCAGGGATCGGTGCTGGGGAGATGTACTGAGTGGGGTATCCCAGGGATCGGTACTGGGGAGATGTATTGAGTGGGGTGTCCCAGGGATCGGTGCTGGGGAGATGTACTGAGTGGGGTGTCCCAGGGATCGTTGCTGGGGAGATGTACTGAGTGGAGTGTCCCAGGGATCGGTGCTGGGGAGATGCACTGAGTGGAGTGTCCCAGGGATCGGTGCTGGTGGATGTACTGAGTGGGGTGTCCCAGGGATCGGTGCTGGGGAGATGTACTGGGTGGGGTGTCCCAAGGATCGGTGCTGGGGAGATGTAATGAGTGGGGTGTCCCAGGGATCGGAGCTGGGGAGATGTACTGAGTGGAGTGTCCCAGGGATCGTTGCTGGGGAGATGTACTGAGTGGGGTGTCCCAGGGATCAGTGCTGGGGAGATGTACTGAGTGGGGTGCCCCAGGGATCAGTGCTGGGGAGATGTATTGAGTGGAGTGTCCCAAGGATCAGTGCTGGGGAGATGAACTGAGTGGAGTGTCCCAGGGACCGATGCTGGAGAGATGTACTGAGTGGGGTGTCCCAGGGATCGGTGCTGGGGACATGCACTGAGTGGGGTGTCCCAGGGATCGGTGCTGGTGGATGTACTGAGTGGGGTGTCCCAAGGATCGGTGCTGGGGAGATGTACTGAGTGGAGTGTCCCAGGGATTGGTGCTGGGGAGATGTACTGATTGGAGTGTCCCAGGGATCGTTGCTGGGGAGATGTCCTGAGTGGAGTGTCCCAGTGATCGGTGCTGGGGAGATGTACTGAGTGGAGTTTCCCAGGGATCGGTGCTGGTGAGATGTACTGAATGGGGTGTCCCAGGGATCGGTGCTGGGGAGATGTACTGTGTGGAGTGTCCCAAGGATCGGTGCGGGTGGATGTACTGAGTGGAGTGTCCCAGGGATCGGTGCTGGGGAGATTTACTCAGTGGAGTGTCCCAGGGATCGGTGCTGGGGAGATGTACTGAGTGGAGTGTCGCAGGGATCGGTGCTTGGGAGATGTACAGAGTGGGGTGTCCCAGGGATCGGTGCTGGGGAGGTATACTGAGTGGAGTGTCCCAGGGATCAGTGCTGGGGAGATGTACTGAGTGGGGTGTCCCAGGGATCGGTGCTGGGGAGGTGTACTGAGTGGGGTGTCCCAGGGATCGGTGCTGGGGAGATGTACTGAGTGAAGTGTCCCAGGGATCGGTGCGAGGGAGATGCACTGAGTGGGGTGTCACAAGGATCGGTGCTGGGGAGATGTTCTGAGTGGAGTGTCCCAAGGATTGGTGCTGGGGAGATGTACTGAGTGGAGTGTCCCAGGGATCGGTGCTGGGAGATGTACTGAGTGGAGTGTCCCAGGGATCGGTGCTGGGGAGATGTACTGAGTGGGGTGTCCTAGGGGTCGGTGCTGGGGAGATGTACTGAGTGGCGTGTCCCAGGGATCGGTGCTGGGGAGATGTATTGAGTGAGATGTCCCAGGGATCGGTGCTGGGGAGATGTACTGAGTGGAGTGTCCCAGGGATCGGTGCTGGGGAGATGTACTGAGTGGGGTGTCCCGGGGATCGGTGCTGGGGAGATGTACTGAGTGGAGTATCCCGGGGATCGGTGCTGGGGAGATGTACTGAGTGGAGTGTCCCAGGGATCGGTGCTGGGGAGATGTACTGAGTGGGGTGTCCCAGGGATCGGTGCTGGGGAGATGTACTGTGTGGAGTGTCCCAAGGATCGGTGCTGGTGGATGTACTGAGTGGAGTGTCCCAGGGATCGGTGCTGGGGAGATGTACTGAGTGGGGTGTTCCAAGGATCGGTGCTGGGGAGATGTACTGAGTGGAGTGTCCCAGGGATCGGTGCTGGGGAGATGTACTGAGTGGGGTGTCCCTGGGACCGGTGCTGGGGAGATGTACTGTGTGGAGTGTCCCAAGGATCGGTGCTGGTGGATGTACTGAGTGGAGTGTCCCAGGGATCGGTGCTGGGGAGATGTACTGATTGGAGTGTCCCAGGGATCGGTGCTGGGGAGATGTACTGAGTGTAGTGTCACAGGGATCGGTGCTGGGGAGATGTACTGAGTGGGGTGTCCCAGGGATCGGAGCTGGGGAGATGTACTGAGTGGAGTGTCCCAGGGATCGGTGCTGGGGAGATGTACTGAGTGGGGTGTCCCAGAGATCGGTGCTGGGGAGATATACTGAGTGGGGTGTCCCAGGGATCGGTTCTGGGGAGCTGTACTGAGTGGGGTGCCCCAGCGATCGGTGCTGGGGAGATGTACTGAGTGGGGTGTCCCAGGAATCGGTGCTGGGGAGATGTACTGAGTGGGGTGTCCCAGGGATCGGTGCTGGGGAGATGTACTGAGTGAAGTGTCCCAGGGATCGGTGCTGGGGAGATGTACTGAGTGGGGTGTCCCAAGAATCGGTGCTGGGGAGATGTACTGAGTGGGGTGTCCCAGGGATCGGTGCTGGGGAGATGTACTGGGTGGGGTGTCCCAAGGATCGGTGCTGGGGAGATGTCATGAGTGGGGTGTCCCAGGGATCGGAGCTGGGGAGATGTACTGAGTGGAGTGTCCCAGGGATCGTTGCTGGGGAGATGTACTGAGTGGGGAGTCCCAGGGATCGGTGCTGGGGAGATGTACTGAGTGGGGTGTCCCAGGGATCAGTGCTGGGGAGATGTACTGAGTGGAGTGTCCCAAGGATCAGTGCTGGGGAGATGAACTGAGTGGAGTGTCCCAGGGACCGATGCTGGAGAGATGTACTGAGTGGGGTGTCCCAGGGATCGGTGCTGGGGACATGCACAGAGTGGGGTGTCCCAGGGATCGGTGCTGGTGGATGTACTGAGTGGGGTGTCCCAAGGATCGGTGCTGGGGAGATGTACAGAGTGGAGTGTCCCAGGGATTGGTGCTGGGGAGGTGTACTGATTGGAGTGTCCCAGGGATCAGTGCTGGGGAGATGTACTGAGTGGATTGTCCCAGTGATCGGTGCTGGGTAGATGTACTGAGTGGAGTTTCCCAGGGATCGGTGCTGGGTAGATGTACTGAATGGGGTGTCCCAGGGATCGGTGCTGGGGAGATGTACTGTGTGGAGTGTCCCAAGGATCGGTGCGGGTGGATGTACTGAGTGGAGTGTCCCAGGGATCGGTGCTGGGGAGATGTACTGAGTGGAGTGTCCCAGGGATCGGTGCTGGGGAGATGTACTGAGTGGGGTGTCCCAGGGATCGGTGCTGGGGAGAAGTACTGTGTGGAGTGTCCCAAGGATCGGTGCTGGTGGATGTACTGAGTGGAGTGTCCCAGGGATCGGTGCTGGGGAGATGTACTGAGTGGGGTGTTCCAAGGATCGGTGCTGGGGAGATGTACTGAGTGGAGTGTCCCAGGGATCGGTGCTGGGGAGATGTACTGAGTGGGGTGTCCCAGGGATCGGTGCTGGGGAGATGTACTGATTGGAGTGTCCCAGGGATCGGTGCTGGGGAGATGTACTGAGTGTAGTGTCACAGGGATCGGTGCTGGGGAGATGTACTGAGTGGGGTGTCCCAGGGATCGGTGCTGGGTAGATGTACTGAGTGGAGTGTCCCAGGGATCGGTGCTGGGGAGATGTACTGAGTGGGGTGTCCCAGAGATCGGTGCTGGGGAGATATACTGAGTGGGGTGTCCCAGGGATCGGTGCTGGGGAGCTGTACTGAGTGGGGTGCCCCAGCGATCGGTGCTGGGGAGATGTACTGAGTGGGGTGTCCCAGGGATCGGTGCTGGGGAGATGTACTGAGTGGGGTGTCCCAGGGATCGGTGCTGGGGAGATGTACTGAGTGAAGTGTCCCAGGGATCGGTGCTGGGGAGATGTACTGAGTGGGGTGTCCCAGGGATCGGTGCTGGGGAGATGTACTGGGTGGGGTGTCCCAAGGATCGGTGCTGGGGAGATGTAATGAGTGGGGTGTCCCAGGGATCGGAGCTGGGGAGATGTACTGAGTGGAGTGTCCCAGGGATCGTTGCTGAGGAGATGTACTGAGTGGGGTGTCCCAGGGATCGGTGCTGGGGAGATGTACTGAGTGGGGTGTCCCAGGGATCAGTGCTGGGGAGATGTACTGAGTGGAGTGTCCCAAGGATCAGTGCTGGGGAGATGAACTGAGTGGAGTGTCCCAGGGACCGATGCTGGAGAGATGTACTGAGTGGGGTGTCCCAGGGATCGGTGCTGGGGACATGCACTGAGTGGGGTTTCCCAGGGATCGGTGCTGGTGGATGTACTGAGTGGGGTGTCCCAACGATCGGTGCTGGGGAGATGTACTGAGTGGAGTGTCCCAGGGATTGGTGCTGGGGAGGTGTACTGATTGGAGTGTCCCAGGGATCGGTGCTGGGGAGATGTACTGAGTGGATTGTCCCAGTGATCGGTGCTGGGGAGATGTACTGAGTGGAGTTTCCCAGGGATCGGTGCTGGGGAGATGTACTGAATGGCGTGTCCCATGGATCGGTGCTGGGGAGATGAACTGTGTGGAGTGTCCCAAGGATCGGTGCGGGTGGATATACTGAGTGGAGTTTCCCAGGTATCAGTGCTGGGGAGATGTACTGAGTGGAGTGTCCCAGGGATCGGTGCTGGGGAGATGTACTGAGTGGAGTGTCGCTGGGATCGCTGCTGGGGAGATGTACCGAGTGGGGTGTCCCAGGGATCGGTGCTGGGGAGATGTACTGAGTGGGGTGTGCCAGGGATCGGTGCTGGGGAGAAAAACTGAGTGGAGTGTCCCAGGGATCAGTGCTGGGGAGATGTACTGAGTGGGGTGTCCCAGGGATCGGTGCTGGGGAGGTGTACTGAGTGGAGTGTCCCAGGGATCGGTGCTGGGGAGATGTACTGAGTGAAGTGTCCCAGGGATCGGTGCTGGGGAGATGTACTGAGTGGGGTGTCACAAGGATCGGTGCTGGGGAGATGTATTGAGTGAGGTGTCCCAGGGATCGGTGCTGGGGAGATGTACTGAGTGGAGTGTCCCAGGGATCGGTGCTGGGGAGATGTACTGAGTGGGGTGTCCCAGGGAACGGTGCTGGGGAGATGTACTGTGTGGAGTGTCCCAGGGATCGGTGCTGGGGAGATGTACTGAGTGGGGTGTCCCAGGGAACGGTGCTGGGGAGATGTACTGAGTGGGTTGTCCCAGGGATCGGTGCTGGGGAGATGTACTGAGTGGGGTGTCCCAGGGAACGGTGCTGGGGAGATGTACTGAGTGGAGTGTCCCAGGGATCGGTGCTGGGGAGATGTACTGAGTGGGGTGTCCCAGGGAACGGTGCTGGGGAGATGTACTGAGTGGACAGTCCCAGGGATCGGTGCTGGGGAGATGTACTGACTGGAGTGTCCCGGGGATCGGTGCTGTGGAGATGTACTGAGTGGAGTGTCCCAGGGATCGGTGCTGGGGAGATGTACTGAGTGGGGTGTCCCAGGGATCGGTGCTGGGGAGATGTACTGTGTGGAGTGTCCCAAGGATCGGTGCTGGTGGATGTACTGAGTGGAGTGTCCCAGGGATCGGTGCTGGGGAGATGTACTGAGTGGGGTGTTCCAAGGATCGGTGCTGGGGAGATGTACTGAGTGGGGTGTCCCAGGGATCGGTGCTGGGGAGATGTACTGTGTGGAGTGTCCCAAGGATCCGTGCTGGTGGATGTACTGAGTGGAGTGTCCCAGGGATCGGAGCTGGGGAGATGTACTGATTGGAGAGTCCCAGGGATCGATGCTGGGGAGATGTACTGAGTGTAGTGTCACAGGGATCGGTGCTGGGGAGATGTGCTGAGTGGGGTGTCCCAGGGATCGGAGCTGCGGAGATGTACTGAGTGGAGTGTCCCAGGGATCGGTGCTGGGGAGATGTACTGAGTGGGGAGTCCCAGAGATCGTTGCTGGGGAGATATACTGAGTGGGGTGTCCCAGGGATCGGTGCTGGGGAGCTGAACTGAGTGGGGTGTCCCAGCGATCGGTGCTGGGGAGATGTACTGAGTGGGGTGTCCCAGGGATCGGTGCTGGGGAGATGTACTGAGTGGGGTGTCCCAGGGATCGGTGCTGGGGAGATGTACTGAGTGAAGTGCCCCAGGGATCGGTGCTGGGGAGATGTACTGAGTGGGGTGTCCCAAGAATCGGTGCTGGGGAGATGTACTGAGTGGGGTGTCCCAGGTATCGGTGCTGGGGAGATGTACTGAGTGGAGTGTCCCAAGGATCGGTGCTGGGGAGATGTACTGAGTGGGGTGCCCCAAGGATCGGTGCTGGGGAGATATACTGATTGGGGTGCCCCAGAGATCGGTGCTGGGGAGATGTACTGAGTGGGGTGTCCCAGGGATCGGTGCTGGGGAGCTGTCCTGAGTGGGGTGTCCCAGGGATCGGTGCTGGGGAGATGTACTGAGTGGGGTGTCCCAGAGATCGGTGCTGGGGAGATGTACTGAGTGAGGTGTCCCAGGGATCGGTGCTGGAGAGATGTACTGAGTGGAGTGTCCCAGGGATCGGTGCTGGGGAGATGTACTGAGTGGGGTGTCCCAGCGATCGGTTCTGGGGAGATGTACTGTGTGGAGTGTCCCAAGGATCGGTGCTGGTGGATGTACTGAGTGGAGTGTCCCAGGGATCGGTACTGGGGAGATGTACTGAGTGGGGTGTTCCAAGGATCGGTGCTGGGGAGATGTACTGAGTGGGGTGTGCCAGGGTTCGGTGCTGGGGAGATGTACTGAGAGGAGTATCCCAGGGATCGGTGCTGGGGAATTGCACTGAGTGGAGTGTCCCAGGGATCGGTGCTGGGGAGATGTGCTGAGTGGGGTGTCCCAGGGATCGCTGCTGGGGAGATGTACTGAGTGGGGTGTCCCAAGGATCGGTGCTGGTGGATGTACTGAGTGGGGTGTCCCAAGGATCGGTGCTGGTGGATGTACTGAGTGGGGTGTCCCAGGGATCGGTGCTGGGGAGGTGCACTAAGTGGGGTGTCCCAGGGATCGGTGCTGGTGAATGTACTGAGTGGGGTGTCCCAAGGATCGGTGCTGGGGAGATGTACTGAGTGGAGTGTCCCAGGGATTGGTGCTGGGGAGATGTACTGAGTGGAGTGTCCCAGGGATCGGTGCTGGGGAGATGTACTGAGTGGGGTGTCCCGGGGATCGTTGCTGGGGAGATGTACTGAGTGGGGTGTCCCAGGAATCGTTGCTGGGGAGATATACTGAGTGGAGTGTCCCAGGGATCGGTGCTGGGGAGATGTACTGAGTGGAGTGTCCCAGGGATCGTTGCTGGGGAGATATACTGAGTGGAGTGTCCCAGGGATCGCTGCTGGGGAGATGTACTGAGTGGGGTGTCCCAGGGATCGGTGCTGGGGAGATGTACTGAGTGGGGTGTCCCAAGGATCGGTGCTGGGGAGATGTACTGAGTGGGGTGGCCCAGGGATACGAGCTGGGGAGATGTACTGAGTGGGGTGTCCCAGGGATCGGTGCTGGTGAGATAAACAGAGTGGGGTGTCCCAGGGATCGGTGCTGGGGAGATGTACTGAGTGCGGTGTCCCAGGGATCAGTGCTGGGTAGATGTACCGAGTGGAGTGTCCCAAGGATCGGTGCTGGGGAGATGTACTGAATGGAGTGTCCCAGGGATCGGTGCTGGGGAAATGTACTGAGTGGGGTGTCCCAGGGATCAGGGCTGGGGAGATGTACTGAGTGGGGCATCCCAGGGATCGGTGCTGGTGGATGTTCTGAGTGGGGTGTCCCAAGGATCGGTGCTGGGGAGATGTACTGAGTGGTCTGTCCCAGGGAGTGGTGCTGTGGAGATGTACTGAGTGGAGTGTCCCAGGGATCGGTGCTGGGGAGATGTGCTGAGAGGGGTTTCCCAGGGATCGGTGCTGGTGGATCTACTGAGTGGGGTGTCCCAAGGATCGGTGCTGGGGAGATGTACTGAGTGGAGTGTCCCAGGGATCGGTGCTGGGGAGATGTACTGAGTGGAGTTTCCCAGGGATCAGTGCTGGGGAGATATAGTGAGTGGAGTGTCCCAGGGATCGGTGCTGGGGAAATGTACTGAGTGGGGTGTCCCAGGGATCAGTGCTGGGGAGATGTACTGAGTGGGGCATCCCAGGGATCGGTGCTGGTGGATGTTCTGAGTGGGGTGTCCCAAGGAACGGTGCTGGGGAGATGTACTGAGTGGTGTGTCCCAGGGATTGGTGCTGGGGAGATGTACTGAGTGGAGTGTCCCAGGGATCGGTGCTGGGGAGATGAACTGAGAGGGGTTTCCCAGGGATCGGTGCTGGTGGATGTACTGAGTGGGGTGTCCCAAGGATTGGTGCTGGGGAGATGTACTGAGTGGAGTGTCCCAGGGATCGGTGCTGGGGAGATATACTGAGTGGAGTGTCCCAGGGATCAGTGCTGGGGAGATGTACTGAGTGGGGTGTCCCAGGGATCGGTGCTGGGGAGATGCACTGAGTGGGGTGTCCCAGGGATCGGTGCTGGGGGGATGTACTGAGTGGAGTGTCCCAGGGATCGGTGCTGGGGAGATGTACTGAGTGGAGTGTCCCAGGGATCGGTGCTGGGGAGATGTACTGAGTGGAGTGTCGCATGGATCGGTGCTGGGGAGATGTACTGAGTGGGGTGTCCGAGGGATCGGTGCTGGGGAGATGTACTGAGTGGAGTGTCCCAAGGATCGGTGCTGGGGAGATGTACTGAGTGGGGTGTCCCTGGGATCGGTGCTGGGGAGATGTACTGAGTGGGGTGTCCCAGGGATCGGTGCAGGGGAGCTGTACTGAGTGGGGTGTCCCAGGGATCGGTGCTGGGGACATGTATTGAGTGGGGTGTCCCAGGGATCGGTGCTGGGGAGATGTACTGAGTGGACTGCCCCAGGGATCGGTGCTGGGGAGATGTACTGAGTGAAGTGTCCCAGGGATCCGTGCTGGGGAGATGTACTGAGTGGGGTGTCACAAGGATCGGTGCTGGGGAGATGTACTGAGTGGAGTCTCCCAATGATCGGTGCTGGGGCGATGTACTGAGTGGAGTATCCCAGGGATCGGTGCTGGGAAGATGTACTGAGTGGAGTGTCCCAGGGATCGGTGCTGGGGAGATGTACTGAGTGGGGTGTCCCAGGGTTAGGTGCTGGGGAGATGCACCGAGTGGGGTGTCCCAGGGATCGGTGCTGGGGAGATGTACTGAGTGGAGTGTCCCAGGGATCGGTGCTGGGGAGATGTACTGAGTGGAGTGTCCCAGGGATCGGTGCTGGGGTGATGCACTGAGTGGGGTGTCCCAGGGATCAGTGCTGGTGGATGTACTGAGTGGGGTGTCCCAGGGATCGGTGCTGGGGAGATGCACTGAGTGGGGTGTCCCAGGGATCGGTGCTGGTGGATGTACTGAGTGGGGTGTCCCAAGGATCGGTGCTGGGGAGATGTACTGAGTGGAGTGTCCCAGGGATCGGTGCTGGGGAGATGTACTGAGTGGGGTGTCCCAGGGATCGGTGCTGGGGAGATGTACTGTGTGGAGTGTCCCAAGGATCGGTATTGGTGGATGTACTGAGTGGAGTGTCCCAGGGATCGGTGCTGGGGAGATGTACTGAGTGGAGTGTCCCAGGGATCGGTGCTGGGGAGATGTACTGAGTGCAGTGTCGCATGGATCGGAGCTGGGGAGATGTGCTGAGTGGGGTGTCCCAGGGATCGGTGCTGGGGAGATATACTGAGTGGAGTGTCCCAGGGATCGGTGCTGGGGAGATGTACTGAGTGGGGTGTCCCAGGGATCGGTGCTGGGGAGATGCACTGAGTGGGGTGTCCCAGGGATCGGTGCTGGGGGGATGTACTGAGTGGAGTGTCCCAGGGATCGGTGCTGGGGAGATGTACTGAGTGGAGTGTCCCAGGGATCGGTGCTGGGGAGATGTACTGAGTGGGGTGTCCCAGCGATCGGTTCTGGGGAGATGTACTGTGTGGAGTGTCCCAAGGATCGGTGCTGGTGGATGTACTGAGTGGAGTGTCCCAGGGATCGGTGCTGGGGAGATGTACTGAGTGGGGAGTCCCAGGGATCGGTGCTGGGGAGATGTACTGAGTGGGGTGTCCCAGGGATCAGTGCTGGGGAGATGTACTGAGTGGAGTGTCCCAAGGTTCAGTGCTGGGGAGATGAACTGAGTGGAGTGTCCCAGGGACCGATGCTGGAGAGATGTACTGAGTGGGGTGTCCCAGGGATCGGTGCTGGGGACATGCACAGAGTGGGGTGTCCCAGGGATCGGTGCTGGTGGATGTACTGAGTGGGGTGTCCCAAGGATCGGTGCTGGGGAGATGTACAGAGTGGAGTGTCCCAGGGATTGGTGCTGGGGAGGTGTACTGATTGGAGTGTCCCAGGGATCAGTGCTGGGGAGATGTACTGAGTGGATTGTCCCAGTGATCGGTGCTGGGTAGATGTACTGAGTGGAGTTTCCCAGGGATCGGTGCTGGGGAGATGTACTGAATGGGGTGTCCCAGGGATCGGTGCTGGGGAGATGTACTGTGTGGAGTGTCCCAAGGATCGGTGCGGGTGGATGTACTGAGTGGAGTGTCCCAGGGATCGGTGCTGGGGAGATGTACTGAGTGGAGTGTCCCAGGGATCGGTGCTGGGGAGATGTACTGAGTGGGGTGTCCCAGGGATCGGTGCTGGGGAGAAGTACTGTGTGGAGTGTCCCAAGGATCGGTGCTGGTGGATGTACTGAGTGGAGTGTCCCAGGGATCGGTGCTGGGGAGATGTACTGAGTGGGGTGTTCCAAGGATCGGTGCTGGGGAGATGTACTGAGTGGAGTGTCCCAGGGATCGGTGCTGGGGAGATGTACTGAGTGGGGTGTCCCAGGGATCGGTGCTGGGGAGATGTACTGAGTGGGGTGTTCCAAGGATCGGTGCTGGGGAGATGTACTGAGTGGAGTGTCCCAGGGATCGGTGCTGGGGAGATGTACTGAGTGGGGTGTCCCAGGGATCGGTGCTGGGGAGATGTACTGTGTGGAGTGTCCCAAGGATCGGTGCTGGTGGATGTACTGAGTGGAGTGTCCCAGGGAACGGTGCTGGGGAGATGTACTGATTGGAGTGTCCCAGGGATCGGTGCTGGGGAGATGTACAGAGTGTAGTGCCACAGGGATCGGTGCTGGGGAGATGTACTGAGTGGGGTGTCCCAGGGATCGGTGCTGGGTAGATGTACTGAGTGGAGTGTCCCAGGGATCGGTGCTGGGGAGATGTACTGAGTGGGGTGTCCCAGAGATCGGTGCTGGGGAGATATACTGAGTGGGGTGTCCCAGGGATCGGTGCTGGGGAGCTGTACTGAGTGGGGTGCCCCAGCGATCGGTGCTGGGGAGATGTACTGAGTGGGGTGTCCCAGGGATCGGTGCTGGGGAGATGTACTGAGTGGGGTGTCCCAGGGATCGGTGCTGGGGAGATGTACTGAGTGAAGTGTCCCAGGGATCGGTGCTGGGGAGATGTACTGAGTGGGGTGTCCCAGGGATCGGTGCTGGGGAGATGTACTGGGTGGGGTGTCCCAAGGATCGGTGCTGGGGAGATGTAATGAGTGGGGTGTCCCAGGGATCGGAGCTGGGGAGATGTACTGAGTGGAGTGTCCCAGGGATCGTTGCTGATGAGATGTACTGAGTGGGGTGTCCCAGGGATCGGTGCTGGGGAGATGTACTGAGTGGGGTGTCCCAGGGATCAGTGCTGGGGAGATGTACTGAGTGGAGTGTCCCAAGGATCAGTGCTGGGAAGATGAACTGAGTGGAGTGTCCCAGGGACCGATGCTGGAGAGATGTACTGAGTGGGGTGTCCCAGGGATCGGTGCTGGGGACATGCACTGAGTGGGGTGTCCCAGGGATCGGTGCTGGTGGATGTACTGAGTGGGGTGTCCCAACGATCGGTGCTGGGGAGATGTACTGAGTGGAGTGTCCCAGGGATTGGTGCTGGGGAGGTGTACTGATTGGAGTGTCCCAGGGATCGGTGCTGGGGAGATGTACTGAGTGGATTGTCCCAGTGATCGGTGCTGGGGAGATGTACTGAGTGGAGTTTCCCAGGGATCGGTGCTGGGGAGATGTACTGAATGGCGTGTCCCATGGATCGGTGCTGGGGAGATGAACTGTGTGGAGTGTCCCAAGGATCGGTGCGGGTGGATATACTGAGTGGAGTTTCCCAGGTATCAGTGCTGGGGAGATGTACTGAGTGGAGTGTCCCAGGGATCGGTGCTGGGGAGATGTACTGAGTGGGGTGTCGCTGGGATCGCTGCTGGGGAGATGTACCGAGTGAGGTGTCCCAGGGATCGGTGCTGGGGAGATGTACTGAGTGGGTTGTGCCAGGGATCGGTGCTGGGGAGAAAAACTGAGTGGAGTGTCCCAGGGATCAGTGCTGGGGAGATGTACTGAGTGGGGTGTCCCAGGGATCGGTGCTGGGGAGGTGTACTGAGTGGGGTGTCCCAGGGATCGGTGCTGGGGAGATGTACTGAGTGAAGTGTCCCAGGGATCGGTGCTGGGGAGATGTACTGAGTGGGGTGTCACAAGGATCGGTGCTGGGGAGATGTACTGAGTGGAGTGTCCCAGGTATCGGTGCTGGGAGATGAACTGAGTGGAGTGTCCCAGGGATCAGTGCTGGGGAGATGTACTGAGTGGGGTGTCCTAGGGATCGGTGCTGGGGAGATGTACTGAGTGGCGTGTCCCAGGGATCGGTGCTGGGGAGATGTATTGAGTGAGGTGTCCCAGGGATCGGTGCTGGGGAGATGTACTGAGTGGAGTGTCCCAGGGATCGGTGCTGGGGAGATGTACTGAGTGGGGTGTCCCAGGGAACGGTGCTGGGGAGATGTACTGTGTGGAGTGTCCCAGGGATCGGTGCTGGGGAGATGTACTGAGTGGGGTGTCCCAGGGAACGGTGCTGGGGAGATGTACTGAGTGGGTTGTCCCAGGGATCGGTGCTGGGGAGATGTACTGAGTGGGGTGTCCCAGGGAACGGTGCTGGGGAGATGTACTGCGTGGAGTGTCCCAGGGATCGGTGCTGGGGAGATGTACTGAGTGGGGTGTCCCAGGGAACGGTGCTGGGGAGATGTACTGAGTGGACAGTCCCAGGGATCGGTGCTGGGGAGATGTACTGACTGGAGTGTCCCGGGGATCGGTGCTGGGGAGATGTACTGAGTGGAGTGTCCCAGGGATCGGTGCTGGGGAGATGTACTGAGTGGGGTGTCCCAGGGATCGGTGCTGGGGAGATGTACTGTGTGGAGTGTCCCAAGGATCGGTGCTGGTGGATGTACTGAGTGGAGTGTCCCTGGGATCGGTGCTGGGGAGATGTACTGAGTGGGGTGTTCCAAGGATCGGTGCTGGGGAGATGTACTGAGTGGGGTGTCCCAGGGATCGGTGCTGGGGAGATGTACTGTGTGGAGTGTCCCAAGGATCCGTGCTGGTGGATGTACTGAGTGGAGTGTCCCAGGGATCGGAGCTGGGGAGATGTACTGATTGGAGAGTCCCAGGGATCGATGCTGGGGAGTTGTACTGAGTGTAGTGTCACAGGGATCGGTGCTGGGGAGATGTGCTGAGTGGGGTGTCCCAGGGATCGGAGCTGCGGAGATGTACTGAGTGGAGTGTCCCAGGGATCGGTGCTGGGGAGATGTACTGAGTGGGGAGTCCCAGAGATCGTTGCTGGGGAGATATACTGAGTGGGGTGTCCCAGCGATCGGTGCTGGGGAGCTGAACTGAGTGGGGTGTCCCAGCGATCGGTGCTGGGGAGATGTACTGAGTGGGGTGTCCCAGGGATCGGTGCTGGGGAGATGTACTGAGTGGGGTGTCCCAGGGATCGGTGCTGGGGAGATGTACTGAGTGAAGTGCCCCAGGGATCGGTGCTGGGGAGATGTACTGAGTGGGGTGTCCCAAGAATCGGTGCTGGGGAGATGTACTGAGTGGGGTGTCCCAGTTATCGGTGCTGGGGAGATGTACTGAGTGGAGTGTCCCAGGGATCGGTGCTGGGGAGATGTACTGAGTGGGGTGCCCCAAGGATCGGTGTTGGGGAGATATACTGATTGGGGTGCCCCAGAGATCGGTGCTGGGGAGATGTACTGAGTGGGGTGTCCCAGGGATCGGTGCTGGGGAGCTGTCCTGAGTGGGGTGTCCCAGGGATCGGTGCTGGGGAGATGTACTGAGTGGGGTGTCCCAGGGATCGGTGCTGGGGAGATGTACTGAGTGAGGTGTCCCAGGGATCGGTGCTGGAGAGATGTACTGAGTGGAGTGTCCCAGGGATCGGTGCTGGGGAGATGTACTGAGTGGGGTGTCCCAGCGATCGGTTCTGGGGAGATGTACTGTGTGGAGTGTCCCAAGGATCGGTGCTGGTGGATGTACTGAGTGGAGTGTCCAGGATCGGTACTGGGGAGATGTACTGAGTGGGGTGTTCCAAGGATCGGTGCTGGGGAGATGTACTGAGTGGGGTGTGCCAGGGTTCGGTGCTGGGGAGATGTACTGAGAGGAGTATCCCAGGGATCGGTGCTGGGGAATTGCACTGAGTGGAGTGTCCCCAGGGATCGGTGCTGGGGAGATGTGCTGAGTGGGGTCGTCCCAGGGATCGCTGCTGGGGAGATGTACTGAGTGGGGTGTCCCCAAGGATCGGTGCTGGTGGATGTACTGAGTGGGGTGTCCCAAGGATCGGTGCTGGTGGATGTACTGAGTGGGGTGTCCCAGGGATCGGTGCTGGGGAGGTGCACTAAGTGGGGTGTCCCAGGGATCGGTGCTGGTGAAATGTACTGAGTGGGGTGTCCCAAGGATCGGTGCTGGGGGAGATGTACTGAGTGGGAGTGTCCCAGGGATTGGTGCTGGGGAGATGTACTGAGTGGAGTGTCCCCAGGGATCGGTGCTGGGGGAGATGTACTGAGTGGGGGTGTTCCCGGGGGAATCGTTGCTGGGGAGATGTACTGAGTGGGGTGTCCCAGGAATCGTTGCTGGGGAGAGTGGAGTGTCCCAGGGATCGGTGCTGGGGAGATGTACTGAGTGGAGTGTCCCAGGGATCGTTGCTGGGGAGATATACTGAGTGGAGTGTCCCAGGGATCGCTGCTGGGGAGATGTACTGAGTGGGGTGTCCCAGGGATCGGTGCTGGGGAGATGTACTGAGTGGGGTGTCCCAAGGATCGGTGCTGGGGAGATGTACTGAGTGGGGTGGCCCAGGGATCCGAGCTGGGGAGATGTACTGAGTGGGGTGTCCCAGGGATCGGTGCTGGTGAGATAAACAGAGTGGGGTGTCCCAGGGATCGGTGCTGGGGAGATGTACTGAGTGCGGTGTCCCAGGGATCAGTGCTGGGGAGATGTACCGAGTGGAGTGTCCCAAGGATCGGTGCTGGGGAGATGTACTGAATGGAGTGTCCCAGGGATCGGTGCTGGGGAAATGTACTGAGTGGGGTGTCCCAGGGATCAGGGCTGGGGAGATGTACTGAGTGGGGCATCCCAGGGATCGGTGCTGGTGGATGTTCTGAGTGGGGTGTCCCAAGGATCGGTGCTGGGGAGATGTACTGAGTGGTCTGTCCCAGGGAGTGGTGCTGTGGAGATGTACTGAGTGGAGTGTCCCAGGGATCGGTGCTGGGGAGATGTGCTGAGAGGGGTTTCCCAGGGATCGGTGCTGGTGGATGTACTGAGTGGGGTGTCCCAAGGATCGGTGCTGGGGAGATGTACTGAGTGGAGTGTCCCAGGGATCGGTGCTGGGGAGATGTACTGAGTGGAGTTTCCCAGGGATCAGTGCTGGGGAGATATAGTGAGTGGAGTGTCCCAGGGATCGGTGCTGGGGAAATGTACTGAGTGGGGTGTCCCAGGGATCAGTGCTGGGGAGATGTACTGAGTGGGGCATCCCAGGGATCGGTGCTGGTGGATGTTCTGAGTGGGGTGTCCCAAGGAACGGTGCTGGGGAGATGTACTGAGTGGTGTGTCCCAGGGATTGGTGCTGGGGAGATGTACTGAGTGGAGTGTCCCAGGGATCGGTGCTGGGGAGATGAACTGAGAGGGGTTTCCCAGGGATCGGTGCTGGTGGATGTACTGAGTGGGGTGTCCCAAGGATTGGTGCTGGGGAGATGTACTGAGTGGAGTGTCCCAGGGATCGGTGCTGGGGAGATATACTGAGTGGAGTGTCCCAGGGATCAGTGCTGGGGAGATGTACTGAGTGGGGTGTCCCAGGGATCGGTGCTGGGGAGATGCACTGAGTGGGGTGTCCCAGGGATCGGTGCTGGGGGGATGTACTGAGTGGAGTGTCCCAGGGATCGGTGCTGGGGAGATGTACTGAGTGGAGTGTCCCAGGGATCGGTGCTGGGGAGATGTACTGAGTGGAGTGTCGCATGGATCGGTGCTGGGGAGATGTACTGAGTGGGGTGTCCGAGGGATCGGTGCTGGGGAGATGTACTGAGTGGAGTGTCCCAAGGATCGGTGCTGGGGAGATGTACTGAGTGGGGTGTCCCTGGGATCGGTGCTGGGGAGATGTACTGAGTGGGGTGTCCCAGGGATCGGTGCAGGGGAGCTGTACTGAGTGGGGTGTCCCAGGGATCGTTGCTGGGGACATGTATTGAGTGGGGTGTCCCAGGGATCGGTGCTGGGGAGATGTACTGAGTGGAGTGCCCCAGGGATCGGTGCTGGGGAGATGTACTGAGTGAAGTGTCCCAGGGATCCGTGCTGGGGAGATGTACTGAGTGGGGTGTCACAAGGATCGGTGCTGGGGAGATGTACTGAGTGGAGTCTCCCAATGATCGGTGCTGGGGAGATGTACTGAGTGGAGTGTCCCAGGGATCGGTGCTGGGGAGATGTACTGAGTGGAGTGTCCCAGGGATCGGTGCTGGGGAGATGTACTGAGTGGGGTGTCCCAGGGTTAGGTGCTGGGGAGATGCACCGAGTGGGGTGTCCCAGGGATCGGTGCTGGGGAGATGTACTGAGTGGAGTGTCCCAGGGATCGGTGCTGGGGAGATGTACTGAGTGGAGTGTCCCAGGGATCGGTGCTGGGGTGATGCACTGAGTGGGGTGTCCCAGGGATCAGTGCTGGTGGATGTACTGAGTGGGGTGTCCCAGGGATCGGTGCTGGGGAGATGCACTGAGTGGGGTGTCCCAGGGATCGGTGCTGGTGGATGTACTGAGTGGGGTGTCCCAAGGATCGGTGCTGGGGAGATGTACTGAGTGGAGTGTCCCAGGGATCGGTGCTGGGGAGATGTACTGAGTGGGGTGTCCCAGGGATCGGTGCTGGGGAGATGTACTGTGTGGAGTGTCCCAAGGATCGGTATTGGTGGATGTACTGAGTGGAGTGTCCCAGGGATCGGTGCTGGGCAGATGTACTGAGTGGAGTGTCCCAGGGATCGGTGCTGGGGAGATGTACTGAGTGCAGTGTCGCATGGATCGGAGCTGGGGAGATGTGCTGAGTGGGGTGTCCCAGGGATCGGTGCTGGGGAGATATACTGACTGGAGTGTCCCAGGGATCGGTGCTGGGGAGATGTACTGAGTGGGGTGTCCCAGGGATCGGTGCTGGGGAGATGCACTGAGTGGGGTGTCCCAGGGATCGGTGCTGGGGGGATGTACTGAGTGGAGTGTCCCAGGGATCGGTGCTGGGGAGATGTACTGAGTGGAGTGTCCCAGGGATCGGTGCTGGGGAGATGTACTGAGTGGTGTGTCCCAGCGATCGGTTCTGGGGAGATGTACTGTGTGGAGTGTCCCAAGGATCGGTGCTGGTGGATGTACTGAGTGGAGTGTCCCAGGGATCGGTGCTGGGGAGATGTACTGAGTGGGGTGTTCCAAGGATCGGTGCTGGGGAGATGTACTGAGTGGGGTGTGCCAGGGTTCGGTGCTGGGGAGATGTACTGAGTGGAGTATCCCAGGGATCGGTGCTGGGGAATTGCACTGAGTGGAGTGTCCCAGGGATCGGTGCTGGGGAGATAAACAGAGTGGGGTTCACCAGGGATCGGTGCTGGGGAGATGTACTGAGTGCGGTGTCCCAGGGATCAGTGCTGGGGAGATGTACCGAGTGGAGTGTCACAAGGATCGGTGCTGGGGAGATGTACTGAGTGGAGTGTCCCAGGGATCGGTGCTGGGGAAATGTACTGAGTGGGGTGTCCCAGGGATCAGTGCTGGGGAGATGTACTGAGTGGGGCATCCCAGGGATCGGTGCTGGTGGATGTTCTGAGTGGGGTGTCCCAAGGATCGGTGCTGGGGAGATGTACTGAGTGGTGTGTCCCAGGGATTGGTGCTGGGGAGATGTACTGAGTGGAGTGTCCCAGGGATCGGTGCTGGGGAGATGTGCTGAGAGGGGTTTCCCAGGGATCGGTGCTGGTGGATGTACTGAGTGGGGTGGCCCAAGGATTGGTGCTGGGGAGATGTACTCAGTGGGGTGTCCCAGGGATCGGTGCTGGGGAGATGCACTGAGTGGGGTGTCCCAGGGATCGGTGCTGGGGGGATGTACTGAGTGGAGTGTCCCAGGGATCGGTGCTGGGGAGATGTACTGAGTGGAGTGTCCCAGGGATCGGTGCTGGGGAGATGTACTGAGTGTATTGTCGCATGGATCGGTGCTGGGGAGATGTACTGAGTGGGGTGTCCGAGGGATCGGTGCTGGGGAGATGTACTGAGTGGAGTGTCCCAAGGATCGGTGCTGGGGAGATGTACTGAGTGGGGTGTCCCTGGGATCGGTGCTGGGGAGATGTACTGAGTGGGGTGTCCCAGGGATCGGTGCTGGGGAGCTGTACTGAGTGGGGTGTCCCAGGGATCGGTGCTGGGGACATGTATTGAGTGGGGTGTCCCAGGGATCGGTGCTGTGGAGATGTACTGAGTGGAGTGTCCCAGGGATCGGTGCTGGGGAGATGTACTGAGTGAAGTGTCCCAGGGATCCGTGCTGGGGAGATGTACTGAGTGGGGTGTCACAAGGATCGGTGCTGGGGAGATGTACTGAGTGGAGTCTCCCAATGATCGGTGCTGGGGAGATGTACTGAGTGGGGTGTCCCAGGGATCGGTGCTGGGGAGATGGACTGAGTGGAGTGTCCCAGGGATCGGTGCTGGGGAGATGTACTGAGTGGGGTGTCCCAGGGTTAGGTGCTGGGGAGATGCACTGAGTGGGGTGTCCCAGGGATCGGTGCTGGGGAGATGTACTGAGTGGAGTGTCCCAGGGATCGGTGCTGGGGAGATGTACTGAGTGGAGTGCCCCAGGGATCGGTGCTGGGGAGATGTACTGAGTGGGGTGTCCCAGGGATCGGTGCTGGGGAGATGTACTGAGTGGGGTGTCCCAGGGATCGGTGCTGGGGAGATGTACTGAGTGGAGTGTCCCAAGGATCGGTGCTGGGGAGATGTACTGAGTGGGGTGTCCCTGGGATCGGTGCTGGGGAGATGTACTGAGTGGGGTGTCCCAGGGATCGGTGCTGGGGAGCTGTACTGAGTGGGGTGTCCCAGGGATCGGTGCTGGGGACATGTATTGAGTGGGGTGTCCCAGGGATCGGTGCTGTGGAGATGTACTGAGTGGAGTGTCCCAGGGATCGGTGCTGGGGAGATGTACTGAGTGAAGTGTCCCAGGGATCCGTGCTGGGGAGATGTACTGAGTGGGGTGTCACAAGGATCGGTGCTGGGGAGATGTACTGAGTGGAGTCTCCCAATGATCGGTGCTGGGGAGATGTACTGAGTGGGGTGTCCCAGGGATCGGTGCTGGGGAGATGGACTGAGTGGAGTGTCCCAGGGATCGGTGCTGGGGAGATGTACTGAGTGGGGTGTCCCAGGGTTAGGTGCTGGGGAGATGCACTGAGTGGGGTGTCCCAGGGATCGGTGCTGGGGAGATGTACTGAGTGGAGTGTCCCAGGGATCGGTGCTGGGGAGATGTACTGAGTGGGGTGTCCCAGGGATCGGTGCTGGGGAGATGTACTGAGTGGGGTGTCCCAGGGATCGGTGCTGGGGAGATGTACTGAGTGGAGTGTCCCAGGGATCGGTGCTGGGGAGATGTACTGAGTGGAGTGTCCCAGGGATCGGTGCTGGGGAGATGTACTGAGTGGGGTGTCCCAGGGATTGGTGCTGGGGAGATGTACTTAGTGGGGTGTCCCAGGAATCGGAGCTGGGGAGATGTACTGTGTGCAGTGTCCCAGGAATCGGTGCTGGTGGATGTATTGAGTGGGGTGTCCCAGGGATCGGTGCTGGGGAGATGTACTGAGTGGGATGTCCCAGGGATCGGTGCTGGGGAGATGTACTGAGTGGGGTGTCCCAGGGATCGGTGCTGGGGAGATGTACTGAGTGGAGTGTCCCAGGGATCGGTGCTGGGGAGATGTCCTGAGTGGAGTGTCCCAGGGATCGTTGCTCGGGAGATGTACTGAGTGGAGTGTCCCAGGGATCGATGCTGGGGAGATGTACAGAGTGGAGTGCCCCTGGGATCGGTGCTGGGGCGATGTGCTGAGTGGAGTGTCCCAGGGTTCGGTGCTGAGGAGATGTACTGAGTGGGGTAACCCCGGGATCGGTGCTGGGGAGATGTATTGAGTGGGGTGTCCCAGGGATCGGTGCTGGGGAGATGTACTGAGTGGGGTGTCCCAGGGATCGTTGCTGGGGAGATGTACTGAGTGGAGTGTCCCAGGGATCGGTGCTGGGTAGATGTACTGAGTGGAGTGTCCCAGGGATCGGTGCTGGTGGATGTACTGAGTGGGGTGTCCCAAGGATCGGTGCTGGGGAGATGTACTGGGTGGGGTGTCCCAAGGATCGGTGCTGGGGAGATGTAATGAGTGGGGTGTCCCAGGGATCGGAGCTGGGGAGATGTACTGAGTGGAGTGTCCCAGGGATCGTTGCTGGGGAGATGTACTGAGTGGGGTGTCCCAGGGATCGGTGCTGGTGTGATGTACTGAGTGGGGTGTCCCAGGGATCAGTGCTGGGGAGACGTACTGAGTGGAGTGTCCCAAGGATCAGTGCTGGGGAGATGAACTGAGTGGAGTGTCCCAGGGACCGTTGCTGGAGAGACGTACTGAGTGGGGTGTCCCAGGGATCGGTGCTGGGGAGATGTACTGAGTGGGGTGTCCCAGGGATCGGTGCTGGTGGATGTACTGAGTGGGGTGTCCCAAGGATCGGTGCTGGGGACATGCACTGAGTGGGGTGTCCCAGGGATCGGTGCTGGGGAGATGTACTGAGCGGAGTGTCCCAGGGATTGGTGCTGGGGTGATGTACTGAGTGGAGTGTCCCAGGGATCGGTGCTGGGGAGATGTACTGAGAGGGGTGTCCCAGGGGTCGGTGCTGGGGAGATGTACTGAGTGGGGTGTCCCGGGGATCGTTGCTGGGGAGATGTACTGAGTGGGGTGTCCCAGGAATCGTTGCTGGGTGATATACTGAGTGGAGTGTCCCAGGGATCGGTGCTGGGGAGATGTACTGAGTGGAGTGTCCCAGGGATCGTTGCTGGGGAGGTATACTGAGTGGAGTGTCCCAGGGATCGCTGCTGGGGAGATGTACTGAGTAGGGTGTCCCAGGGATCGGTGCTGGGGAGATGTACTGAGTGGGGTGTCCCAAGGATCGGTGCTGGGGAGATGTGCTGTGTGGGGTGGCCCAGGGATCCGAGCTGGGGAGATGTACTGAGTGGGGTGTCCCAGGGATCGGTGCTGGGGAGCTAAACAGAGTGGGGTGTCCCAGGGATCGGTGCTGGGGAGATGTACTGAGTGCGGTGTCCCAGGGATCAGTGCTGGGGAGATGTACTGAGTGGAGTGTCCCACGGATCGGTGCTGGGGAGATGTACTGAGTGGAGTGTCCCAGGGATCGCTGCTGGGGAAATGTACTGAGTGGGGTGTCCCAGGGATCAGTGCTGGGGAGATGTACTGAGTGGGGCATCCCAGGGATCGGTGCTGGTGGATGTTCTGAGTGGGGTGTCCCAAGGATCGGTGCTGGGGAGATGTACTGAGTGGTGTGTCCCAGGGATTGGTGCTGGGGAGATGTACTGAGTGGAGTGTCCCAGGGATCGGTGCTGGGGAGATGTGCTGAGAGGGGTTTCCCAGGGATCGGTGCTGGTGGATGTACTGAGTGGGGTGTCCCAAGGATCGGTGCTGGGGAGATGTACTGAGTGGAGTGTCCCAGGGATCGGTGCTGGGGAGATGTACTGAGAGGGGTGTCCCAGGGATCGGTGCTGGGGAGATGTACTGAGTGGAGTATCCCAGGGATCGTTGCTGGGCAGATGCACTGAGTGGAGTGTCCCAGGGATCAGTGCTGGGGAGATATAGTGAGTGGAGTGTCCCAGGGATCGGTGCTGGGGTGATGTACTGAGTGGGGTGTCCCAGGGATCGGTGCTGGGGAGATGCACTGAGTGGGGTGTCCCAGGGATCGGTGCTGGTGGATGCACTGAGTGGGGTGTCCCAAGGATCGGTGCTGGGGAGATGTACTGAGTGGAGTCTCCCAGGGATCGGTGCTGGGGAGATGTACTGAGTGGGGTGTCCCAGGGATCGGTGCTGGGGAGATGTACTGTGTGGAGTGTCCCAAGGATCGGTGCTGGTGGATGTACTGAGTGGAGTGTCCCAGGGATCGGTGCTGGGGAGATGTACTGAGTGGAGTGTCCCAGGGATCGGTGCTGGGGAGATGTACTGAGTGCAGTGTCGCATGGATCGGAGCTGGGGAGATGTGCTGAGTCGGGTGTCCCAGGGATCGGTGCTGGGGAAATATACTGAGTGGAGTGTCCCAGGGATCGGTGCTGGGGAGGTGTACTGAGTGGGGTGTCCCAGGGATCGGTGCTGGGGAGATGCACTGAGTGGGGTGTCCCAGGGATCGGTGCTGGGGGGATGTACTGAGTGGAGTGTCCCAGGGATCGGTGCTGGGGAGATGTACTGAGTGGAGTGTCCCAGGGATCAGTGCTGGGGAGATGTACTGAGTGGGGTGTCCCAGCGATCGGTTCTGGGGAGATGTACTGTGTGGAGTTTCCCAAGGATCGGTGCTGGTGGATGTACTGAGTGGAGTGTCCCAGGGATCGGTGCTGGGGAGATGTACTGAGTGGGGTGTTCCAAGGATCAGTGCTGGGGAGATGTACTGAGTGGGGTGTGCCAGGGTTCGGTGCTGGGGAGATGTACTGAGTGGAGTATCCCAGGGATCGGTGCTGGGGAATTGCACTGAGTGGAGTGTCCCAGGGATCGGTGCTGGGGAGATAAACAGAGTGGGGTGTCCCAGGGATCGGTGCTGGGGAGATGTACTGAGTGCGGTGTCCCAGGGATCAGTGCTGGGGAGATGAACCGAGTGGAGTGTCCCAAGGATCGGTGCTGGGGAGATGTACTGAGTGGAGTGTCCCAGGGATCGGTGCTGGGGAAATGTACTGAGTGGGGTGTCCCAGGGATCAGTGCTGGGGAGATGTACTGAGTGGTGTGTCCCAGCGATCGGTTCTGGGGAGATGTACTGTGTGGAGTGTCCCAAGGATCGGTGCTGGTGGATGTACTGAGTGGAGTGTCCCAGGGATCGGTGCTGGGGAGATGTACTGAGTGGGGTGTTCCAAGGATCGGTGCTGGGGAGATGTACTGAGTGGGGTGTGCCAGGGTTCGGTGCTGGGGAGATGTACTGAGTGGAGTATCCCAGGGATCGATGCTGGGGAATTGCACTGAGTGGAGTGTCCCAGGGATCGGTGCTGGGGAGATAAACAGAGTGGGGTTCACCAGGGATCGGTGCTGGGGAGATGTACTGAGTGCGGTGTCCCAGGGATCAGTGCTGGGGAGATGTACCGAGTGGAGTGTCACAAGGATCGGTGCTGGGGAGATGTACTGAGTGGAGTGTCCCAGGGATCGGTGCTGGGGAAATGTACTGAGTGGGGTGTCCCAGGGATCAGTGCTGGGGAGATGTACTGAGTGGGGCATCCCAGGGATCGGTGCTGGTGGATGTTCTGAGTGGGGTGTCCCAAGGATCGGTGCTGGGGAGATGTACTGAGTGGTGTGTCCCAGGGATTGGTGCTGGGGAGATGTACTGAGTGGAGTGTCCCAGGGATCGGTGCTGGGGAGATGTGCTGAGAGGGGCTTCCCAGGGATCGGTGCTGGTGGATGTACTGAGTGGGGTGTCCCAAGGATTGGTGCTGGGGAGATGTACTGAGTGGAGTGTCCCAGGGATCAGTGCTGGGGAGATGTACTCAGTGGGGTGTCCCAGGGATCGGTGCTGGGGAGATGCACTGAGTGGGGTGTCCCAGGGATCGGTGCTGGGGGGATGTACTGAGTGGAGTGTCCCAGGGATCGGTGCTGGGGAGATGTACTGAGTGGAGTGTCCCAGGGATCGGTGCTGGGGAGATGTACTGAGTGGAGTGTCGCATGGATCGGTGCTGGGGAGATGTACTGAGTGGGGTGTCCGAGGGATCGGTGCTGGGGAGATGTACTGAGTGGAGTGTCCCAAGGATCGGTGCTGGGGAGATGTACTGAGTGGGGTGTCCCTGGGATCGGTGCTGGGGAGATGTACTGAGTGGGGTGTCCCAGGGATCGGTGCTGGGGAGCTGTACTGAGTGGGGTGTCCCAGGGATCGGTGCTGGGGACATGTATTGAGTGGGGTGTCCCAGGGATCGGTGCTGTGGAGATGTACTGAGTGGAGTGTCCCAGGGATCGGTGCTGGGGAGATGTACTGAGTGAAGTGTCCCAGGGATCCGTGCTGGGGAGATGTACTGAGTGGGGTGTCACAAGGATCGGTGCTGGGGAGATGTACTGAGTGGAGTCTCCCAATGATCGGTGCTGGGGAGATGTACTGAGTGGGGTGTCCCAGGGATCGGTGCTGGGGAGATGGACTGAGTGGAGTGTCCCAGGGATCGGTGCTGGGGAGATGTACTGAGTGGGGTGTCCCAGGGTTAGGTGCTGGGGAGATGCACTGAGTGGGGTGTCCCAGGGATCGGTGCTGGGGAGATGTACTGAGTGGAGTGTCCCAGGGATCGGTGCTGGGGAGATGTACTGAGTGGAGTGTCCCAGGGATCGGTGCTGGGGAGATGTACTGAGTGGGGTGTCCCAGGGATCGGTGCTGGGGAGATGTACTGAGTGGGGTGTCCCAGGGATCGGTGCTGGGGAGATGTACTGAGTGGAGTGTCCCAAGGATCGGTGCTGGGGAGATGTACTGAGTGGGGTGTCCCTGGGATCGGTGCTGGGGAGATGTACTGAGTGGGGTGTCCCAGGGATCGGTGCTGGGGAGCTGTACTGAGTGGGGTGTCCCAGGGATCGGTGCTGGGGACATGTATTGAGTGGGGTGTCCCAGGGATCGGTGCTGTGGAGATGTACTGAGTGGAGTGTCCCAGGGATCGGTGCTGGGGAGATGTACTGAGTGAAGTGTCCCAGGGATCCGTGCTGGGGAGATGTACTGAGTGGGGTGTCACAAGGATCGGTGCTGGGGAGATGTACTGAGTGGAGTCTCCCAATGATCGGTGCTGGGGAGATGTACTGAGTGGGGTGTCCCAGGGATCGGTGCTGGGGAGATGGACTGAGTGGAGTGTCCCAGGGATCGGTGCTGGGGAGATGTACTGAGTGGGGTGTCCCAGGGTTAGGTGCTGGGGAGATGCACTGAGTGGGGTGTCCCAGGGATCGGTGCTGGGGAGATGTACTGAGTGGAGTGTCCCAGGGATCGGTGCTGGGGAGATGTACTGAGTGGAGTGTCCCAGGGATCGGTGCTGGGGAGATGTACTGAGTGGGGTGTCCCAGGGATCGGTGCTGGGGAGATGTACTGAGTGGGGTGTCCCAGGGATCGGTGCTGGGGAGATGTACTGAGTGGAGTGTCCCAGGGATCGGTGCTGGGGAGATGTACTGAGTGGAGTGTCCCAGGGATCGGTGCTGGGGAGATGTACTGAGTGGGGTGTCCCAGGGATTGGTGCTGGGGAGATGTACTTAGTGGGGTGTCCCAGGAATCGGAGCTGGGGAGATGTACTGTGTGCGGTGTCCCAGGAATCGGTGCTGGTGGATGTATTGAGTGGGGTGTCCCAGGGATCGGTGCTGGGGAGATGTACTGAGTGGGATGTCCCAGGGATCGGTGCTGGGGAGATGTACTGAGTGGGGTGTCCCAGGGATCGGTGCTGGGGAGATGTACTGAGTGGAGTGTCCCAGGGATCGGTGCTGGGGAGATGTCCTGAGTGGAGTGTCCCAGGGATCGTTGCTCGGGAGATGTACTGAGTGGAGTGTCCCAGGGATCGATGCTGGGGAGATGTACAGAGTGGAGTGCCCCTGGGATCGGTGCTGGGGCGATGTGCTGAGTGGAGTGTCCCAGGGTTCGGTGCTGGGGAGATGTACTGAGTGGGGTAACCCCGGGATCGGTGCTGGGGAGATGTATTGAGTGGGGTGTCCCAGGGATCGGTGCTGGGGAGATGTACTGAGTGGGGTGTCCCAGGGATCGTTGCTGGGGAGATGTACTGAGTGGAGTGTCCCAGGGATCGGTGCTGGGTAGATGTACTGAGTGGAGTGTCCCAGGGATCGGTGCTGGTGGATGTACTGAGTGGGGTGTCCCAAGGATCGGTGCTGGGGAGATGTACTGGGTGGGGTGTCCCAAGGATCGGTGCTGGGGAGATGTAATGAGTGGGGTGTCCCAGGGATCGGAGCTGGGGAGATGTACTGAGTGGAGTGTCCCAGGGATCGTTGCTGGGGAGATGTACTGAGTGGGGTGTCCCAGGGATCGGTGCTGGTGTGATGTACTGAGTGGGCTGTCCCAGGGATCAGTGCTGGGGAGACGTACTGAGTGGAGTGTCCCAAGGATCAGTGCTGGGGAGATGAACTGAGTGGAGGTCCCAGGGACCGTTGCTGGAGAGACGTACTGAGTGGGGTGTCCCAGGGATCGGTGCTGGGGAGATGTACTGAGTGGGGTGTCCCAGGGATCGGTGCTGGTGGATGTACTGAGTGGGGTGTCCCAAGGATCGGTGCTGGGGACATGCACTGAGTGGGGTGTCCCAGGGATCGGTGCTGGGGAGATGTACTGAGCGGAGTGTCCCAGGGATTGGTGCTGGGGTGATGTACTGAGTGGAGTGTCCCAGGGATCGGTGCTGGGGAGATGTACTGAGTGGGGTGTCCCAGGGGTCGGTGCTGGGGAGATGTACTGAGTGGGGTGTCCCGGGGATCGTTGCTGGGGAGATGTACTGAGTGGGGTGTCCCAGGAATCGTTGCTGGGTGATATACTGAGTGGAGTGTCCCAGGGATCGGTGCTGGGGAGATGTACTGAGTGGAGTGTCCCAGGGATCGTTGCTGGGGAGGTATACTGAGTGGAGTGTCCCAGGGATCGCTGCTGGGGAGATGTACTGAGTAGGGTGTCCCAGGGACCGGTGCTGGGGAGATGTACTGAGTGGGGTGTCCCAAGGATCGGTGCTGGGGAGATGTACTGAGTGGGGTGGCCCAGGGATCCGAGCTGGGGAGATGTACTGAGTGGGGTGTCCCAGGGATCGGTGCTGGGGAGCTAAACAGAGTGGGGTGTCCCTGGGATCGGTGCTGGGGAGATGTACTGAGTGCGGTGTCCCAGGGATCAGTGCTGGGGAGATGTACCGAGTGGAGTGTCCCACGGATCGGTGCTGGGGAGATGTACTGAGTGGAGTGTCCCAGGGATCGCTGCTGGGGAAATGTACTGAGTGGGGTGTCCCAGGGATCAGTGCTGGGGAGATGTACTGAGTGGGGCATCCCAGGGATCGGTGCTGGTGGATGTTCTGAGTGGGGTGTCCCAAGGATCGGTGCTGGGGAGATGTACTGAGTGGTGTGTCCCAGGGATTGGTGCTGGGGAGATGTACTGAGTGGAGTGTCCCAGGGATCGGTGCTGGGGAGATGTGCTGAGAGGGGTTTCCCAGGGATCGGTGCTGGTGGATGTACTGAGTGGGGTGTCCCAAGGATCGGTGCTGGGGAGATGTACTGAGTGGAGTGTCCCAGGGATCGGTGCTGGGGAGATGTACTGAGAGGGGTGTCCCAGGGATCGGTGCTGGGGAGATGTACTGAGTGGAGTATCCCAGGGATCGTTGCTGGGCAGATGCACTGAGTGGAGTGTCCCAGGGATCAGTGCTGGGGAGATATAGTGAGTGGAGTGTCCCAGGGATCGGTGCTGGGGTGATGTACTGAGTGGGGTGTCCCAGGGATCGGTGCTGGGGAGATGCACTGAGTGGGGTGTCCCAGGGATCGGTGCTGGTGGATGCACTGAGTGGGGTGTCCCAAGGATCGGTGCTGGGGAGATGTACTGAGTGGAGTGTCCCAGGGATCGGTGCTGGGGAGATGTACTGAGTGGGGTGTCCCAGGGATCGGTGCTGGGGAGATGTACTGTGTGGAGTGTCCCAAGGATCGGTGCTGGTGGATGTACTGAGTGGAGTGTCCCAGGGATCGGTGCTGGGGAGATGTACTGAGTGGAGTGTCCCAGGGATCGGTGCTGGGGAGATGTACTGAGTGCAGTGTCGCATGGATCGGAGCTGGGGAGATGTGCTGAGTCGGGTGTCCCAGGGATCGGTGCTGGGGAAATATACTGAGTGGAGTGTCCCAGGGATCGGTGCTGGGGAGGTGTACTGAGTGGGGTGTCCCAGGGATCGGTGCTGGGGAGATGCACTGAGTGGGGTGTCCCAGGGATCGGTGCTGGGGGGATGTACTGAGTGGAGTGTCCCAGGGATTGGTGCTGGGGAGATGTACTGAGTGGAGTGTCCCAGGGATCAGTGCTGGGGAGATGTACTGAGTGGGGTGTCCCAGCGATCGGTTCTGGGGAGATGTACTGTGTGGAGTTTCCCAAGGATCGGTGCTGGTGGATGTACTGAGTGGAGTGTCCCAGGGATCGGTGCTGGGGAGATGTACTGAGTGGGGTGTTCCAAGGATCAGTGCTGGGGAGATGTACTGAGTGGGGTGTGCCAGGGTTCGGTGCTGGGGAGATGTACTGAGTGGAGTATCCCAGGGATCGGTGCTGGGGAATTGCACTGAGTGGAGTGTCCCAGGGATCGGTGCTGGGGAGATAAACAGAGTGGGGTGTCCCAGGGATCGGTGCTGGGGAGATGTACTGAGTGCGGTGTCCCAGGGATCAGTGCTGGGGAGATGTACCGAGTGGAGTGTCCCAAGGATCGGTGCTGGGGAGATGTACTGAGTGGAGTGTCCCAGGGATCGGTGCTGGGGAAATGTACTGAGTGGGGTGTCCCAGGGATCAGTGCTGGGGAGATGTACTGAGTGGGGCATCCCAGGGATCGGTGCTGGTGGATGTTCTGAGTGGGGTGTCCCAAGGATCGGTGCTGGGGAGATGTACTGAGTGGTGTGTCCCAGGGATTGGTGCTGGGGAGATGTACTGAGTGGAGTGTCCCAGGGATCGGTGCTGGGGAGATGTGCTGAGAGGGGTTTCCCAGGGATCGGTGCTGGTGGATGTACTGAGTGGGGTGTCCCAAGGATTGGTGCTGGGGAGATGTACTGAGTGGAGTGTCCCAGGGATCGGTGCTGGGGAGATATACTGAGTGGAGTGTCCCAGGGATCGCTGCTGGGGAAATGTACTGAGTGGGGTGTCCCAGGGATCAGTGCTGGGGAGATGTACTGAGTGGGGCATCCCAGGGATCGGTGCTGGTGGATGTTCTGAGTGGGGTGTCCCAAGGATCGGTGCTGGGGAGATGTACTGAGTGGTGTGTCCCAGGGATTGGTGCTGGGGAGATGTACTGAGTGGAGTGTCCCAGGGATCGGTGCTGGGGAGATGTGCTGAGAGGGGTTTCCCAGGGATCGGTGCTGGTGGATGTACTGAGTGGGGTGTCCCAAGGATCGGTGCTGGGGAGATGTACTGAGTGGAGTGTCCCAGGGATCGGTGCTGGGGAGATGTACTGAGAGGGGTGTCCCAGGGATCGGTGCTGGGGAGATGTACTGAGTGGAGTATCCCAGGGATCGTTGCTGGGCAGATGCACTGAGTGGAGTGTCCCAGGGATCAGTGCTGGGGAGATATAGTGAGTGGAGTGTCCCAGGGATCGGTGCTGGGGTGATGTACTGAGTGGGGTGTCCCAGGGATCGGTGCTGGGGAGATGCACTGAGTGGGGTGTCCCAGGGATCGGTGCTGGTGGATGCACTGAGTGGGGTGTCCCAAGGATCGGTGCTGGGGAGATGTACTGAGTGGAGTGTCCCAGGGATCGGTGCTGGGGAGATGTACTGAGTGGGGTGTCCCAGGGATCGGTGCTGGGGAGATGTACTGTGTGGAGTGTCCCAAGGATCGGTGCTGGTGGATGTACTGAGTGGAGTGTCCCAGGGATCGGTGCTGGGGAGATGTACTGAGTGGAGTGTCCCAGGGATCGGTGCTGGGGAGATGTACTGAGTGCAGTGTCGCATGGATCGGAGCTGGGGAGATGTGCTGAGTCGGGTGTCCCAGGGATCAGTGCTGGGGAAATATACTGAGTGGAGTGTCCCAGGGATCGGTGCTGGGGAGGTGTACTGAGTGGGGTGTCCCAGGGATCGGTGCTGGGGAGATGCACTGAGTGGGGTGTCCCAGGGATCGGTGCTGGGGGGATGTACTGAGTGGAGTGTCCCAGGGATCGGTGCTGGGGAGATGTACTGAGTGGAGTGTCCCAGGGATCAGTGCTGGGGAGATGTACTGAGTGGGGTGTCCCAGCGATCGGTTCTGGGGAGATGTACTGTGTGGAGTTTCCCAAGGATCGGTGCTGGTGGATGTACTGAGTGGAGTGTCCCAGGATCGGTGCTGGGGAGATGTACTGAGTGGGGTGTTCCAAGGATCAGTGCTGGGGAGATGTACTGAGTGGGGTGTGCCAGGGTTCGGTGCTGGGGAGATGTACTGAGTGGAGTATCCCAGGGATCGGTGCTGGGGAATTGCACTGAGTGGAGTGTCCCAGGGATCGGTGCTGGGGAGATAAACAGAGTGGGGTGTCCCAGGGATCGGTGCTGGGGAGATGTACTGAGTGCGGTGTCCCAGGGATCAGTGCTGGGGAGATGTACCGAGTGGAGTGTCCCAAGGATCGGTGCTGGGGAGATGTACTGAGTGGAGTGTCCCAGGGATCGGTGCTGGGGAAATGTACTGAGTGGGGTGTCCCAGGGATCAGTGCTGGGGAGATGTACTGAGTGGGGCATCCCAGGGATCGGTGCTGGTGGATGTTCTGAGTGGGGTGTCCCAAGGATCGGTGCTGGGGAGATGTACTGAGTGGTGTGTCCCAGGGATTGGTGCTGGGGAGATGTACTGAGTGGAGTGTCCCAGGGATCGGTGCTGGGGAGATGTGCTGAGAGGGGTTTCCCAGGGATCGGTGCTGGTGGATGTACTGAGTGGGGTGTCCCAAGGATTGGTGCTGGGGAGATGTACTGAGTGGAGTGTCCCAGGGATCGGTGCTGGGGAGATATACTGAGTGGAGTGTCCCAGGGATCGGTGCTGGGGAGATGTACGGAGCGGGGTGTCCCAGGGATCGGTGCTGGGGAGATGCACTGAGTGGGGTGTCCCAGGGATCGGTGCTGGGGGGATGTACTGAGTGGAGTGTCCCAGGGATCGGTGCTGGGGAGATGTACTGAGTGGAGTGTCCCAGGGATCGGTGCTGGGGAGATGTACTGAGTGGAGTGTCGCATGGATCGGTGCTGGGGAGATGTACTGAGTGGGGTGTCCGAGGGATCGGTGCTGGGGAGATGTACTGAGTGGAGTGTCCCAAGGATCGGTGCTGGTGAGATGTACTGAGTGGGGTGTCCCTGGGATCGGTGCTGGGGAGATGAACTGAGTGGGGTGTCCCAGGGATCGGTGCTGGGGAGCTGTACTGAGTGGGGTGTCCCAGGGATCGGTGCTGGGGACATGTATTGAGTGGGGTGTCACAAGGATCGGTGCTGGGGAGATGTACTGAGTGGAGTCTCCCAATGATCGGTGCTGGGGAGATGTACTGAGTGGAGTGTCCCAGGGATCGGTGCTGGGGAGATGTACTGAGTGGGGTGTCCCAGGGTTAGGTGCTGGGGAGATGCACTGAATGGGGTGTCCCAGGGATCGGTGCTGGTGAGATGTACTGAGTGGAGTGTCCCAGGGATCGGTGCTGGGGAGATGTACTGAGTGGGGTGTCCCAGGGATCGTTGCTGGGGAGATGTACTGAGTGGAGTGTCCCAGGGATCGGTGCTGGGTAGATGTACTGAGTGGAGTGTCCCAGGGATCGGTGCTGGTGGATGTACTGAGTGGGGTGTCCCAAGGATCGGTGCTGGGGAGATGTACTGGGTGGGGTGTCCCAAGGATCGGTGCTGGGGAGATGTAATGAGTGGGGTGTCCCAGGGATCGGAGCTGGGGAGATGTACTGAGTGGAGTGTCCCAGGGATCGTTGCTGGGGAGATGTACTGAGTGGGGTGTCCCAGGGATCGGTGCTGGTGTGATGTACTGAGTGGGGTGTCCCAGGGATCAGTGCTGGGGAGACGTACTGAGTGGAGTGTCCCAAGGATCAGTGCTGGGGAGATGAACTGAGTGGAGTGTCCCAGGGACCGTTGCTGGAGAGACGTACTGAGTGGGGTGTCCCAGGGATCGGTGCTGGGGAGATGTACTGAGTGGGGTGTCCCAGGGATCGGTGCTGGTGGATGTACTGAGTGGGGTGTCCCAAGGATCGGTGCTGGGGACATGCACTGAGTGGGGTGTCCCAGGGATCGGTGCTGGGGAGATGTACTGAGCGGAGTGTCCCAGGGATTGGTGCTGGGGTGATGTACTGAGTGGAGTGTCCCAGGGATCGGTGCTGGGGAGATGTACTGAGTGGGGTGTCCCAGGGGTCGGTGCTGGGGAGATGTACTGAGTGGGGTGTCCCGGGGATCGTTGCTGGGGAGATGTACTGAGTGGGGTGTCCCAGGAAGCGTTGCTGGGTGATATACTGAGTGGAGTGTCCCAGGGATCGGTGCTGGGGAGATGTACTGAGTGGAGTGTCCCAGGGATCGTTGCTGGGGAGGTATACTGAGTGGAGTGTCCCAGGGATCGCTGCTGGGGAGATGTACTGAGTAGGGTGTCCCAGGCATCGGTGCTGGGGAGATGTACTGAGTGGGGTGTCCCAAGGATCGGTGCTGGGGAGATGTACTGAGTGGGGTGGCCCAGGGATCCGAGCTGGGGAGATGTACTGAGTGGGGTGTCCCAGGGATCGGTGCTGGGGAGCTAAACAGAGTGGGGTGTCCCAGGGATCGGTGCTGGGGAGATGTACTGAGTGCGGTGTCCCAGGGATCAGTGCTGGGGAGATGTACCGAGTGGAGTGTCCCACGGATCGGTGCTGGGGAGATGTACTGAGTGGAGTGTCCCAGGGATCGCTGCTGGGGAAATGTACTGAGTGGGGTGTCCCAGGGATCAGTGCTGGGGAGATGTACTGAGTGGGGCATCCCAGGGATCGGTGCTGGTGGATGTTCTGAGTGGGGTGTCCCAAGGATCGGTGCTGGGGAGATGTACTGAGTGGTGTGTCCCAGGGATTGGTGCTGGGGAGATGTACTGAGTGGAGTGTCCCAGGGATCGGTGCTGGGGAGATGTACTGAGTGGGGTGTTCCAAGGATCAGTGCTGGGGAGATGTACTGAGTGGGGTGTGCCAGGGTTCGGTGCTGGGGAGATGTACTGAGTGGAGTATCCCAGGGATCGGTGCTGGGGAATTGCACTGAGTGGAGTGTCCCAGGGATCGGTGCTGGGGAGATAAACAGAGTGGGGTGTCCCAGGGATCGGTGCTGGGGAGATGTACTGAGTGCGGTGTCCCAGGGATCAGTGCTGGGGAGATGTACCGAGTGGAGTGTCCCAAGGATCGGTGCTGGGGAGATGTACTGAGTGGAGTGTCCCAGGGATCGGTGCTGGGGAAATGTACTGTGTGGGGTGTCCCAGGGATCAGTGCTGGGGAGATGTACTGAGTGGGGCATCCCAGGGATCGGTGCTGGTGGATGTTCTGAGTGGGGTGTCCCAAGGATCGGTGCTGGGGAGATGTACTGAGTGGTGTGTCCCAGGGATTGGTGCTGGGGAGATGTACTGAGTGGAGTGTTCCAGGGATCGGTGCTGGGGAGATGTGCTGAGAGGGGTTTCCCAGGGATCGGTGCTGGTGGATGTACTGAGTGGGGTGTCCCAAGGATTGGTGCTGGGGAGATGTACTGAGTGGAGTGTCCCAGGGATCGGTGCTGGGGAGATATACTGAGTGGAGTGTCCCAGGGATCGCTGCTGGGGAAATGTACTGAGTGGGGTGTCCCAGGGATCAGTGCTGGGGAGATGTACTGAGTGGGGCATCCCAGGGATCGGTGCTGGTGGATGTTCTGAGTGGGGTGTCCCAAGGATCGGTGCTGGGGAGATGTACTGAGTGGTGTGTCCCAGGGATTGGTGCTGGGGAGATGTACTGAGTGGAGTGTCCCAGGGATCGGTGCTGGGGAGATGTGCTGAGAGGGGTTTCCCAGGGATCGGTGCTGGTGGATGTACTGAGTGGGATGTCCCAAGGATCGGTGCTGGGGAGATGTACTGAGTGGAGTGTCCCAGGGATCGGTGCTGGGGAGATGTACTGAGAGGGGTGTCCCAGGGATCGGTGCTGGGGAGATGTACTGAGTGGAGTATCCCAGGGATCGTTGCTGGGCAGATGCACTGAGTGGAGTGTCCCAGGGATCAGTGCTGGGGAGATATAGTGAGTGGAGTGTCCCAGGGATCGGTGCTGGGGTGATGTACTGAGTGGGGTGTCCCAGGGATCGGTGCTGGGGAGATGCACTGAGTGGGGTGTCCCAGGGATCGGTGCTGGTGGATGCACTGAGTGGGGTGTCCCAAGGATCGGTGCTGGGGAGATGTACTGAGTGGAGTGTCCCAGGGATCGGTGCTGGGGAGATGTACTGAGTGGGGTGTCCCAGGGATCGGTGCTGGGGAGATGTACTGTGTGGAGTGTCCCAAGGATCGGTGCTGGTGGATGTACTGAGTGGAGTGTCCCAGGGATCGGTGCTGGGGAGATGTACTGAGTGGAGTGTCCCAGGGATCGGTGCTGGGGAGATGTACTGAGTGCAGTGTCGCATGGATCGGAGCTGGGGAGATGTGCTGAGTCGGGTGTCCCAGGGATCGGTGCTGGGGAAATATACTGAGTGGAGTGTCCCAGGGATCGGTGCTGGGGAGGTGTACTGAGTGGGGTGTCCCAGGGATCGGTGCTGGGGAGATGCACTGAGTGGGGTGTCCCAGGGATCGGTGCTGGGGGGATGTACTGAGTGGAGTGTCCCAGGGATCGGTGCTGGGGAGATGTACTGAGTGGAGTGTCCCAGGGATCAGTGCTGGGGAGATGTACTGAGTGGGGTGTCCCAGCGATCGGTTCTGGTGAGATGTACTGTGTGGAGTTTCCCAAGGATCGGTGCTGGTGGATGTACTGAGTGGAGTGTCCCAGGATCGGTGCTGGGGAGATGTACTGAGTGGGGTGTTCCAAGGATCAGTGCTGGGGAGATGTACTGAGTGGGGTGTGCCAGGGTTCGGTGCTGGGGAGATGTACTGAGTGGAGTATCCCAGGGATCGGTGCTGGGGAATTGCACTGAGTGGAGTGTCCCAGGGATCGGTGCTGGGGAGATAAACAGAGTGGGGTGTCCCAGGGATCGGTGCTGGGGAGATGTACTGAGTGCGGTGTCCCAGGGATCAGTGCTGGGGAGATGTACCGAGTGGAGTGTCCCAAGGATCGGTGCTGGGGAGATGTACTGAGTGGAGTGTCCCAGGGATCGGTGCTGGGGAAATGTACTGAGTGGGGTGTCCCAGGGATCAGTGCTGGGGAGATGTACTGAGTGGGGCATCCCAGGGATCGGTGCTGGTGGATGTTCTGAGTGGGGTGTCCCAAGGATCGGTGCTGGGGAGATGTACTGAGTGGTGTGTCCCAGGGATTGGTGCTGGGGAGATGTACTGAGTGGAGTGTCCCAGGGATCGGTGCTGGGGAGATGTGCTGAGAGGGGTTTCCCAGGGATCGGTGCTGGTGGATGTACTGAGTGGGGTGTCCCAAGGATTGGTGCTGGGGAGATGTACTGAGTGGAGTGTCCCAGGGATCGGTGCTGGGGAGATATACTGAGTGGAGTGTCCCAGGGATCGGTGCTGGGGAGATGTACGGAGCGGGGTGTCCCAGGGATCGGTGCTGGGGAGATGCACTGAGTGGGGTGTCCCAGGGATCGGTGCTGGGGGGATGTACTGAGTGGAGTGTCCCAGGGATCGGTGCTGGGGAGATGTACTGAGTGGAGTGTCCCAGGGATCGGTGCTGGGGAGATGTACTGAGTGGAGTGTCGCATGGATCGGTGCTGGGGAGATGTACTGAGTGGGGTGTCCGAGGGATCGGTGCTGGGGAGATGTACTGAGTGGAGTGTCCCAAGGATCGGTGCTGGTGAGATGTACTGAGTGGGGTGTCCCTGGGATCGGTGCTGGGGAGATGAACTGAGTGGGGTGTCCCAGGGATCGGTGCTGGGGAGCTGTACTGAGTGGGGTGTCCCAGGGATCGGTGCTGGGGACATGTATTGAGTGGGGTGTCACAAGGATCGGTGCTGGGGAGATGTACTGAGTGGAGTCTCCCAATGATCGGTGCTGGGGAGATGTACTGAGTGGAGTGTCCCAGGGATCGGTGCTGGGGAGATGTACTGAGTGGGGTGTCCCAGGGTTAGGTGCTGGGGAGATGCACTGAATGGGGTGTCCCAGGGATCGGTGCTGGCGAGATGTACTGAGTGGAGTGTCCCAGGGATCGGTGCTGGGGAGATGTACTGAGTGGGGTGTCCCAGGGATCGGTGCTGGGGAGATGTACTGAGTGGGGTGTCCCAGGGATCGGTGCTGGGGAGATGTACTGAGTGGGGTGTCCCAGGGATCGGTGCTGGGGAGATGTACTGAGTGGAGTGTCCCAGGGATCGGTGCTGGGGAGATGTACTGAGTGGAGTGTCCCAGGGATCGGTGCTGGGGAGATGTACTGAGTGGGGTGTCCCAGGGATTGTTGCTGGGGAGATGTACTTAGTGGGGTGTCCCAGGAATCGGAGCTGGGGAGATGTACTGTGTGCGGTGTCCCAGGAATCGGTGCTGGTGGATGTATTGAGTGGGGTGTCCCAGGGATCGGTGCTGGGGAGATGGACTGAGTGGGATGTCCCAGGGATCGGTGCTGGGGAGATGTACTGAGTGGGGTGTCCCAGTGATCGGTGCTGGGGAGATGTACTGAGTGGGGTGTCCCAGGGATCGGTGCTGGGGAGATGTACTGAGTGGAGTGTCCCAGGGATCGGTGCTGGGGAGATGTCCTGAGTGGAGTGTCCCAGGGATCGTTGCTCGGGAGATGTACTGAGTGGAGTGTCCCAGGGATCGATGCTGGGGAGATGTACAGAGTGGAGTGCCCCTGGGATCGGTGCTGGGGCGATGTGCTGAGTGGAGTGTCCCAGGGATCGGTGCTGGGGAGATGTACTGAGTGGGGTAATCCCGGGATCGGTGCTGGGGAGATGTATTGAGTGGGGTGTCCCAGGGATCGGTGCTGGGGAGATGTACTGAGTGGGGTGTCCCAGGGATCGTTGCTGGGGAGATGTACTGAGTGGAGTGTCCCAGGGATCGGTGCTGGGGAGATGTACTGAGTGGAGTGTCCCAGGGATCGGTGCTGGTGGATGTACTGAGTGGGGTGTCCCAGGGATCGGTGCTGGGGAGATGTACTGGTTGGGGTGTCCCAAGGATCGGTGCTGGGGAGATGTAATGAGTGGGGTGTCCCAGGGATCGGAGCTGGGGAGATGTACTGAGTGGAGTGTCCCAGGGATCGTTGCTGGGGAGATGTACTGAGTGGGGTGTCCCAGGGATCGGTGCTGGGGAGATGTACTGAGTGGGGTGTCCCAGGGATCAGTGCTGGGGAGATGTACTGAGTGGAGAGTCCCAAGGATCAGTGCTGGGGAGATGAACTGAGTGGAGTGTCCCAGGGACCGTTGCTGGAGAGACGTACTGAGTGGGGTGTCCCAGGGATCGGTGCTGGGGAGATGTACTGTGTGGGGTGTCCCAGGGATCGGTGCTGGTGGATGTACTGAGTGGGGTGTCCCAAGGATCGGTGCTGGGGACATGCACTGAGTGGGGTGTCCCAGGGATCGGTGCTGGGGAGATGTACTGAGCGGAGTGTCCCAGGGATTGGTGCTGGGGTGATGTACTGAGTGGAGTGTCCCAGGGATCGGTGCTGGGGAGATGTACTGAGTGGGGTGTCCCAGGGATCGGTGCTGATGGATGTACTGAGTGGGGTGTCCAAAGGATCGGTGCTGGGGAGATGTTCTGACTGGAGTGTCCAAGGGATCGGTGCTGGGGAGATGTACTGAGTGGGGTGTCCCAGGGATCGGTGCTGGGGAGATGTACTGAGTGGAGTGTCCCAGGGATCGGTGCTGGGGAGATGCACTGAGTGGAGTGTCCCAGGGATCGGTGCTGGGGAGATGTACTGAGTCGGGTGTCCCAGGGATTGGTGCTGGGGAGATGTACTGAGTGGGGTGTCCCAAGGATCGGCGCTGGTGGATGTACTGAGTGGGGTGTCCCAAGGATCGGTGCTGGGGAGATGTACTGAGTGGGGTGTCCCAGGGATCGGTGCTGGTGGATGTACTGAGTGGGGTGTCCCAGGGATCGGTGCTGGGGACATGCACTGAGTGGGGTGTCCCAGGGATCGGTGCTGGTGGATGTACTGAGTGTGGTGTCCCAAGGATCGGTGCTGGGGAGAGGTACTGAGTGGAATGTCCCAGGGATTGGTGCTGGGGAGATGTACTGATTGGAGTGTCCCAGGGATCCGTGCTGGGGAGATGTACTGAGTGGGGTGTCCCAGGGATCGGTGCTGGGGAGATGTACTGAGTGGAGTGTCCCAGGGATCGGTGCTGGGGAGATGTACTGAGTGGAGTGTCGCATGGATCGGTCCTGGGGAGATGTTCTGAGTGGGGTGTCCCAGGGATCAGTGCTGGGGAGATGTATTGAGTGGGGTGTGCCAGGGATCGTTGCTGGGGAGATGTACTGAGTGGAGTGTCCCAGGGATCGGTGCTGGCGGATGTACTGAGTGTGGTGTCCCAAGGATCGGTGCTGGGGAGATGTACTGAGTGGAGTGTCCCAGGGATCGTTGCTGGGGAGATGTACTGAGTGGAGCGTCCCAGGGATCGGTGCTGGGGAGATTCACTGAGTGGAGTGTCCCAGGGATCGGTGCTGGGGAGATGTACTGAGTGGGGTGTCACAGGGATCGGTGCTGGGGAGATGTACTGAGTGGGGTGTCCCAAGGATCGGTGCTGGTGGATGTACTGAGTGGGGTGTCCCAAGGATCGGTGCTGGGGAGATGTACTGAGTGGGGTGTCCCAGGGATCGGTGCTGGTGGATGTACTGAGTGGGGTGTCCCAGGGATCGGTGCTGGGGACATGCACTGAGTGGGGTGTCGCAGGGATCGGTGCTGGTGGATGTACTGATTGGAGTGTCCCAGGGATCGGTGCTGGGGAGATGTACTGAGTGGAGTGTCCCAGTGATCGGTGCTGGGGAGATGTACTGCGTGGAGTGTCCCAGGGATCGGTGCTGGGGAGATGTACTGAGTGGAGTGTCCCAGGGATCGGTGCTGGGGAGATGTACTGAGTGGAGTGTCCCAGGGATCGGTGCTGGGGAGATGTACTGAGTGGAGTGTCGCAGGGATCGGTGCTGGGGAGATGTACAGAGTGGGGTGTCCCAGGGATCGATGCTGGGGAGATGTACTGAGTGGGGCTTGCCAGGGATCGGTGCTGGGGAGATATACTGAATGGAGTGTCCCAGGGATCAGTGCTGGGGAGATGTACTGAGTGTGGTGTCCCAGGGATCCGTGCTGGGGAGATGTACTGAGTGGGGTGTCCCAGGGATCGGTGCTGGGGAGATGTACTGAGTGAAGTGTCCCAGGGATCGGTGCTGGGGAGATGTACTGAGTGGGGTGTCACAAGGATCGGTGCTGGGGAGATATACTGAGTGGAGTGTCCCAAGGATTGGTGCTGGGGAGATGTACTGAGTGGAGTGTCACAGGGATCGGTGCTGGGGAGATGTACTGAGTGGAGTGTCCCAGGGATCAGTGCTGGGGAGATGTACTGAGTGGGGTGTCCCAGGGATCGGTGCTGGGGAGATGTACTGAGTGCGGTGTCCCAGGGATCGGTGCTGGTGAATGTATTGAGTGGGGTGTCCCAGGGATCGGTGCTGGGGAGATATACTGAGTGGGGTGTCCCAGGGATCGGTGCTGGGGAGATGGACTGAGTGGGGTGTCCCAGGGATTGGTGCTGGGGAGATGTACTACATAGATACATAGAGATAGGAACAGGAGTAGGCCATTCGGCCCTTCGAGCCTGCTCCGCCATTCAATGAGATCATGGCTGATCTTCGTCTGAGATCATAGCTGATCTTACCAGTTCAGTACCCCGTCCCCGCCTTTTCTCCGTAACCCTTAATCCCCTTCGCCTTCAGAAATATATCCAATTCTCTCTTGAAAATATTTATTGAATTAGCCTTCACAGCCCTCTGTGGCAGGGAATTCCACAGGCTCACCACTCTTTGAGTGAAGAAATTCTTCCTCATCTCTGTTTTAAATGATTTGCCCGCTATTTTTAGACTGTGGCCCCTGGTTCTGTGCTCCCCGGCCATTGGAAACATTCTCTCTGAATTCAGCCTGTCCAGGCCTGCCATAATTTTATATGTTTCGATGAGATCCCCTCTCAATCTTCTAAACTCCAGTGAGTACAAGCCCAAACTATTTAATCTCTCTTCGTAGGTCATTCCCGCCATTCCAGGTATCAGCCTGGTGAATCGCCGTTGCACTCTTTCCATGGCAAGAACATCCTTCCGCAGATGGGGCGACCAAAACTGTACACAATACTCCAGATGCGGTCTCACCAGCACCTTGTACAGCTGTAGTAAGGTATCCCTATTCCTATACTCGAACCCCCTTGATATGAAGGCCAACATACCATTTGCCTTCTTAATCGCCTGTTGCACCTGCATGCTCTCCTTCAGTGACTGGTGCACAAGAACACCCAGGTCCCTCTGCACTTCCCCATCTCCCAATCTATTGCCATTTAGATAATAATCTACCCTCCTGTTTTTACCCCCAAAGTGGATAACCTCGCATTTATCCACATTATAGTGCATCTGCCACGTATCCGCCCATTCCCCCAACCTGTCCAAATCGCACTGTAGCCTCCTGACATCCTCATCAGAGCCCACCCCTCCTCCTAGTTTAGTGTCGTCAGCGAATTTGGAAATATTGCATCCAATTCCCTGATCCAGATCATTTATATATATTGTGAACAGCTGGGGTCCCAGGACAGATCCTTGCGGCACCCCGCTGGTCACTGCCTGCCACTCCGAAAACGAGCCGTTTATTCCAACTCTCTGTTTTCTATCCGCCAGCCAGTTCTCTATCCACGTTAATACTTTGCCCCCAATCCCATGAGCCTTAATTTTGCATGATAATCTTTTGTGTGGAACCTTATCGAAGGCTTTCTGGAAGTCAAGGTACACCACATCCACTGGCTCTCCCCCATCTATTTTACCAGTTACTTCCTCAAAAAATTCCAGCAGATTAGTCAAACACGATTTACCCTTTGTAAATCCATGTTGACTCTGTCCGATCCTTTCCCCATTTGTCAAGTGCTCCGCTATTTTATCCTTAATAATGGACTCTAGCATTTTGCCCACAACCGATGTAAGGCTTACTGGTCTATAATTCCCTGCTTTCTCTCTACCCCCCTTTTTAAATATTGGGGTAACATTAGCTACCCTCCAATCCACGGGTACTGTTCCCGAGTCAATGGAGTTCCGGAAGATGATCCTTAGAGCATCTGCTATCTCCAGGGCCACCTCCTTAAGTACCCTAGGATGTAGTTTATCAGGCCCCGGGGATTTGTCGGCCTTCAGTCCCCTCAACTTACCCAACACCATATCCCTAGAGATACTAATTTCTGTCAGCTCCTCCCTCTCATTAGTCCCTATGTTTGCCGATATTCCTGGGAGGTTATTTGTGTCCTCCTTTGTGAATACAGAACCAAAGTATGAGTTTAATTGGTCTGCCATTTCCTTATTCTCCATTATATATTCTCCCGAATCGGACTGCAAGGGACCGACTTGGGATTTTACCAGTCTTTTCCTCCTGATATACCGATAAAAGCTTTTGCAGTCTGTCTTTATGTTTGCTGCAAGTTTACTTTCGTATTCTATTTTCCCCTTCCTGATTAATCCCTTTGTCCTCTTTTGCTGTATCCTGTACTGCCCCCAATCTTCCGGTCTGGTGCTTTTTTTTGCCAGTTGATATGCCCTTTTTTTTTATTTTATGCTGCCCCTAATTTCCCTCGTTATCCACGGTTGAGTCACCTTATTAGGTTTATTTTTATGCCAAACCGGTATAAACATGTTCTGGAATTCTTCCATTCTATCTTTGAATGCTTGCCATTGTCTATCCACTGTCAATCCCCCCAGAAACACCACCCAATCAATCTTACCCAATTCCCGTCTCATACCCTCGTAATTCCCTTTATTTAAGTTCTGGACCTTAGTCTCTGATTCAATTTCCTCACTCTCCATCTCGACTGAGAGCTCGATCATATTATGATCGCTCTGACCCAAGGGGCCTCGTACAAGAAGATTGCTGATAAGTCCCTTCTCATTGCACAATACCCAGTCTAAAATGGCCTGATCTCGAGTCGGCTCCTCGACATATTGGTCCAGATAACCGTCCCGAAAACATTCCAGGAATTCCTCCTCCTCAGAATTTTTACTAATTTGGGTAGTCCAATCAATATGTAAATTAAAGTCACCCATGATGACAGCTGTGCTCTTATCGCACGCTTCTCTAATTTCCCTTTTTATGCCTTCCCTCACCTCCATATTACTATTTGGAGGCCTATATATCACACCCACTAAAGTTTTCCTCCCCTTGCTATTTCTCATTTCTACCCATACAGATTCCGTTTCATCCGAGTTAATATCCTTCCTTTCCATTGCATTAATCCCCTCCTTTACCAGCAATGCTACCCCACCTCCCCTACCTTTTTGCCGATCCTTCCTAACTGACTGGGGTGTTCCAGGGATCGGTGCTGGGGATATGTATTGAGTGGGGTGTCCCAAGGATCGGTGCTGGGGAGATGTACTGAGTGGAGTGTCCCAAGGATCGGTGCTGGGGAGATGTACTGAGTGGGGTGTCCCAAGGATCAGTGCTGGGGAGATGTACTGAGTGGGGTGTCCCAGGGATCGCTGCTGGGGAGATGTACTGAGTGGGGTGTCCCAAGGATCGGTGCTGGGGAGATGTACTGAGTGGTGTGTCCTAGGGATCGGTGCTGGGGAGATGTACTGTGTGGAGTGTCCCAAGGATCGGTGCGGGTGGATGTACTGAGTGGAGTGTCCCAGGGATCGGTGCTGGGGAGATGTACTGAGTGGAGTGTCCCAGGGATCGGTGCTGGGGAGATGTACTGAGTGGAGTGTCGCAGGGATCGGTGCTGGGGAGATGTACTGAGTGGGGTGTCCCAGGGATCGGTGCTGGGGAGATGTACTGAGTGGGGTGTGCCAGGGATCGGTGCTGGGGAGATATACTGAGTGGAGTGTCCCAGGGATCAGTGCTGGGGAGATGTACTGAGTGGGGTGTCCCAGGGATCGGTGCTGGGGAGATGTACTGAGTGGGGTGTCCCAGGGATCGGTGCTGGGGAGATGTACTGAGTGAAGTGTCCCAGGGATCGGTGCTGGGGAGATGTACTGAGTGGGGTGTCACAAGGATCGGTGCTGGGGAGATGTACTGAGTGGAGTGTCCCAAGGATTGGTGCTGGGGAGATGTACTGAGTGGAGTGTCACAGGGATCGGTGCTGGGGAGATTTACTGAGTGGAGTGTCCCAGGGATCAGTGCTGGGGAGATGTACTGAGTGGGGTGTCCCAGGGATCGGTGCTGGGGAGATGTACTGAGTGCGGTGTCCCAGGGATCGGTGCTGGTGAATGTATTGAGTGGGATGTCCCAGGGATCGGTGCTGGGGAGATGTACTGAGTGGGGTGTCCCAGGGATCGGTGCTGGGGAGATGGACTGAGTGGGGTGTCCCAGGGATCGGTGCTGGGGAGATGTACTGACTGGGGTGTTCCAGGGATCGGTGCTGGGGATATGTATTGAGTGGGGTGTCCCAAGGATCGGTGCTGGGGAGATGTACTGAGTGGAGTGTCCCAAGGATCGGTGCTGGGGAGATGTACTGAGTGGGGTGTCCCAAGGATCAGTGCTGGGGAGATGTACTGAGTGGGGTGTCCCAGGGATCGCTGCTGGGGAGATGTACTGAGTGGGGTGTCCCAAGGATCGGTGCTGGTGGATGTACTGAGTGGAGTGTCCCAGGTATCGGTGCTGGGGAGATGTACTGAGTGGAGTGTCCCAGGGATCGGTGCTGGGGAGATGTACTGAGTGGGGTGTCCCAGGGATCGGTGCTGGGGAGATATGCTGAGTGGAGTGTCCCAGGGATCGGTGCTGGGTGATGTACTGAATGGAGTGTCCCAGGGATCAGTGCTGGTGAGATGTACTGAATGGAGTGTCCCAGGGATCAGTGCTGGGGAGATGTACTGAATGGAGTGTCCGAGGGATCAGTGCTGGGGAGATGTACTGAATGCAGAATAGGCATGTTAGCGAAAGGTCCCAGCATGCATCCTGGCTAACCTTGAGAATAAGTCATCGAACCATAGAAATTTATGTCACTGAAGGAGGCCATTGTGTCTGTGCCAGCCAAAAAAGAGCTATTCAGTCTAACTGCACTTTCCAGCTCTTGGTCCGTAGTCCTGTAGGTTACGGCACTTCAAGTGCATATTCAATTACTTTTTAAATATGATGAGGGTTTCTGCCTCTACCACTCTTTCAGGCAGTGTGTTCCAAACCCTCCTCATCCTCTGGGTGAAATAATTTCTCCTCAACTCACCTCTGATCCTTCTACCAATGACTTTAAATCTATGCCCCCGGGTTATTGACCTCTCTGCTAAGGGAAGTAGGTCCTTCCCATCTACCATATCCTCCATTTTATACACCTCAATTAAATCTCCCCTCAGTCTCCTCGGTTCCAAAGAAAACCACCGCAGCCTATCCAATCTTTCCTCATGGCTAAAATTGTCAAATCCTGGCAACATCCTTGTAAATCTCCTTTGTACCCTCTCTTGTGCAATCACATAAGAACATGGAGCAGGAATAGGCCATACGGCTCCTCGAGCCTGCTCTGCCATTCAGTAAGATCATGGCTGATCTTTGACCTCAACTCCACTTTCCTGCCCGATCTCCATATCCCTTGATTCCCCTAGAGTCCAAAAATCTATCTATCTCAGCTTTAAATATACTCAAAGACTCAGCTTCACAGCCCTCTGGGGCAGAGAATTCCAAAGATTCACAACCCTCTGAGTGAAGAAATTCCTCCTCATCTCAGTCTTAAAACATCTCAGTCTTATCCTGAGACGATGCCCCTTAGTTCTAGACTTTCTAGCCAGGGGAAACAATCTCTCAGCATCTACCCTGCCATAGAAACATAGAAGATAGGAGCAGGAGTAGGCCATTCAGCCCTTCGAGTCTGTTCTGCCATTTAATGAGATTATGGCTGATCATCCAAATTCAGTACCCTGTCCCTGCTTTCTCCCCACTCCCCTGTCAAACCCCTCAGAATCTTATATGCTTCAATGAGATCGCTTCTCATTCTTCTAAACTCTACTGAGTATAGGCCCAATCTACTCAATCTCTCCTCATAGGACAATCCTCTCATCCCGGGGATCAATCTAGTGAACCTTCATTGCACCGCCTCTAAGGCAAGTATATCCTTCCTTAAATAAGGAGCCCAAAACTGTACACCGTACTCCACATGTGGTCTCACCAGAGCCCTGTGCAATTGTAGCAAGACTTCCTTACTCTTGTACTCCAACCCTCTAGCAATAAAGGCCAACATGCCATTTACCTTCCTAATTGCTTGCTGTACCTGCATGCTAACTCTGTGTTTCTTGTACAGGTAGACTACCCTTTATCCGGACTTCCGAAAACCGAAACCCTCTAAAAACCGAAGGTTTTTTCGTTCAGCGTAAGTCGTGCGCACGACTTAAGCTGAACGAAAAAACCTTCATTTTTAGAGGGTTCCGGTTTCGGAAGTTCGGATAAAGGGTAAGTCGTGTGCACGACCCCCCGCGGACCCCCCCGTGGACCCCCGCGGACCCCCCCGCCGACCCCCCCGCGGACCCCCGCCGACCCCGACCCCCACCGACTTATGCTGAGCGTCAGCGTAAGTCGTGCGCACGACCCCCCGCCGAACCCCCGCGGACCCCGCCGACCCACCTTCCGAAATCCGAAATTCTCCGAAAACCGAAACACGGCTGGTCCCGAGGTTTTCGGATAAAGGATAGTCTACCTGTACTAGGATACCCAAATCTCTCCGAACACCAACATTTAGTAGTTTCTCACCATTTAAAAAATATTCTGTTGTTCTATTCTTCTTACCAAAGGGAATAACCTCACATTTCCCCACATTATACTCCATCTGCCACCTTATTGCACACACACTTAACCTGACCAGATCCCTTTGCAGGCTCTTTGTGTCCTCCTCACATCTTACTTTTCCACCTATCTTTGTATCGACAGCAAACTTGGATACATTGCACTCGGTCCCTTCATCGAAGTCATTAATATAGATTGTAAATAGCTGAGGCCCAAGCACTGATCCTTGCGGCACCCCACTAGTTACAGCCTGCCAATCTGAAAATGACTCATTTATCCCTACTCTCTGTTTTCTGTCCGTTACCAATCCTTTATCCATGCTAATACCTTACCCCCAATCCCATGTGCCCTTATCTTGCCTAACAACCTTTTATGTGGCACCTTATCGAATGCCTTTTGGAAATCCAAATATACTACATCCACTGGTTCCCCTTTATCTACCCTGCTAGTTACATCCTCAAAAAACTCTAATAAATTTGTCAAACACGATTTACCTTTCATAAAACCATGTTGACTCTGCCTAATCATATAATGCTTTTCTAAGTGCCCTGTTACCACTTCCTTAATAATGGATTCCAGCATTTTCCCAACGACTGATGTCAGGCTAACTGGCTTGTAGTTCTCATTTTTCTCTCCCCCTCCTTTCCTGAAAAGCGGGGTTACATTTGCTACCCTCCTGAACCAATGCATCCTCTTTTAGAACCCTAGGATGTAGGCCATCGGGTCCAGGGGATTTGTCAACTTTTAGTCCCATTAGTTTCTCAAGTACTTTTTCTCTACTGATATTAATTACTTTAAATTCCTTGCTCTCATTAGCCCCTTGGTTCCCCACTATTTTTGGCACACTTTTTGTGTCCTCTACTGTGAAGACAGATACAAAATATTTGTTTAAAGCCTCTGCCATTTCCTTGTTCCCAATATAATTTCTCCTGTCTCAGCCTCTAAGGGACCAACACTTACTTTTGCTACACTCTTCCTTTTTACATACTTGTAGAAGCTCTTACAATCTGTTTTTATATTTCTTGCTGACTTACTCTCTCTTTTCTCCCTTTTAATCAATTTTTTGGTCATCCTTTGCTTGTTTCTAAAGCTCTCCCAATCCTCAGGCTTACTACTATTCTTTGCAACATTATAAGCCTCTTTTAATCTAATACTATCCTTAACTTCTTTAGTTAGCCACGGATGGATCACTTTTCCCGTGGAGTTTTTATTTCTCATTGGAATGTATATTCGTTGAGAATTTTGGAATATTTCTTTAAATGACTGCCACTGCTTATCTACTGTCATACTTTTTAGTCTAATTTCCCAATCTACCTTGGCCAACTTGCCCCTCATACCTACTGGCTTTGTTTAAGTTTAAGACTCCAGTGTCAGACTTAAGAATGTCACTTTCAAACTCAATGTGAAATTCTATCATATTATGATCACTCTTTCCTAGAGGATCCTTTACTATAAATTTACTAATTAACCCTGTCTCATTACACAAAACAAGATTTAAAGTAGCCTGTTCCCTGGTTGGTTCCATGACATATTGTTCTAGAAAACTGTCTCGAATACATTCCATGAACTCGTCCTCCAGACTACCTTTGCCAATTTGATTTACCCAATCTATGTGTAGATTAAAGTCCCCGTGATTATTGTATTACCTTTGTTACAAGCTCCTATTACTTCTTGATTAGTACTCTGTCCAATGGTATAGCTACTGTTAGGGGGCCTATGAACTACTCCCACCACTGTTTTCTGCCCTTTGTTATTTCTTATCTCCACCCATACTGATCCTACTTCCTGATCTTCTGAGCCAAGATCCTTTCTCACTACTGTCCTTATGTCATCCTTAATTATCAGGGCTACCCCCTCCTGTTCCAGTCTTTTTGATAAGTCAAGTACCCTGTAATATTTAGTTCCCAACCCTGGTCACCTTGCAACCACGTCTCTGTAATGGCTATTAGATCATACCCATTTATCATTATTATTTGTGCCACTAATTCATCTACCTTATTACGAATGCTTCGAGCATTCAGGTAAAGAGCCTTTAGTTTTAAAATTTTACCATTATTCCCTGCTTTCATCTTATTCGCTGGTGCACGCTTACCTTTAAACTCTGTCCCTTCCTGTCACACACTGCTTATCTTTACCCAAATCGCAACACTACTCCATTGCCTTGACTTTTCTCTTTAGATTTCTTAATTTCCCCTCACCTCACCCCTCACCCCACCTTTTTCATTTAAAGCCCTATCTACAGCCCTAGTTATTTGATTTGCAGGACACTGGTGCCAGCCAATTTAAGTGGAGACCGTCCCAACAGAACAGCTCCCTCTTTCCCCAGTACCGGTGCCAGTGCCCCATGAATCGAAACCCCCTTCCTCCTACACCACTCTGAGCCATGCATTTAACTCTCTGATCTGCTTGTCCCTATGCCAATTTGCACGTGGCTCAGGTAACAATCCAGCGATTATTACCTTTGAAGTTCTGCTTTTTAATTTGGACCCCAGCTCCTCAAACTCGCTCAGCAGAACTTCGTTCCTAATTCTACCTATGTCGTTAGTTCCTACGTGGACCACGACAACATGATCCTCCCTCTCCCACTCCAAGTTCTCTTCCAGCCACGAGGAGATGTCTTTAACCCTGCCACTGGGCAGGCAACAGCCTTCAGAACTCAAGATCGCGGATGCAGAGAACAGTACCTATCCCCCTGACTATACTGTCCCCTATCAATATAACATTCCTTTTCACGCTCCCCACTTGAATGACCTCCTTTACCCTGGTGCCGTGGTCAGTTTGCTCATCCACCCTGCAGACTTTGCCCTTATCCACAATGGCAGCAAGAACCTCATACCTGTTGGATAAGGGCAAAAGCTGAGGCTCCTCCAGCACTGCACCTGGGGTGACCTTCTGCCTGAGTTGCAGTCACACCCTCCTGTCCCTGACCACTAACCAGACCTGTACCACTGCCTAACCTAAGGGGTGTGACTGCCTCCTGGATCAAAGTGTCCAGATGACTCTCCCCCTCCGTGATGCCCCGCAATGTCTGCACCTCGGACTCCAGCTCAACAACTCCAAGCTGAAGTTCCTCGAGTTGCAGACACTTACTGCAGACGTGGTCGTCTGGGATCACATTGCTCTCCACAAACTCCCACATGCTGCAGTTGCGGCACACCACCTTCACTGCCATCCCTTTATAACCTTGTTTAAATTATTTAGTTAATTAAAGTTTATGTATTTAATTAACTTAGCTTACAGTTTAGTTTTTAACTAATTACCAGATCTAGTTTAAGTTGTAGGTAGATGAAATTAAATATTTACCTGTAACACAAAGCACTCCAAGTATTGGAGGCAAAAAGCAGCAGCTCCTTCCTCCTCTGCTCTGAATTCCCATTCTCTCCAAATTCCCAGTTCAACACACTGGGGGGGAAATTTGGTACCTTAGTGCCTCCCGTTAGCGCCATCTGCTGGCGCTAATGGGGCACTAGAACCTTATCGCTGGGACGAGGCAAATCCAATGCCATATGCCAAATCACGTCCCCTCCCCGCTGCGCAGCCGCTAACTGTTATTGCTGAGAGCCTCAACGCCAGGTGGATTGTGATGTCGGTGAGTGTGCAACACTCACTGGCCGCCCGATTTGTGAAATTGATTGTCGCCACCTACCTCAGCGCCTGGAAGAAACAGTGACGGAGAGCTGGCGTGAAGCAACAGGATATCGGCTCCAGGGACGTTATGTAAAGGGATTATCAGTAATGAGTCGCAGCTGTACGTTAGTGGAGAATCAGTGCTTTCTTGTCAGTTTCACATAGTGCAACAGTCTCATTCCGTAATTTCAAGGTTATTTAGTAGTGCTACAGTTTCATTCAGTAATTTCAAGGTTATTTAGTATCAGGAGTGTTGTGGTAACAAAAAAGTAGCTACATTTATTCTTAAAAAAACCAAACTGCTACACTTGGTTACATTAATGGGGGCTGTACTGGCAGTCGACCTCGCTCTCCAGAATCTATAGCGGAGGCAGCGAGAAAGACTGGAACATGTGGCCAGAGGGAGGAGGAGGGCCATCAGGGCTCAACAGAAGCCTTACCTGCCGAGGGTATTCTGAGAGCACTTCTCCTACCTCCAATTAAGCAAGGAGCAGTGTATTAGAAGGCCCTGCCTCACCAAGGAGGTGGTCACTGAACTCTGCCACCTCCCGCAACCAGACCACCAGCCTCAGATCAGGGTGACCACGGCTCTTTCAGTGGCAGTCAAGGTCACCGTCGCCCTCAATTTCTTCACCATCGGATCCTTCCAGTCTGCAACAGGAGACATAGCTAACATCCGGGAGGTCACAGAGGCTCTCTACAGTAGGAGAAGGGACTACATTTCCTTCCCCATCACCAGAGAGAAGCAGGACGAGGGTGTATGTGGCTTCACTAGGATAGCGGGATTTCCCATGGTGCAGGGCGCCATTGACTGCACTTACATGGCTTTGCGGGTACCTCATAACAATCCTGAGAATTTCCCTAACCGCAAAAGCTACCATTCACTTAATGTGCAGTTGGTGTGTGACCACAGACAGCAACTCCTCAATGTCAATGCCTGCTATCCTGGCTGTTGTGTCCGTCAGTAGTAAGACACAGACTGCAGGAGAATGGTACAACAGGTGTTTACTCAACGTGGCTCACTCTGGAACTGCCTGTGCAGATTACTACTCAGTGCTATATACAGGTATGGTCACTGCCGGTACTACAGTATACATGAGCTGTAAAAAGGAGTTCCCCCCTTAAAGGTATATACATTACAATTCCTCCCCTTTTAGATTAACAGTACCATAACCCTCATTTAACAATTAAATATCAAACTAATTACAATTAACACTTTTAACATACAACGTTAGCTGAAAATAGTCCATTTACATATTCAGTCTTTGGGGAGGCTTCCTGATCCTTTCTGGATAGCGCCTTTCCCGAGTGTCTCGCTCTTGGTGCGGAGGCGATTCTGGCACCCTGTCGTCGGTTGGGTCATCAGCTTCCGATGCTACTGTTTCTGGGGTAGATGCGACCTGTACGTCGGGTTCCTCACCAGGTACGTATGGGCGAGGCATGGGGTTGACTTGTTCCTGTGACTCTAGGATCTGGTCAGCATGGCGTCTCACGATGCTCTCCCCAACATCCACTGTGTGCATTAGTGGGCCCTGCTGTGTGCATATCGTTCCTGGCTGCCATTTTTCTGTTCGGTAGTCGCGGGCCAAGACTGGTTGCCCTACATTGAAGCTCCTTGTTGGCTTCTCATGGATGTGCTGGAATTGCTTACTCTCAACATCTCTTCGTACGTTTGGTCTGAGCAAATCCAAGCGAGATCTTAACCTTCGGTTAAAGAACATCATGGCCGGGGCCTGGTTGGTGACTGCATGTGTCGCATTCCGGTAGGCGAACAGGAAATTGTCCACCTTATGCTGCAGCGGAATGTTGTCATTGTACATAGCCTTTATTGCCTTCTTAAAGGTTTGTACGAACCTCTCAGCCAATCCATTTGTGGCTGGATGATACGGGGCGGATGTGTAATGCCTTACCCCATTCTTCTGCATAAACCTCCGGAACTCTTCGGACACAAACTGTGGTCCGTTATCGGAGCAAATCTGTTCTGGCAAGCCGTTCCTGGCAAAAATGGTCCGTAGGACTGCAATAGTTTTCTCCATGGTGGTGGAGGACATTTTGATGACCTCAGGCCATTTCGAGTGCGCATCCACGGCTATTAAAAACATTGAGTCCATGAATGGACCAGCAAACTCAATATGCACCCGTTGCCATGGAGATGAGGGCCACTCCCATGGGTGTAGAGGGGCATGTGGTGGTGCATTTCTGGCATCCTGAGCAGCTCTTGGTCAGGTCCTCGATTTGTTTATCGATTCCCGGCCACCACACATAAGCCCTGGCACAGCTTTTCATTTTTACCCCTCCCAGATGACCCTCATAAAGCTCATTGAGCACTCAATCCCTTAACTTGGTTGGAATTACCACTCGGGATCCACACATCAAGGTCCCCCGGCACACTGACAGCTGTTCTCTTATTGTCGAGAATGGTGGCAACAGTGAGTCGTCATGTACTGGCCATCCCTTCACCGTCAAATCATATACCCGAGACAGTGTCGGGTCATTTCGGGTCTCCTTTTCTATATGAGCGTTAGTTACCGGTAGGTATTCAACTATAGTCGAATGAAATATTTCGACAGGATCCACTGCTGGTGCTTCCTCCGCAGTAGGCAGTGGCAGGCGTGATAGCCCATCAGCATTTCCATGCTGTTTCGTGCCCTTATATTCAATCTCATAGTGGTGCGCCCCTAGAAAGAGTGACCATCTTTGTAGTCGTTGTGCAGTCATCACCGGAACGCCCTTCTTCGGATTAAAAATGGAGACAAGAGGCTGGTGGTCAGTCAGCAAGGTGAATTTCTGCCCGTGCAGATAGTGATTGAACTTTTTCACTCCCCACACTAGGCTGAGGGCCTCCTGTCAATCTGGGCATAGTTACGCTCGGCTGAGGTGACGCAAATGCTATTGGCCTCTCTGAGCCGTCCGAGAATTTGTGCGACAGCACCGCTCCAATGCCGTAGGGTGACGCATCACACACCAACCGAATTGGTAGTGCTGGGTTGAAACGGGCCAATACCTCTTTTGATGTGATTAGTGTTTTGCTCTTCTGGAAAGCTCGTTTACATTCGTCACTCCACTTCCATGGCACTCCAGTTTGCAGTAGGGTGTTCAGTGGGTGTAGTATTGTAGACAAATTTGGCAAGAGCTTATGGGAGTAGTTTACCAGCCCAAGGAACGGCCTCAGTTGTGACACGTTTTCCGGTGCTGGAACCTTGACTACTGCCTCAATCTTTTCTGGGGACTTATGTAACCCTTCTTTATCGATAACGTGGCCACAATACGAGATCTGTTTTTTAAAAAACTCGCATTTGAGGTGGTTAGCTCGGAGCCCATATTCCTTCAATCTAGTGAGCACCTGCTCCAGGTTGGCGAGGTGATCACTGTCATTTTCACCCGTGACCAGGATGTATTCCAAATAACACTGGGTCCCTGGGATCCCTTGCAGGACTTGCTCCATTGCCCTTTTCCAAATAGCCGGAGCTGATGCTACCCCGCATACCAGCTGGTTGTATTGGTAGAGACCTTTATGGGTGTTGATTGTGAGGTATTTTTTTGATGCTTCTTCCACCTCCATTTGCAGATACGCCTGGGCCAGATCAATCTTAGTGAAGCGTTTCCCTCCAGATAGCGAGGCGAAAATATCTTCAATCCGCGGAAGTGGGTATTGCACGGTGTGAAGGACTGGGTTCACTGTTACCTTAAAGTCCCCACAGATGCGAACCTTCCTTGGTTCCCCAGGCGTGCTGCTCAATGACTTTTTCATCACAGGGACAATGGGTGTAGCCCACTCGCTCCAGTCTACCTTGGACAGTACTCCTGAATGTTCCAAACTCTCCAGCTCTGCTTCGACAGCTGGGCGGATCGCATAAGGTACCGGTCTGGCCGTAAAAAATTTTGGCCTTGCGTTTTCTTCGATTTTAATTGTTGCTGTCATGCCTTTTAGTGTTCCGAGTCCTTGCTGGAACACTTCTTGCACATCGGTTAGGATCTTTGACAGTCGCCCAGGTGTGACGTCGTCATCCTTTTTGGCAGCCACAGTCAGTGCTTGTATGGAATGCCAATCCAGCTGTATTTTCCGGATCCATTCACATCCCAGTAATGGTGATCCTCCATCTTGCAATACATACAGGTCTAGTTTTGGTGTTTCCTTACCGTTATATATAACGGTCACCCTTATTTTTCCTTTGGGGTAGACTTTTTGCCCCGTGTACATCTTCAAAATAATTTTTGTGTCTCTCAAGGGTATGTGTGAGAATAGCCGCTCGTAGTCCCGTCGGTTTGACTGTTAAGGCTGATCCTGTGTCCAATTCCATTTTTACCTGGACTCCTGCTATCTTGAGAGTGACCCAAATGGTTCGGTGATCCTCCGTTTTGATCACATTATGTAGTTTCAGACAACTCAGCTCCCTGTTTTCGGAGTCGGTATCACTCTTTTGTTCATCTGAACTATTCTCCATCTCCTTATGTACCTTCTTGTACTTTTCTTTTGGAGATTTCTTATTGCTGGTTTTCTTTCCCGACCTGCAGACTCGTGCTATGTGTCCTACTTTTCCACACTGTCTGCACACTTTGTCTTTGAACCAGCAATCATTGTGGTCGTGTGTTGTTCTGCTGCAGCGATAGCACTTCTCTGTTCTGTATGACATTTCGTTTGTGCCATATTCTTGCGGTCTCTGTTGTATCTCTGCAGCGCCCCGTGCTGCTGCTTCATATGATACCGCAATGCTGAAAGCCTTTTCCAGCCTAAGGTCCTTTTCTGATAAAAGCCGTTTCTGGGTTCCTTCACTTTGAAGCCCACACACAAACTTGTCCCTTAAGGTATCTGCCAGTCCCGTTCCAAACTGGCAGTGTTTCGATAGTTTGCGCAGTTCTGTTAAATATTCAGCATTGCTTTCATCCTTATGCTGGTTCCGTTTGTGAAACTTGAATTTTTCTGCTGTCAGCAGCGGTGTGGGGTTTAAATGTTCCTGTAGTATCGTCACTATGTCTCAAAAACTCTTTTCCACTGGCTTCGCTGGGGCTACAAGATTTCGTAATAAGCCATACGTCTTTGCACCCATTAAATTTAACAATACCGGCGCTTTCTTGTCATCTGACACCTCATTTGCCTTGCAGTATACCTCTATTCGTTTGACATATGTCGTCCAATCTTCGACTTCATTGTCAAATGCGGTGATACTGCCACTCTTCGGCATTTTGGATGTGGTTTACAATGGCTTAAAATGGCATCTCCCGCGCTTTCCTTCCTCCCCCGCTGCTGCCAATGCCACTCTCGGCGGTCCTCGTGGCAATGGCGGCGCCCTGTAGGTTTCGCGCGCTTCTCCTGCGCTGCTGCCAACGCCGCTCTCGGCGGTCCTCGTGGCAATGGCGGCGCCTCGCGGGTTTCTGCGCGTCTCTCTCCCTCTCCTCGACGCTGCTCGGCCCCTGAACACCGGCTGCGCCCTGTGCGCTCTGCCCTCTCTCTCTCTCTCCCATCGACGCTGCTCGGCCCTTTGCTGTGCCGCTCGGTCGGGCTCTAGCCCGCCGCTGTCCGGGAAGCGTCTGTGCACTACCTGTTGCCAGCCCGTTCCGCTGGACCACCGTGACTGGAAAGCCAAGCCTGGCTCTCAACAGCCTCCCCCGCAATTCTCGAGTCTCTGCTGGATGACTGGGCGGTTGTCCGTGGTCGACGCCCGTGTCTCTGGCCTTGACCTCCAATCTACTGGTCTCCAGGAACGAATCCCTGGGAGGTGATGCAGAGTTGCAGGTAGAATCGAATTTGCCTCGTCGCCAATGTTGTGTCCATCAGTAGTAAGACACAGACTGCAGGAGAACGGTACAACAGGTGTTTACTCAACGTGGCTCACTCTGGAACTGCCTGTACAGATTACTACTCAGTGCTCTATACAGGTGTGGTCACTGCCGGTACTACAGTATACATGAGCTGTAAAAAGTAGTTCCCCCCTTAAAGGTATATACATTACACTGGCCAGCAGCCACGATGCCTTCATCCTGCGCCAGACCTTTGTGCCAACACTCTTCCAGCCTCCACGTCAAGCTCGCGGCTGGCTGATCGGAGACAAGGGCTATCCACTCTCCACCTGGCTCATGATTACCCTCCACACTCATGCCCAGCACTCATAATGAGAGCCATGCTGCCACCAGGAACATCATCGAGCAGACCAGCAGGGTGCTCAAGCAAAAGGTCCGCTGCCTTGACCGCTCGGGAGGAACCCTCCAGCACTCAGCTGAGCGGGTGTCCCATTTCGTGGTGGTCTGCTGCATGCTCGACAACTTGGACATCATGAGGTGGCCCAGCCCATGCCACCAGGGATTGCAGGACCACCCCAGGAGGAGGGAGAGGAGGATGAGGAGGAGGAACATGAGGGATGAGGCAGTCACTCAATTAGCCTGCCGGAAGGGCGGACCGTGATGGCCTCATCAGACTGCGGTTCGAATGAATTAAACCCCGGATCCCTGTTGCTCACCACATCCCCATCATTCCACCCCTGTCACAGGCCACATCACAGCGCAAAGCTGAAAGGAGACACACCACAAAAGAATCTAAACTGAATTAATAAATTTATCAAAAATTAGTCAACACATATTTACACCAAAAATATTAACTATTCATTCTTGTACAATCCCTTAATGCCTGTCGTTACTGTGCCTTTGCCTACTCTGGTGATCCTACAAAGTGTTGGCCCAGTGGCTGCAGCAGGGCTGGTGGAAGGCTGCTGAGTGTCCGTGCAGGAGACTTCAGATGGCCTTGCAGGACGCTCTAGACCAGTTCTGGACCTGGAAGGTGTAGTGTCCGCGTATAAATAACACACGGCCTGCAGGAGAACGGTAATAACAGGTGTTTACTGAACAGAGGGTATGCTGGAACTAACTGTACAAATTACTACACGGTGTTATATACAGGTGTGGTCACTACTGGTACTGCAGTATACAGGGGCTGTAAAAGATAGTTCCTCTCTTAAAGGTACATGCATTACAATTCCTCCCCTTTTAGATAAACAGTACATAACATTCATTTAACAATTAAATAATAACTAATTACAATTACATTTTTCTTTGTACTATATACATCAGCTGAAAGTAATCATTTATAAATTCAGTCTTTGAGGAGGCTTCCTGATCCTGTCTGGATAGCGCCTTTCTCGAGTATCCTGTTCTTGCGGCGGAGTCGATTCTGGCCCATTGTCATTGGTTGGTTCGTCAGCTTCCAATACCACTGATTCTGAGGTAGACGCAATCTGTACATCGGGTTCATCACCAGGTGCGTATGATCGTGGCATGGGTTTGACTTGTTCCTGTGACTCTAGAATCTGGTCAGCATGGCGTCTCACGATGCTCTCTCCAATGTCCACTGTGTACATTAGTGGTCCCTGCCATGTGCATATCGTTCCTGGCTGCCATTTTTCTGTTCGGTAGTTGCGGGCCAAGACTGGTTGCCCTATCTTGAAGCTCCTGGTTGGCTTCTCATTGATGTGCTGAAATTCTTATTCTCAACATCTCGTCTTATGTTTGGTTTGAGCAAATCCAGGCGACATCTTAACCTTCGGTTAAAGAACATCATGGCTGGAGCTTGGTTGGTGACTGCATGTGTCGCATTCCGGTAAGCAAACAAGAAATTATCCACCTTGTGTTGCAGTGGTATGTTGTCGTTATACGTCGCCTTTATTGCTTTTTTAAAGGTTTGAACAAACCTCTCAGCCAATCCATTTGTGGCTGGATGATATGGGGCGGATGTGTAATGCTTTACCCCATTATTCCTCAAAAACCTCCGGAAATCCTCGGACACAAACTGTGGTCCATTGTCAGAACAAATCTGTTCTGGCAAGCCATTCCTGGCGAAGATGGTCCGTAGGACTGCAATAGTTTTCTCCGTGGTGGTGGAGGACATTTTGATGACCTCTGGCCATTTTGAATGTGCATCCATGGCGATTAAAAACATTGAGTCCGTAAATGGACCAGCAAAATCAATGTGTACCCGTTGCCATGGAGATGAGGGCCACTCCCATGGGTGTAGCGGGGCCTGTGGTGGAGTGTTTTGGACTTTCTGGCATCCTGTGCAGCTCTTGGTCATTTCCTCGATTTCTTTATCGATTCCTGGCCACCACACAAACGCCCTGGCTAGGCTCTTCATTTTTGCCCCTCCCAGATGACCCTCATGAAGCTCATTGAGCACTCTATCTCTCAACTTGGGTGGAATTACCACTCGGGATCCACACATCAAGGTCCCCCGGCACACTGACAGCTGTTCTCTCCTTGGCGAGAATGCTGGCAACAGTGAGTCGCCATGTGCTGACCATCCCTTCACCGTCAAATCATAGACCAGAGAGAGTGTCGGGTCATTTCGGGTTTCCTTCTCTATACTTCAGTTTGTAACAGGTAGACATTCGACTATGGTCGAATGGAATATCTCAACAAGGTCCACTGCAGGTGCTTTCTCCACCGTAGGCAGCGGCAGGCGCAACAGCCCATCAGCGTTTCCATGCTGTTTCATGCCCTTATACTCTATTTCGTATTGATGTGCCCCTAGAAAAAGGGACCATCTTTGCAACCATTGCGCCGTCATCACTGGAATGCCCTTCTTTGGGTTAAAAATGGAGACAAAAGGCTGGTGATCAGTCAGTAAGGTGAATTTCTGCCCGTGCAGGTAGTGATTGAACTTCTTCACCCCCCACACCAGGCTGAGGGCCTCCCTGTCAATCTGGGCGTAGTTACGCTCGGCTGAGGTTAACGAGCGTGACGCAAAGGCTAGTGGCCTCTCTGAACCGTCAAGGAATTTGTGCGACAGCACCGCTCCAATGCCGTAGGGAGATGCATCACATGCCAACCGAATCGGTAGTGTTGGATTGTAGTGGGCCAATACTTCTTTTGAAGTGATTAGGCATTTACATTTCTGAAAGGCACGCTTACACTCATCACTCCATTTCCATGCTACTCCAGTTTGCAGCAGGGCATTCAGTGGGTGCAGAATTGTAGACAAATTTGGCAAGAACTTATGGTAGTAGTTCACCAACCTGAGGAACGACCTCAGTTGCGACACATTTTCCGGTGCTAGAGCCTTGACTACTGCCTCAATCTTGTCTGGGGACTTATGTAACCCCTCTTCATCAATCACGTGGCCACAATACGAGATTTGTTTCTTGAAAAACTCGCATTTGGGGCGGTTGGCTCGTAGCCCATATTCTTGTAATCTAGTGAGCACCTGCTCCAGGTTGGCAAGGTGTTCACTGTCATTTTCGCCCGTAACCAGGATGTCGTCCAAATAACACTGGGTCCCCGGGATCCCTTGCAGGACTTGTTCCATCGCCCTCTGCCAAATAGCCGGAGCTGATGCTACCCCGAATACCAGTCGGTTGTATTGGTAAAGACCTTTGTGAGTGTTTATCGTGAGGTATTTTCTAGATGCTTCTTCTACCTCCATTTGTAGATACGCTTGGGCCAGATCAATCTTCGTAAAGCGTTTCCCTCCAGATGGTGAGGCGAAAATATCTTCTATCCGTGGAAGTGGATATTGTACTGTGTGAAGGACTGGGTTCACAGTTACCTTAAAGTTCCCACAGATGCGAACCTTCTTCGGCTCCCCAGGCGTGCTGCTCAATGATTTCTTCATTACAGGAATGATGGGTGTGGCCCACTCGCTCCAGTCCACCTTGGACAGCACACCCGAATGCTCCAGACTCTCCAGCTCTGCTTCGACGGCTGGGCGGATCGCATACGGTACCGGTCTGGCCTTAAAAAATTTTGGGTTTGCGTTATCTTCAATTTTTATCATTGCCGTTACGCTTTTTAGAGTCCCAAGTCCTTGCTGGAACACCTCTTTCACGTCAGTTAGAATTTTTGACAGTCGTCCAGGTGTGACGTCGTCATCCTTTTTGTCAGCCACAGTTAGCGCCTGAATGGAATGCCAATCCAATTGTATTTTTCGGATCCATTCACGTCCCAATAATGGAGGTCCTCCATCTTGTAGTATATATAGATACAGTTTCTGTGTTTCCTTGCCGTTGTATTTAACGGGCACCCTTATTTTTCCTCTGGGGTAGACTTTTTGCCCCGTATATGTCTTCAAGACAGTGGGCGGGACCTTCAAGGGTATGTGTGAGAATAGCCGCTCGTAGTCTCATCGATTCATGACTGTTAGGGCTGATCCTGTGTCCAATTCCATTTTTACTTGGGACCCTGCTATCATGAGGGTGACCCAAATGGTTCGGTGATCCTCCTTTGCAATCACGTTGTGTAACTTTAGACAACTTAGTCTCCTGCTCCCGGGGTCATTATCACTCTTCTGATCTTCTGAACTACTGTCCGTCATCTTTTGTACTTTCTTGTGCTTTTCCTTAGTAGTTCTTTTAGTGTTGGTTTTCTTTCCCGACCTGCAGACTCGTGCTATGTGTCCCACTTTTCCACATTGCCTGCATACTTTGTCCTTAAACCAGCAATCCTTCTGGTCATGGGTTGTTCTGCCACAGCGATAGCACTTTTCTGCTCCATATGCCATTTCATTGGTGCTATATTTTTGCGGTTTCTGTTGTATTTCCGCAGCTCCCCATGCTGCTGCTTCATAGGATACTGCAACATTGAAAGCCTTTTCTAGCGTAAGGTCCTTTTCCGAAAGTAGTCATTTCTGGGTTCCTTCACTCTGGAGCCCGCAGACAAACTTATCCCTTAAGGTATCTGCCAGTCCTGCTCCGAACTGGCAGTGTTTCGATAACTTGTGTAGTTCCGTAAGATAGTCAGCATTACTTTCGTCTTTGTGCTGGTTTCTTTTATGGAACTTGAATCTTTCTGCTATCAGCAGTGGTGTAGGGTTTAGATGTTCCTGTAAGATATTGACAATCTCTTCAAAGCTTTTCTCCATTGGTTTAGCTGGGGTAATTAAATTCCGCAATAGGCCGTACGTCTCGCGCCCATCAAATTCAATAATACCGACGCCTTCTTTTCATCAGCCACCTCATTTGCCTTGCAGTACACTTCAATTCTTTCCACATACGTGGTCCAGTCTTCTATTTCGTTGTCGAAAGCAGTGATGCTGCCACTCTTCGGCATCTTGGGTGGTTTAAAATGGCACCTCCGTGCTTTTCCTTCTTCCCCAATGGATTAAAATGGCGCCTCCCGTGCTTTTCCTTCTTCCTCCGCTGCTGCCAACGCTGCTCCTAGCATTCTAAATAGTAATGGCGGCGCCTCGCGGCTTTCTGCGCGTCTCTCTTTTGTTAATTAATTTTCTTAGTTTTATTCTTCTTTGACGCTGTCCACTGCGCGTCTCTTTTCCTTCCCCCTTTTTTATTTTCTTTAACGCTGCCCGGCTCTTGAGCACCGGCCACGCCCTGTGCGCTCCAACCTCTCTCTCTCTTTTTCTTCCCGACGACGCTGCTCGGCCCCCTTGCAGAGCCGCTCGATCGAGCTCTAGCCCGCCGCAGTCCAGGAAGGGTCAGCGCACTACCTGCTACCAGCCCGATTTGCTGGAACACCTTGACTGGAGAACCAAGCCCAGCTCTCCACAGCCTCCCCTGTGATTCTCTGAACTCCGATGGATCACTGGGCGGTTGCCCCGCGGTCGACGCCCGTTGCCCTGGCTTCGACCTCCAAGAAGCTTCTTTTCAGGGATGGATCCCCGTGAGGTGATGCAGTACTGCAGGTGAGTTCGAACCTGCTCGTCGCCACTGTAGTGTCCGCGTATAAATAACACACGGACTGCAGGAGAACGGTAATAACAGGTGTTTACTGAACAGAGGGTATGCTGAAACCAACTGTACAAATTACTACACGGTGTTATATACAGGTGTGGTCACTACTGGTACTGCAGTATACAGGGGCTGTTAAAGATAGTTCCTCTCTTAAAGGTACATGCATTACAGAAGGCCTGGCTGTAGACTGCATCACCCCGGCATGTGTGGCAGCAGTCTGGGCTGGCTGGATGACAGGCAGTGACAAGGGCAATGGCGGAGTGACAGTGGTGGGAGCAGGAATGCTGTCATCCTGAGAGAGGACAGCAGGTTCCTGCTCCACTGACCTACTGCCACTCCCCCGGGGCAGCACCTCAGCATCCCTAGCAGTCTGTTGGGGCACAGAATGCTGGCCTGCTGCAACACTGTGAAAGCCCCAGTTGATGGTGGTAGACCCAGCCACGATGGCAGCAATCAGAGCCTGCGAGGCATCAAGCTAAGGTCAGAAATGGGGATGTTCGCCGATGACTGCAGTGTTCAGTGCCATTCGCAACTCCTCAGATAACGAAGCAGTCCATGCCCGCATGCAACAAGACCTGAACGACATTAATGCTTGGGCTGAAAAGTGGCAGGTAACATTCGCGCCACACAAGTGCCAGGCAATGACTGTCTCCAACAACTGAGAGTCTAACCACCGCCCCTTGACGTTCAATGGCATTACCATCGCCGAATTCCCCACCATCAACATCCTGGAGGGTCACCATTGACATGAAACTTAACTGGACCAGCCACATAAATACTGTGGCAACAAGAGCAGGTCAGAAGCTGGATATTCTGCGGTGAGTGTCTCACATCCTGACTCCCCAAAGCTTTTCCACCATTTACAAGGCACAAGTAAGAAGTGTGATGGAATCTCCACTTGCCTGGATGAGTGCAACTCCAACAACACTCAAGAAGCTTGACATCATCCAGGACAAAGCAGCCCGTTTGATTGGCACCTCATCCACCACCTTAAACATCCACCCCCTCCACCACCGGCGTACCGTGGCTGCAGTGTGTACCATCTACAAGATGCACTGCAGCAACTTGCCAAGACTTCTTCGGCAGCCCCTCCTAAACCCGCGACCTCTACCACCTAGAAGGACAAGGGCAGCAGGCGCATGGGAACACCACCATCTTCAAGTTCTCCTGCAAGTCACATACCATCCTGACTTCGAAGTATATCGCCATTCCTTCATCGTCACTGGGTCAAAATCCTGGAACTCCCTCCCTAACAGCACTGTGGGAGTACCTTCACTACATGGACTGCAGCAGTTCAAGAAGGCAGCTCACCACCACCTTCTCAAGGGCAATTAGGGATGGGCAATAAATGCTGGCCTTGCCAGCGATGCCCAGATCCCATGAATGAATTTTTAAAAAGCTGAGACTGCATGAGAGCAGTCTGAGATTGGATGCCACCAAGCATAGACTGCATTACAGCACTAAGATGTTGTGTCACTTCTGCCTGTGTTGCAATGGAAACTGCCAGATCACCCATCACATGCGACATCGGGTCTGGGTCGCCACGGTCTCTCCGGGAGTCTACCTCCCTTTGCAGACTGGAAATGATGGGCTCCATGGTGTGAGCAGATCCTTGTGCAATGTTGGAGGCGGCCTCCACCACGTTCCTTATCGTCACCAAGAGGCTCTCGGGCACCCTTGCCATTGCACCTAACATCTCCGTGTGCATGTCCATCACCCTTCTTTTAAAGGCCTCCCCATCGAGGTCCTCATCTGAGTCCTGTGCAGCAGAACTCGCACGCAAACTCGCTCTCTGGGGAGCTGGCCACGAAGCTACCCTTTCCCCCTGGCCTTGCTGCAGCCCAGTCTTCCCCTGTGCCTCACCCTGTGCAGATCCCGCTACTATACTAGCCTCTAAAGAACACGTAGTGCCAGTATCTGAGCTGGTGCCTGTGGGTGAAACATGCAGTGACACGGTGTGTTCTTCCTCCTCCTCTTCTCCCGCCTCACTCTCTACGGTGCCCTCAGGGACAGGCTGCTCAGGTGCTTGCTGATTATCTGAAAGCATAAAGGCACAAGAATCGGGTTAAGGTGAGGGGAGTGGGGCAGGAAGGGAGAAATGCATGCATACTGCATAATTAGCTGGAAAGTGCAAAATGCTTGTGGGTTAGGGGGAAGTGGGATATGAGAAGGAGTAGGGATGAACATACCGTTGTTGTCTCCAAGTGGGGTCAGCATCGCCGGTGGCCATGGCGCCCACCACCTAGCGCCCAATAATCTGCAGCACTATTTTCCAGTGCAGACAGTGGTTGGGTGTCGGCTTGTCCCCACCTGTGCGCTACTGCTCCCTTCTGTTGTGAGACACCTTGATCTGCAAGGGAAAGGAAAGTGTGTGAGTGAGTGTGGAACACTGTGTTTTGGTGATGTGCCTGCCATAGTTAAATAGCTGTCATTGTGCGCAAGCTGTGAGATGTGGGTGTGAGTGTTGGTAGGTAGAGATTGTTGGTGGGTGAGTGAGTGCTGCAGGTGTGGTGCTTTGGGCAGTGTGTGAAGACAGTAGTTCAGATGGTGGTATGTAGCATTTGTTAAAGCATTCATTCACCCTGACCACCCGAGTGAGGTCGTTAAATTTCTTCCTGCACTGTGTGTGGGTCCTGGGGACCACAGTGCTGCCCGAGAAGTGCTGCGCTACCTCCCTCCACATGGTGTGGAAGACTTATGGTGAGGGCCTCCTGGCAATTGCCGGGTAGAGCACCGCCCTCCACAGTGAACACCAACTCCTCCAATGCTTCATCGCAGAATCTGCGGGCTCTCTCCCTGAGGGTGTGGCTCTGCCATGAGTACAGCTGCTTCAGTCCTCCAGCTCCTTCTCCTTGACCTTGCTGAGGCAGCTGCACAGCCAGCAATGCTGAGAATGAGGTTCTGCAGCATCAATGAACCTTCCCTTTAAGAACTGAAAAAAGCCTGTGGCAATCATGACTTGTGATTAGACTGCACCTGATATTGGTCCACCCTTTGAGTGTAACGCCAATGAGCTTGGGCTTAAAGACTTGAATTAGTGCTCCAATAATTTCTTTGAGCAGTGAGCATGAATTTTGCGTGCAGACCAAAGCATTAGCGTCTGGCGCTATTTCTCCAACTTTTCTAATGATACCGACCATTCCTGGGCTATAATGAATTTCTAGCCCTCTGTGTTTAAGACATTCTGTGCAGACCACTCTGCACATCTTTCCTGTAATGTGGTGACCAGAACTGTACACAGTACTCTAGCTGTAGCCTAACCAGAGTTTTATACAGTTCAAGCATAACCTCCCTGCTCTTATATTCTATGCAATAATAACAGAAAATGCTGGAAATACTCAGCAGGCCAGGCAGCATCCGTGGAGAGAGAAACAGAGTTAACGTTTCAGGTCTGGGACCCTTCATCAGAACTGGAAAAAGCTGGAGATGTAACAGATATTAAGCAGGTACAGAGACGGCGGGGTGGGGGGGGGGGGATGTTGGGAGGAAGGAATTGAAGAAATATACTGTGCTTATGTAAGAGGCAGGAAAGATAAAATGTTGCAAATGGGAATGGCAAAATCATACAGCATGAAAAATGGGGGCAAGGGTTATAGTTTGAAATTGTTGAACTCCATGTTGAGTCCAGGAGTCTGTAAAGTGCCTAATCGAAAGACGTGCTGTTCCTCGAGCTTACGTTGAGCTTCATTGGAACAATGCAAGAGGCCGAGGACAGAGAGATCAGAGTGGGAGTGAAGCGGAGAATTAAAGTGACAGGCGACCGGAAGTTCAGGGTCACCCTTACGGACTGAATGGAGGCGTTCCGCAAAGCGGTCGCCCAATCTGCATTTGGTCTCCCCAATGTAGAGGAGATCGCATCATGAGCAGCGAATACAGTATACTAAATTGCAAGAAGTACAAGTAAATCACTGTTTCACCTGGAAGGGGTGTTTGGGGCTCTGGACAGTGGGAAGGGAGGAGGTAAAAGGACAGGTGTTGCATCTCCGGCGCTTGCACGGGAAGGTGCCAGGTGAAAGGGAAGGGCTGCTAGGAGTGATTGATTCCTTTGTTATCCTCTTGCTCTTTATGTATTTACTAGCTGGGGGAGCCCGGCTTTGCCAGGGCTGTTTTGGGCCGGGCGGTTTAAATCGAGTGCCAGGCTTTGGGGCCTCTCTCTGTCCCTCTGTGAATCTGGTGCCGGGCAACATTTTAAATCGAGTCCCAGGCTTTTGGGCCCTGTCTCTGTGTCCCTCTTTCAATCTGCTGCCGGGCAACATTTCTACCTTTTAATACTGGCCTAGAAATTCAGTGGCCTGCGCCACCAGTTTGCGCCCAAAGAGGGCACTCAGTGGCTTTTGCGCCACTGGCCACACCTATCGCAATATTTAGCGGGGCGCTAATGGCGGCGTTAGCCTGTAGCGCTGCGCCGCCACCGATGACGTCATCGGTGTGCGCAGCGCCCCACTATCGCCCCGATGGCCATATTTGGTCACGCCCGCCTCCTCAGCGCCGGCCGCAAATAGCGACCGGTACACAGGGGCCTACCTGTGGCGGTAGTGGCGCTAGTAAAGGTGGAGGTGTGGCCGGCCGCTTTTTCGGCGCCCGCCTGCCCGCACATCCGTCCCCGGCCTCCTACACCCACCCCCGTGGCATTGCCGGCTGTTTCCCGAGAGCCCGGCACTTCTCCTTGGTGCCGGGCTCATTTGCCGGCACTCACGAGCGGGGATTGCGCTGTTGCAGGCACCTCCCCCTTAACAGTGGGAGGAAGGCCTGCAGTACCGCAGCGTACCGTGCCGCAGCGTGTGGCGCTGCAGCCCTTAGCACACCGATATTCAGTTTCAGCGCCCCAAGCGGGGCGCGGGAAGCCTCGTTTAGCGGCCCGCTTCCATTTGGGGCGCAGAAACTGAATATCCGGATGGCGCAAGTGGCTCCGCATGCAGCGGTAATTCCGGCGCCCAGGCGAGCTTGGCGCCCCAAACTGAATTTTTAGCCCACTAACTTTTTCGAAGCCAGATCAGCAGATTTTGAGCTGGAAGTAAATGGGGTTTTTAGCTTGAGGCAATGGCTGCCACATCCCTGAGATGAAAACGATTAGTCCCGCCCACAGATGCAGCGATTGGCCAACCGTCAGGTGACTGAACTGTAGGATTGGTCAATGGTGACGGCACAGGATTGGTCGAACCTTGACGTCAGTCAATCAATGCTAATTAGCAGATAATGAGTTTAATTTTGAAGGTTTTTTGCATAAGGCGCGAACAATTTTCATCCGACTGAAAAGTAAATACGCTTACGACCGTCCCGGGACCGTAAGCTTTCTTTGGAGGTAACGCACGCGTAGGTACGCTCTATAACTTTCGAGTGCATAGCCGGACAAACGCACACCGGAGGACAGACACAATGACAGACAGACAGAATGATCCTTTTATATATATAGACTAGCTGGAGTGCCCGGTGGTGCCGAGGCTTTTTCGAGGGCATGTTGTTG